>NC_044035.1:222190205-222500400 GCF_901765095.1 Microcaecilia unicolor
CTTGCTAGCGCCCGTTTCATTTCTAACAGAAACGGGCCTTTTTTACTAGTACATTAAATAAAATACTAAGAAGATGACCAGTATTGCAAAACTGGAAACAAGGAGAAAAGGTAATAATAATCACAACTGTGTCCTCTATGGAATCTGTGTGTCTCGGGGTTCAATTAAAAGGAAATGTGGTATGAAAACCTTCACTTTTAAAGGGATTGTAAGCAAGATATATATGTATACACTTGTAAAAGGATATACTAAAAGAGGATATACTAAAAAAAGGGGGATCTCCTACATCTATGTTCAGATGGTGATGTTTGAATCTGGTGCATTGAATGAATATAATAGTATAAGAACTTCCAATTTTCAAACACTTCCAATATCGCCCAAGAACTTTTTATTATAGGTAAAAAAGGACTTCAGAAAATGATACATGATAATGCCACAAAATAAATGTGGCCTTTTTTACATAATGAGCCAAACTTCAATCACTAGTCCAAAATGTTTATGAAATCTTGTTGATATGTCATTGAAGTTAATGCCAGTAATGAAAAAATGATGAAGTTCTATGAAAATATTAAAGAATAAAAAAATGAGAACTAGAAGATAAAAAATTAAAATAAAGGGTGATTTAATAGGTATTTTTGGACCAATGATTGAAGTTTGGCTCATGATATAAAAAAAGGCCACATTTATTTCACGGCACTATTATCATGTAGCATTTTCTGAAGTCTTTTGTTACCTATAATAAAAGAATTCTTGGGTGATATTGGAAGTGTTTGAAAATTGGAAGTTCTTATGCTATTATAGTTGACACTATTGTAAACAGAAGAACTTTGGAACTATAGCCATTTAAGTGTGAGAACTGAGGGCTTCTTCTACAAAGCCAAGCTAATGATTCCTTTGCGGCAAATGAGAGGAAGCCCATAGGAATTGAATGGGCTTCCTCTCATTTGCTGCACTAAGAATCGGCAGTGTGGCTTTGTAAAAGAAGCCCTGAATGAATAAATACTTCAAGGTAACAAACTGCACTCAATGTACTGTAGAATAAAAGTAGGGATAGTGTTCATAAAAAGGCTAAAAAAAGTTGCAAAACTTTAAAACCCTGCTGAAAAACGCTAGTAATAAATACATTTAAAAATAGGTAAAAAAATGTTTAAAAAAAAGATAAAATAAAATAAAAACTGTTAGTTAAGATAAACAGTTATGAAAAAGTGGTTAAAATAAACTTTTTTGCTGCCTTGACAGTACAACTCAAAAAAACCTGGACTTTTTCTCTACAAGAGTCTTTATAAAGATTTCTCAGCCTTATTGATGGTCAGAACCACAAAGTTTTTTTAACATCAATGATTCATTGAGACTCCTGATTCAGATATTATACCCGAAACACAGTGCTGTGTCGAGTCTCTTTTATGGAATAAAGGGTTTTTAAATCTTCATCGTCCATATGGTCCTCTTTGGAAGTGTCCTGTTGACTACACTACTCGGCCCTTGTAGCACCTACCTTTATAATGTTTCACATTCCTCCACTTTTGTGGTCATCTTCTGCTTAAATAACCTGGTGAAATAAAAAGCCAGTCTGAAGAAATCAAAGTTATGTGTTTTAACTGGTAGTCTAAAAAAGGCGCCAAAAATAATGGATCAAACCAGTTAAAGGGCTTAAAAGAAGTTAAAAGAAACAAAAGTGCTTAGTTGTAAGTATAGAAACATAGTTAACAAATAAACTTGAAGTTAAGTTAAGTATACTTACTGATGTACAGTCTCTCATGAAACAGCGCCAAACACACAGCCACAATGAAGGGCAAACAAGAAAAAAATAGATGACATCATAAATATAAATATGTCTAAAATGAATAATGTATAAGGTCATGAATAACAATCCTATATAATAATTCTCACCACCAACGTTCTAATGTGGGACTGCCTGTGTCCGTGGCTCCTGGAGTTGCTGAGCTAGGCTCCGTAGCCAGGATGACTTCACTCACAGCTGATTCCCAGGCAGGGGGAGGAGTAGGGAAACACATGGAGCATATTTCCCTACTCCTCCCCCTGCCTGGGAATCAGCTGTCAGTGCACCACTCCCTGCCACTTCGGAGCAAGTGGCAGGGAGCGGCGCATCAAAAAACTACAAGCGCGGCACCACAGAACCCCCCCCCCCCCGGCGCATCACCCAAGCCCCCCCCGGGCACATCAACCCCTTTGCCACCTGCAGCTGCCACTGGTAACACTGTCCGGCCGTTGCTGCTTCTCCTGTTGAGCAGCAGCGGCCGCTACAAAAAGAAAAAAAAACATAAATGTTTTTAAACCCAGCCCAAATCATTCGCAAATGCCCGAGTCTTAAAATGCAGTCTCTGCAGCCGCTCCTCCTCTCGCCTCCACGTCACTGCCCCTGGAGTAAGACCCTGGAGGAGCGCAATGACGTGACAGGCGAGAGGAGGAGCGGCTTCAGAGACTGTGTTTTAAGACTCGGGCATTTGCGAATGATTTGGGCTGGGTTTAAAAACATTTATCGCTTTTTTTCTTTTTGTACCGGCCGCTGCTGCTCAACAGGAGAAGCAGCAGCGGCTGGGCAGCGTTACCACTGGCAGCTGCGGGTGGCGAGGGGGTTTGATGTGCCGGGGGGGGTGGGGTAGGGGAGGGTCGCTGGACATGGGTGGCTGCAGGGGGGCAGGGGAGAGGGAGGTGGGGAGGGGGTCCTGAGACCAGAGAGGTGGGGGTGGGGAGGGGGGCCCTGCGAGAGGGGGGGTGGGGGCTCACACTCACTCACTGTCTCTCACATATACTCTCTCTGACACACTCCCTGTCTATCACACTCTATCTCTCTGTCACACACACACAGTCTCACACACACAGACACTCTGTCTCTCACACACTGTCTCTCTCACACAAACACACACGCTGTCTCTGCCTCTCTCTCATTCTCTCTCTGACACACACACTCCATCTCTCACACACACTCTCTCTCAAACATACACACTCCGAGGAAAACCTTGCTAGCGCCCGTTTCATTTGTGTCAGAAACGGGCCTTTTTTACTAGTAAGATCATAAATAATAATGAGATCTCAACAAATGGGACAGTAATGCTTCAGTTGCTGCTTGGAATGACCAGTTAAAAACATATCTGGTTAAAAAACAAACAGCTATAAAAAGATCGGTTTGGAGGGAAAACGGTAAATAAGGGGCTATGTAAAAATGTATATAAAAAAGATGGCTGTAAAAAGACCAGTTAAGAGAAAAAAAAAGGGTTAAAAACGGGCTATGTAAAAATGTGTATAAAAAAGGTCTATGAAAAAGAAAATTGAAAATAAAAGATAAACAAATAGAACACTAATGGGGTACTCACAGAAAGCAGGCAAATTAAAGAAAAGGTCTGTAATCAATTTCTGAATTAAGACCCTGCAGTGCTAATGTTCTCATGAAAAAAATGGTTCTTTGTTCTTCTTGCAAGA
This sequence comes from Microcaecilia unicolor, assembly GCF_901765095.1. Classification (NCBI taxonomy): domain Eukaryota; kingdom Metazoa; phylum Chordata; class Amphibia; order Gymnophiona; family Siphonopidae; genus Microcaecilia; species Microcaecilia unicolor. The sequence continues at coordinate 222,193,647 of NC_044035.1, forward strand.
GGTGCTTCTCATGGTCATCACCTCTCCTTGATGTATGAAGAACCTTAAACACAAAGAACCTCAGATCTTGAACTGTGTGATTCTGTGCATACCAATGTTCTACTAGCGGTGCAGTGGCGTACCAAGGGGGGGGGGAGGTGAAGTCCACCCCGGGTGCACGCCGCTGGGTGGGTGCCGCGCGTCTGTCGGCAACGCTTATTCCCTGCTCCCTCTGCCCCGGAACAGGTTACTTCCTGTTCCAGGGCAGAGGGAGCAGGAAATGAGCGAAGCCGTCAGGCGCGCGGCACCCCTCCAGCAGGTAAAAATGCACCCGGGGGGAGAGGTGTCCTTTCGCTGGAGGGGATGTGTCCGTCCTGTTGCTGGGGGGAAGTGTCCTTTCATCGGGGGTGGGGGGGTCACGCTGCATCCGGGGGGTGTCCTTTTCGCCGGGGGGAGGTGTCGTGCTGCATCCGGGGGGGGGGGTGCATCGGCGATCCGCCCCAGGTGTCAGCCACCCTAGGAACGCCACTGTAGCGGTGCAGTGGTGATCTTTTGGCTTATGCAGCTTCTGTGTTGTATTATGCGTGTTTTTTTACTAGCTCTTTTAGGGGTCCTTTTACAAAGACATGCTAACATTTTTAGTGTTTACTAAAAATAAGAACGTGCTAAACGTTAGAGTCACCCATATATTTCTACTAGTGGAACCATGCCCGTTTCCTCAACAATGAAACGGGCCCTAGGAAGGCTGTCATGTAAGCTTTTTTTTTCTCTCTCCTTTGCCCTCCCCTCCATGTCCAGCGATTCTTCCCTCCCCTCCCCTCACATCCCATCCCATCCCCTCCATGTTCAGCGATTCTCCTCTTCCCTGCCTTCCCATCCGTGTCCCGTAATTCTCTCCTCTACTGTCCTCCCATCCCATTCATGTCCATCAATTCTCCTCTGCCCTGCCCTCCCCTTCCCCTCTCTCCCTCCCCTCGATGTCCCGCGATTCTCTCCTCCCCTCGATTTGTACCTGAACGTTTTCTGGCTGGCTGGCGCTGGCTTCCATTCCGTTCATAACATCCCTCCTGATGTCAGCTCGCCTCCAGTGTTCCCTTCCCTCTCACTGTTCCACCCTCTGACGTCATTATGTCTTGACGTGAGGGCGGGACAGTGAGGGGGAATGGAACGCTGGAGGCTGGCTGGCATCAGGAGATGTTACGAACCCAGCCAGCCAGCCAGCCGTGGAACATTGGAGGTGCAAATTATTATATAGGATGGGCGTCACTAGCGTTTAGCATACACTAATGATCAGCATGTCCTCAAATCTTAAGAGCGCCTTTGTAAAAGGCCCCCTTAGTTTTCCCTATATACAGTAGATCACATGGGCACATGATGACATAAATGACTTGTGCTGTCTGGCAATTAGAAAAAGGCTTGAGATTATAAACCTTGTCGGTGGAGAATTCAAGTGAATGTGGACAGACACTGCATCTTCCACACCATCTGTGGCCTATGTGTAAATCAGCAAGGGGATCTGAGACTGCATCTGATAAAGCTGAGGTACCATCTTCTCTTTTAAATTTCTGCCTCTTGAGTAGGATAGTACTAAGTTTTTATTTTTGAAGCATTCATGGCCTTCTAGGATGTGTCAGTTATGATTTTCTGGACCTGTGCTGCTATATGTGGCTACCTGAGTGTACAGACGACATCTGGTGGCTACTTGTTCTGTTGTTTGCTAAGGAGGACACTTCTAGATTTTTCACATTTTTTCAAATTCATCTTGGATGCAGTGGAGGAGTAGCTTAATGGTTAGTGCAGTGAGCTTTGATCTTGGAGACCTGGGTTCAATTCCCACTACAGCTGCTTGTGACCTTGGGCAAACCACTTAACCCTCTATTGCCATTGTGAACCCTCTAGGGACAGAGAAGGTACCTGCATTTAATGTGTACAGTGCTGTGTACGTCTAGTACCACTATAGAAATGATTAGTAGTAATAGTACTGTGGATAGCCTCTCTGGGTGAACCTCTTTTTCATAATGATCGATTGATGGTAAAAGTCATAGTAACATAGTAGATGATGGCAGAGAAAGACCCGTACGGTCCATCCAGTCTGCCCAACAAGCTAAGCTCATATGTGCTACTTTATGTGTATACCTGACATTGATTTGTATCTGCCATTTTCAGGGCACAGACTGTAGAAGTCTGCCCAGAACTAGCCCTGCCTCCCAACCAATGGCCCCGCCTCCCACCACCAGTGCAGCCACCCAATCTCTGCTAAGCTTCTGAGGATCCATTCCTTCTGAACAGGATTCCTTTATGTTTATCCCACACATTTTTGAATTCTGTTACAGTTTTCATCTCCACCACCTCCTGCGGGAGGGCATTCCAAGTATCCACCACTTTTTCCGTGAAAAAAATACTTCTTGACATTTTTCTTGAGTCTGCCCCCCTTCAATCTCATTTCATGTCCTCTAGTTGTACCGCCTTCCCATCTCCGGAAAAGGTTTGTTTGCAGATTAATACCTTTCAAATATTTGAACGTCTGTATCATATCACCCCTGTTTCTCCTTTCCTCCAGGGTATACATGTTCAGGTCATCAAGTCTCTCCTCATACGTCTTGTAACGCAAATCCCTTACCATTCTCGTAGCTTTTCTTTGCACCGCTTCAATTCTTTTTACATCCTTCGCAAGGTACGGCCTCCAAAACTGAACACAATACTCTAGAGGAAATTGGAGGGTCATGGGATAGGAGGAAAAGTCCTATTGTGGATTAAAAACTGGTTGAAGGATAGGAAACAGAGAGTGGGGTTAAATGGGCAGTATTCACAATGCAGAAGGGTAGTTAGTGGGGTTCCTCAGGGGTCTGTGCTAGGACCGCTGCTTTTTAATATATTTATAAATGATTTAGAGATGGGAGTAACTAGCGAGGTAATTAAATTTGCTGATGACACAAAGTTATTCAAAGTCATTAACTCGCGACAGGATTGTGAAAATTTACAGAAGGACCTTACGAGACTGGGAGACTGGGCAGCTAAATGGCAGATGATGTTTAATGTGAGCAAGTGCAAGGAGATGCATGTGGGAAAAAAGAACCTGAATTATAGCTACGTCTTGCAAGGTTCCACGTTAGGAGTTACGGACCAAGAAAGGGATCTGGGTGTCGTCGTTGATAATACACTGAAACCTTCTGCTAAGTGTTCTGCTGCAGCTCAGAAAGTGAATAGAATGCTGGGTATTAGGAAAGGTATGGAAAACAGGTGTGAGGATGTTATAATGCCGTTATATCGTTCCATGGTGCGACTGCACCTTGAGTACTGTGTCCAATTCTGGTCGCCGCATCTCAAGAAAGATATAGTAGAATTGGAAAAGGTGCAGCGAAGGGCGACTAAAATGGTAGCGGGGATGGGACGACGTCCCTATGAAGAAAGACTAAGGAGGCTAGGGCTTTTCAGCTTGGAGAAGAGATGGCTGAGGGGAGACATGATAGAGGTATTTAAAATAATGAGTGGAGTGGAACAGGTGGATGTGAAGCGTCTGTTCACACTTTCCAAAAATACTAGGACTAGGGGGCATGCGATGAAACTACAGTGTAGTAAATTTAAAACAAATCAGAGAAAAAGTTTCTTCACCCAACGCATAATTAAACTCTGGAATTCGTTGCCGGAGAATGTGGTGAAGGCGGTTAGCTTGGCAGAGTTTAAAAGGGGGTTAGACCGTTTCCTAAAGGACAAGTCCATAAACCGCTACTAAATGGACTTGGGAAAAATCCACAATTCCGGGAATAACATGTATAGAATGTTTGTACATTTGGGAAGCTTGCCAGGTGCCCTTGGCCTGGATTGGCCGCTGTCGTGGACAGGATGCTGGGCTCGATGGACCCTTGGTCTTTTCCCAGTGTGGCTACTTATGATGGTCACTGCTGCCCAGGTGGGCACCCACTCATACATTTGACACACTGTCACCATTTGTCTGAGCATAGCAGCTGAGGAAAGGCTTACCAGGGGTTAGGCCAAAGCCAGCATTCCTCCCCCTGAGGGTCGCCTGATCCTAGCTAAAAAGCACCTGGAAACTCTGTGCACTTGGAGCGAGGGCCCTGGGAAGCTCGGGGTGGACCTGGAGTCACCCCGGATACAGCTGTGAGGAAATGCAGAAGGGCTGCAAGTCCTCCACAGCACCTGGTGGGAGTGCTGGGCACCTAGAGCGGAGGCCCTGGGTGGATCGGAGTGGACCTGGGTGTCACCCCGGAGAAGGCTGTAAGGATATGCAGATGAGCTGCAAGTCCTCCACAGCACCTGAAAGGCTGATAACTGGGAGAGCCATTTAAACAAGGACTTCTCAACAAATTTGGCACATTTATGCAGACGTAGTTATATATCCAGGGCCGTGCCAACACAGTAAGCATGGTAAGTGCCGCAGGGGGGCGCCTGCCTTCAAGGGCGCCGCGCTGTCAAGTTGTATTTTTAAAAAAAACCTTACTCCTCTGCTCCATCCCCGATTCCCCGGCGCTTTAAATTTACCTCGCTCCGCCTCCGACGTCTGCGCAGCGTCAGTGAAAGCGCTGCCTGTCTGATGTCTCTCCACCAGCTTTCCCTTCGCTCGTTCGTTCCCTCTGTGTCCTGACCTCAAGGAAATGATGTCAGAAGAAGGCGGGACATAGAGGGAATGAACGAGCGAAGGGAAGGCTGGTGGAGAGACGTCAGACAGGCAGCGCTTTCACTGACGCTGCGCAGATGTCAGAGCTGGAGGCGGAGAGAGGTAAATTTAAAGCAAAGGGGGGGGGGGGTGCCAACTGATGGTCTGCAGGGGGGCACCAACTGATGGTCTGCAGGGGGGCACCAGAGACCCTAGGCCCAGCCCTGTATATATCCTCTGGGACAGGAACTTTCTGAGAATGTGTGAAAAAAATTATTATTACCAGCTTTTTATGCTTACCTAAACTATGCACGATTAACAAGAGAAAGTAACATTGGCAGGTTTCCCATTTTCTATTTATTTAAAGCATTTATATTCCGCTTAGTCCACAGTTTCTAGCGAATTATAATTTAAACGCTGCATCTTCATCATACCCAACAGAGCCTGAAAATTCTTTAGAATCACTAAATAGTATCTAAGCCAGAATATATATAATAATTGGAACATTGAAAGACTGTATTTTATCTCTAAGCAAAATAGCCTCCACACACATGAATCTCAGCTAATGAAAACTGAAACTAAAAGCCAAAGTACTTTTACAATGGCTTACTTTGCACCACATTTGGAGTGACAACTGATGTCATATCTCCACAGAGAGGCTAATTCCTAAGAAACCTATCATTCCAAATTTATAGACTTAAATTCCTGTTAAACTTTTGTATCAAAGCTCTTATTTAGAGCACTCTATTTACCATATAAAGTACTATGCAGGATCATAACTGCACCACTTGCAATCATATTACACAAAAACATAGAATGCAAAGAGTAGACCCTTCCCCCTTACAATTCCTGGTGGTTTAGTGGTGTAGTCAGGGCAGGAGTGATTCCCAGTTGCTCATGCCTGTGCTGGCTCCACTCTCAAAATGACTGCCATGACCTCTTGCAGCAGTATCATGAGACAGTCATTTTGAGAGCAAAACTGACTGAAGCAAGGGCGTAGCTATGGGTGGGCCCAGGCCAGGCCCACCCAGAAACACAGTCCCTCCTGCAGTTCCAACACCTCCGTGTCTTCCTCACCATCTCCAACTCCTGCCACAGCGCTTGCACTTTGCTGTTGGCGCTGCCTGGCAGCAACTCACAGATATAGCATCTTGCTCCAGGATGCCGCGCTGATGCAACTTCCTGTTTACGCAGGGTGGGACAAGGCAGAGGGAAGGCCCTGGAGCAGGATGCTGCATCTGTGAGTTGCTGCCAGGCAGCGCTGATAGCAAAGTGCAAGCACTGCGGTGGGGCTGGGAAAGGGTGAGATGTGGAAGACACAGAGGTGTTGGAACTGCAGGAGCAGGACACCGCATCTGTGAGTTGCAGCCAGGCAGCACCGATAGCGTTAAATGCAAGCGCTGCGACGGAGATGGGAGAGGGTGAGGAATACAGTGGGGTGCTGGCCCTGCAAGGGGAGGGGGCTGAAGGGAAGGGAGAGGTGCTGGACTTGTGGGGGGGGGGGGTGTAAGGAACATGCAGAGGTGTTGGACTTGCAGGAGATTAAGGAAGACATGGAGGTGCTGGACTTGTTGGGGGGTGAGTAAGAAAGATGCATAGGTGCTGGCCCTGGTAGGGAAGGGAAAGGTGCTGGATTTGCGAGGGGCAGGGGGTTGGAGGGAAGGGAAGGGAGAGAGGTATTGGACTTGCGAGGGGGGAGGTTGGTGGAGGGAGAGAGGTGCTGGATATGCAGGGGGGTTTGGAGGGAAGGGAAGAGATGCTGGACATGCAGGGGGTTTGAGGGAAGGAGGAGGTGCTGGACTTGCGAGGGGCAGGGTGTTGGAGGGAATGGACGGGGGGAGGTTCTGGATATGCAGGGGAGGGCTGGAGGAATGGGATAGAGATATGGACCTGCAAGGGGAGCTAGAGGGAAGGGAAAGAGATGCTGGATTTGCAGGGAGGGTTGGGAAAGGGAATGGGAATCAGAGACGCAAACAAAATGGGCAATGTGATAATAATGGGTGACTTCAATTATCCAAATATAGACTGGGTAAATGTAACATCAGGACACGCTAGAGAGGTACAATTCCTTGATGAAATCAAGGACAGCTTTATGGAGCAGCTGGTGCAGGAGCCGACGAGAGAAGGAAAAATTCTAGACTTGGTCCTTAGTGGAGCACATGATCTGGTGAGGGACGTTATTGTACTGGGGCCGCTTGATAACAGTGATCATAATATGATCAGTTTTGATATTAACCTTGAAGTAACTATACACAGGAAGTCAAATACGTTAGCGTTTAACTTTAAAAAAGGAGACTATGATAAAATGAGAAGAACAGTGGAAAAAAAACTTAGGGGGACAACTGAGAGGGTAAAAACTGTACAACAGGCATGGACGCTGTTCAAAAATACCATCCTGGAGGCCCAGGGCAAACATATTCCACTAATTAGAAAAGAAAGACGGAACTCCAAAAGACAGCCGGCCTGGTTGAAAAGTGAGGTGAAGGAAGCTATTAGGGCTAAAAGAAATGCCTTCAGAAAATGAAGAAGGAACCGTCTGAAAATAACAAGAAGCAGCGTAAGGAGTGTCAAAGCAAATGCAAGGCGCAGATAAAGAAGGCCAAGAGAGATTACGAAAAAAAGATAGCATTAGAGGCAAAAAAACATAGTAAAAATTTTTTTCGGTATATTAAAAGCAGGAAGCTGGCAAAAGAATCGGTTGGGCCGCTGGATGACCGAGGGGTAAAAGGGGCAATCAAGGAAGACAAAGACGTAGTGGAGAGATTGAATGAACTCTTTGCTTCGGTCTTCACCGAGGAAGATTTGGGTGGGATACCGGTGTCGGAAATGATATTTCAAGCGGACGAGTCGGAGGACCTGGAGGAAGTAATGGGGCAGTTCAGCAAACTGAAGAGTAGCAAATTTCCTGGACCGGATGGTATTCATCCTAGAGTACTGATAGAACTGAAAAATGAGCTTGCGGAGCTACTGCTAGTGTTATGCAATTTATCCTTAAAATCGAGCGTGGTACTGGAAGATTGGAGGGTGGCCAATGTAACACCGATTTTTAAAAAAGGTTCCAGGGGAGATCCGGGAAATTATAGACCGGTGAGTCTGATGTTGGTGCCGAGGAAAATGGTAGAGGCTATTATTAAAAACAAAATTACAGAGCACATCCGAGGACATGGATTACTGAGACCGAGTCAGCACGGCTTTTGTGTGGGGAAATCTTGCCTGACCAATTTACTTCAATTCTTTGAAGGAGTAAACAAACATGTGGACAAAGGGGAGCCAGTTGATATTGTATATCTGGATTTTCAAAAGGCGTTTGACAAGGTACCTCATGAAAGGCTACAGTGGAAATTGGAGGGTCATGGGATAGGAAGAAATGTCCTATTGTGGATTAGAAACTGGTTGAAGGATAGGAAACAGAGAGTGGGATTAAATGGGCAGTATTCACAATGGAGAAGGGTAGTTAGTGGGGTTCCTCAGGGGTCTGTGCTAGGACCGCTGCTTTTTAATAAATTTATAAATGATTTAGAGATGGGAGTAACTAGCAAGGTAATTATATTTGCTGATGACACAAAGTTATTCAAAGTCGTTAACTTGCGACAGGATTGTGAAAAATTACAGAAGGACCTTACGAGACTGGGAGACTGGGCGGCTAGATGGCAGATGACGTTTAATGTGAGAAAGTGCAAGGTGATGCATGTGGGAAAAAAGAACCCAAATTATAGCTACGTCATGCAAGGTTCCACGTTAGGAGTTACGGACCAAGAAAGGGATCTGGGTGTCGTCGTCGGTAACACACTGAAACCTTCTGCTCAGTGTGCTGCTGCGGCTCAGAAAGCGAATAGAATGTTGGGTATTATTAGGAAAAGTATGGAAAACAGGTGTGAGGATGTTATAATGCCATTATATCGCTCCATGGTGTGCCCGCACCTTAAGTATTGTGTTCAATTCTGGTCGCCACATCTCAAAAAAGATATAGTGGAATTGGAAAAGGTGCAGCGAAGGGCGACTAAAATGATAGCGGGGATGAGACGACTTCCCTATAAAGAAAGACTAAGGAGGCTAGGGCTTTTCAGCTTGGAGAAGAGATGGCTGAGGGGAGACATGATAGAGGTATATAAAATAATGAGTGGAGTGGAACAGGTGGATGTGAAACGTCTGTTCACGCTTTCCAAAAATACTAGGACTAGGGGGCATGCGATGAAACTACAGTGTAGTAAATTTAAAACAAATCGGAAAAAATGTTTCTTCACCCAACGCGTAATTAAATTCTGGAATGCGTTGCCGGAGAACGTGGTGAAGGCGGTTAGCCTGGCAGAATTTAAAAAGGGGTTAGACGGTTTCCTAAAGGACAAGTCCATAAACCGCTACTAAATGGACTTGGGAAAAATCCACATTTCCAAGAATAACATGTATAGAATGTTTGTACGTTTGGGAAGCTTGCCAGGTGCCCTTGGCCTAGATTGACCGCTGTCGTGGACAGGATGATGGGCTCGATGGACCGTTGGTCTTTTCCCAGTGTGGCATTACTTATGTACTTATATACCGCCTTTCTGTGGTTTTTGCAACTACATTCAAAGTGGTTTACATATTATATACAGGTACTTATTTGTACCTGGGGCAATGGAGGGTTAAATGACTTGCCCAGAGTCACAAGGAGCTGCAGTGGGAATTGAACCCAGTTCCCCAGAATCAAAGTCTGCTGCACGGATATGGGGGGGGGGGGGGTTGGAGGGAAAGGGGAGAGGTGCTGGATATGCAAAGGGTTGAAGTGAAGGGAAGAGGTGCTGGACATGTAGGGGGGCCTGAATAAAAGGATGAGAGGTGTTGGGCATGTAAGGGAGGCTGGAGGGAAGGGAGAGAAGTGCTGGATTGATGGATATGTACAGGATGGCTGAAGGGAAAGATGTGGACCTGCAAGGAGGGCTGGAGCGAAGGGAGAAAGGTGCTGGATCTTTGGGAGTAGGAGGGGTTAGAGGGAAGGGAGAAAGATGCTGGACAAGGGCATAAAGGAAGAGGGGGGGTCAAATACTGAACCCACAGTGGGAGAAAGAGCGAGATGCATAAGGGGAAGGGAAGAGAGAGGAAAAAAAGCTGGTTGGGGTGAGGTCAGAGAGGAGAGGGACACATTGGTGTGGAAGAGGGTAAAAGGGGACACAGGGAGGTGTACAGATACAGAAGGGAGATGATGGGCATTAGGTGGGAGCATGGGGACAGGGACACAAATGTGAGTTGCTATATGGGGATGGCATATGGGCACAGAGGGACAATGCCTGACAAGGGGGGGAGAGGGGACATGGAATAAAGATACAATGCTGGTTTTCTATCTTCCTCAAAAATTTCCTCAACAGAGTTTGAATGTAACAGCTCTTCTTGAGACATCGGATACTCAACAGGCTACAGCGGCAACTTTGGTTGCAACCGTGGCCTTAGCTCCTGACAAGGCATGGTTGTTCCAGATGTTTTTTAAGCATAGGGAGAAACCATTTCTTGGTTTTCGAATTTCCTTATTCCCGGATTTCTCAAGAGAAACTCAAAAGAAAAGGAAACAATTTCTCACAATGAAAATAGCAGTAACTCAAGCAGGAGGTACCTTTTTTTTTGAGATACCCCTGCAAGTGTATAATAAGATTTGATAATGTTAAATACATGTTCGGATCTGCCTCAGCTTTCAAAACTTATCGCTTCCAAGATGACATCTGAAATTTCATAAATTTTGAATCACCAATCCCTTCGTGAAAGCCATTTTCTTCTAGTTATATTTTCCTTTTGATTTATCTCCTCTTTTTTCTTAAGATTTTGGAATCTTGTTTGTGGACTTGAGTGATAAAATTGGTAATGTTGATTATGTTTTAAGCATTATCTAAAAATTTTCCTTTAATTCTATCACTTTCTTTTCAAGAGGTTGTACTTGATTATAAATATTGTAAAGCAATAAAAAAAAGATACAATGCTGGACACTGAAGAGGGGAGTATATGGACACAGAGGGGAGATAGCAGACAAGGGGGAAAATAAGATGCTGAGCATGGGGTGCATAGGTGCACAGAAGAATGATGATGGATGAGGGAATATATACACTGGAGAGATACTGGACAAGGAAATATAGGAAAACAGAGATGGGAGATGGATGATGGACATGGAGAAAGAAGAAATGTCAAATATACAGGAGACCCTGGCAAGTGAGTTAAGAGAAGACAGAGAGAAGCAGAAACCAGAGACTGGGACCAATATGATTTGAAAAATAAAATGACCAGACAACAAAAAGGTACAAAACATTATTTTATTTTCTAAGTTGTGAATATAATATGTTGGATTTGGAATATACATCTTGCCAGAGTTGGTGTTAAACATGGCTGGAGTCCAGGGCAGAAGTCTAAGAGAGGACCCCAAAGTCCATTACCAGGCTGTGTCTTCAGCTTCCAGCAGGCTTGGGGCTTTCTCTGGCCAGGGAACCAAGCACAATTACCCTAGTTGCAACCCCTAACACCATCCCTGGCATGTGCCATCTTTATATTTTGCACAGGAGAAAATGTCTTTCTTTCTTGTTTCTCTGGTGCTGTACTACATGCAACGTCTGGTTTCTTGGGGTTTCTGTTTAATTTATGTTTCTAGAGTTTGGAGTCACTTATTCTGTATTCGGCATTTATGTTCTGTGTGTGTGACTGAGGTATTCTTTTAGCATGAAGTTTCTATGTAGCATTGTGTAGTAATTTGGCTTGTTCAGCTTTCCTGATAAATGTATTGGTATTTTAGGGCCCCACTATAACATTTAAGGCACTGCCTTTTCATAGGTAGGATCCTTGTTTTGGAAGTTAGTGCTGGCATGGTAGATTTGCTCTAGGTTCTGAGTGACTTTTGTTTTGTAGATTTTTTTTGATTACGTTATATGTCAGTTATTGAGTTTACACTAGAAACCAAATTTTCTTTGTATGGTGAGTTTTATTGGGAAATGTCCTTGCTCTGCTCTGTATCCATTGTTGGTGGAAGGCCAGGAGGTTCTCTGGATGCAGAATGTTTGGCTTCAATACCATATGTGTGTTGGAGGACCGTGGCTCAATGGGGCTGAAGAGTGCTGTCTATTGTACTTCCCTTAGCTCTCAATTGGCCTGCAGCCACTGAAGCCTACACTGCTACCCTCATTGAAGTTATTGGAAGTGAAGTAGAGGTCGAGCACAGAGTGGGGTAGGGACAGAGCATGGATGTATCAGGTTGCTGTTTTTTCTCTTTCAAAAAAGTTGGTAACTTGAGTGTCCACCCATCCAACCTGTTGGCCCACCCAAAAATTGCCTTCTGGCTACGCCACTGGACTGAAGATTACTCCTGCCCTAACTATACTGCTAGTTCACCAGGGACTATAAGATAGGCCCGGGGGGGGGGGGGGGGGTGAGGGAGGTAGCTAAATAGGACAAAGCACCAATTTTTGGTTTCCACCAAAAACACAACGTCAGTTGCAGCTGAAACTGAAACAATGGCTGTAAATTATGGAAGCTGGAAGCTTGGAGGCGGGGCTGGGATTCCCTGCCTGGACGTTGGTCCCGTTGGCTATAAGGGGTGGTTCCTCCTGAGGAAGAGCTACGAAATGTGGTCTCGCATTGGGGAACTTTGGAGTATACCAACGGTGTGGGTTTAATTAATTTATCCCTGGAAGCCTCCCACTTGCCTGAAGCACTTCATGGCTGCCTTTAAATTAAAGGTTTGACTGTGTGTAGGATCACAGAAGATTTGTGTGACTTTGCCATCCCCAGTGTTTCTCTGGGTGCTTTTTTATCACAGGGATAAGAACAGTGGCTTTATATTGCAGTGAGGTTTTTTCCTCTCTTCACCTGAGAATTTGTTGGATACAAAGATCAGCAGTATCCACTACTACTACTAAGAACTGGGTCCGGTATGCTATTGTCATCTATGGCTTATTGACTGATCTTTATTGAGCCTGTGCTCTGATGATATACAGAGACTGAAGAAACTGCAATTCAGAGGTTATGTTTAATGCTTTCTGTGGGACTTGCATATGTGATCAGGGTATAAGTACGGTGTGGATGGCAGTGCGAGTGAGTTGCAGGGATATTATTTAGTAATTTTTTAATGCACTGATTTGTTTTCACTAATAAATATTTTGTAATTTATAAAGAACAGGAGTACTGTTTGTTATTAATGTTTTAGGTACTTCCTATTCTATGTATATCCCCTATTAGGACTAAGACTGTAAATTTGCCAAAGTCAATACAAAACAGAGGGCGCATCCACAAAACAGTGTAAACTCAATCAAAAAGTAAATGGAATAAAAAACAGATATATTCAATATATAATATATAAAAGTGCAAACGGAGGGAAAAGACCTCAGAGGTGCCTGTGGACAAGGCAAATTTCCAATTCTTATGTCACAACAGACTATTTGCGGACTCAAGGAGCTTCTATACTCAATGTCTCAAAAGACTACACAGAATCATCGGTCAAAAATCCTCCAGTTTGTGCAAAGTGAGTGGAGGAGTGGCCTAGTGGCTAGAGCACTGGGTTTACAATCCAGAAGTGGCCAGTTCAAATCTCACTGCTGCTCCTTGTGTTCTTGGGCAAGTCACTTAACCCTCCATTACCTCAGGTACAAACTTAGATTGTGAACCCTCCTGGAACAGAGAAATATTCAGTGTACCTGAATGTAACTCACCTTGAACTACTACTGAAAAAGGTGTGAGCAAAATCTATATTAATAATAAATAAATGTGCCTTAACAAAACACATTGGTGTTCATATGTGTTCAAACTAAGTACACTTAGCTTTATTTCTGACATACAAATTAGGAATTTGCCCTGTCCACCACAGGCACCTCTGAGGTCTTTTTTCCTCCATTTGCACTTTTATATATTGAATATATCAGGTTTTTTTTTTGTTCCATTCAGTTTTTGATTGTGTAAATTAAAATAGCCTATCGGCCAAAACATGTTATCTTACTGTTAACTCCAGTTATTAGTAACTACTGTATGTCTCATTGCATAAAATGGGATCTGTGCTAAAATAGCACAAATTAATTGTAAATTAACTTCCTCTTTTAGGGGGTGTTATACAAAGGCGCACTAGCGTTGTTAGTGCGCACTATCACATGCTCTAAATGCTAAGATGACCATAAGAATATAATGGGCATCTAGTGTTATCGCATGATCATTTTTAGCGCACACTAAAAACATAAGTACATAAGCATCGCCATGCTGGGACAGACCAAGGGTCCATCGAGCCCAGCACCCTGTCACTCACAGCGGCCAAAAGAACAAGCAATTTGTCCCACCCATACTAGAAATACTGTATTATTCCCTAGAATGTTATTGCTTTTTCCTCCAGGAAGCCGTCCAACCCTTTTTTGAAGTCTGCTACTGTGCCTTTGTAAAACTTCATGTACATTAACCTATGAAATAATGTGTATTAATTTGAATACTCTGCGTTAAAACATTATGGAATGCATTCAAATGTTTTAGTAGACAATTATGAAACAAACTGGAAAAAAGAAGTATCTGAAAATCGGAGAAGTACAAAAATGAACAAAAATGTTTCCTGTACAAAACTGTTTTTGCTCCCATCGTTCTTTTTGTCATAGTTCTGTGTTCATTTCCTGTTGATTGAAGTATAAAAGAGAGGATTTGTAGCACAGGTCAAATCTCTGGGCCTTGCCCATTTAAGATATTGGAATTGGTAGTCAGGCCCAAAGACAACTCATGCACTGAGTTAACAGGCTCTCTAGATAGGAGAGTGACTCACCAATATGATTGCTTTCTCAAACAATGCCACCTAAATTGCTGGCCCTAAGCAAAGTTCAGGATCCATACCCAGTACCTCATTCCTCCATATCAATGCAATAACAACCTTGGATACAGTTTTAATCATCAGGAACTTTTGTTTGGTCCAGCCAGAAGAAAGTGTCCTCCTTAAGTAAATGTTGTTAGAAAGTAATTAAGATACACGATTGTGGGTATAAAGTGATTAAGAACAAGGAACAAGTTTTCAATTTGTGCTCAGATTCTCCCTGGAAGTGTGAAGGTTCAGGACTACCATGGAAAAGAAAGTCATCTGTGTCCTGGCCATCGCCCTGGTTCTGGGACTTAGCAGTTCTGCTAAGGGACAAGCGCCATTCAGTAAGTGCATTTGCTGAACATTTAATTGGGTGTAGGATGCTCATTACATCTAATGCTAAGATCTGATTAGAAAATATATGGAGAACAAGATGAAACACATCAAACTGTTCTGCAATTTATGGGGCCCCTTTACTAAGCAGTAAGCACTAACGTATGCTTACCGCACAATAACAGGCAATACCACGGGAAATGCTCAGACATTCTGCAGTAGTTCTGGGATCTGTGCATACTGTGCTAAAAAAATTTAAAACATTTTTGCGCAGGGAGCATGTTTGGGGGCGGAGAGTAGGCATGCCCTGGGAGAATCAATTAGCACAGGCAAATTGCCGTGCACTGCCGATTATTGCAGGGTTAGCATGGGAGCCCTTACCGCCTAGTAAATAAGTGGCGGGAAGAGCTCATCCACTAATGGCCATCCGCTAATTGGGAAATTAGCACATGGCCATTACGGCCATTTTACTGCTGCGCTAAAAGTGGCCTCAGCGTGTGGGAAACCCATATGCTAAAAATAGCGCATGCCACTTTTTAGCTCTGGTTAGTAAAAGGGCCCCCACATGTCCTGTCCTTGCCCTATCTCATCCCACCTCTACCCTTTTATCTATAATTGTTCCCCAAATTCCTAGGATTTTGTCCTGTTTTGTTATATATTTTACGAAAGGTGGTATATCAAGTTTAATAAACCATAAACCATGAATGTTTTTTTTATAACAGAGGATTAGTTTATTGTTAACACTGAAAAATAATACAAAATTCAGCTACATGTTAGGATTTTTAGAAAGAATGTTTGGATAAGAAGAATTTCACAAAAAGAATGTATTCTTTACCAGGAGATATACCTGTTATCACCACTGTAAGATATATTATTGGGCACAAGAGAATCTTTAAGGGAAGAGATTGTGGATTTAGTTCAGTTATTACCTGTCTCCAGAAATAAAGGAGTGTTCAGTGACTTGTCCAGAATCACCAGGGGTGCAAATGTGATTTGAACTTTGGCTTCTCTGGGTTAAATTTTTTTTTTTTTAGATTTATAGCACAATTAGAAAAGGTTCAAAGAAGGGCGACCAAAATGATATAAGGAAATCATATGAGGAAAGGCTAAAGAAGTTGGAAAACAGACGGCGGAGGGGGGGGGGGGGGTGGTTATGATAGAGGTCTACAAAATCCTGAGTGATGTAGAACAGGTAAAAGTGAATCAATTTTTCACTCTGTCACAAAGTACAAATCCTGGGGGACACTCAATGAAGTTACATGATAATACTTTTAAAACAAATAGGAGAAAATATATTTTCACTCAATGAATAGTTAAGCTCTGGAACTTGTTGCCAGAGGATGTGGTTACAACAGTTAGAATATGTAGGTTTAACAAAGGTTTGGACAAGTTCCTGGAGGAAAAGTCCATAGTCTACTATTGAGATAGACATAGGGGAAGCTACTGTGTGCCCTGGGATCAGTAGCATAGAATCTTGCTACTCTTTGGGATTTTCAAGGTACTTGTGACCTGGATTGGCCACTGTTGGAAGCAGGATACTGGTCTAGATGGACCATTGGTGTGACCCAGTATGGTTATTCTTATGTTATGTTCTTAGTCTGATAATTCACCAATGATTAGGCTACTCCTCCACTCCAGTGTGAGGAATGAACTGTGTCCATTACAGCATAATTAATGGAAATACTTTTTCTTTTATACAATACTTTAAGAACTTTACATACCTAATTCTGTGCTTTTAAAATATATTTATTGTTAACTTATTGCCTCATAACCAGGGTTTCTGCATTTAGATTTTAAAAAAAAATTTTTGAAGTCTTTGTTAAGCATTGAAAAGACAATACAACAGCAGGTAAAACATAAGAACACCATTGAACACCACTGGCTACTTCTTCCTTATAGGGTGAAGTTTATAGTGCTGGTATTAACATTTAAAGTAATGCAAATGTGCCAGTCTGTTGTTTTATTCAATGCTCTTATACCACAAACCTCTTCTGTGAGGATAAAATTTTAGCAATACCACCACTATCCTGTTGTGCAAGATGGAATCCACATGAGATTCTGTGTTTTATATTCTGATCCTTATGGAATGAAATTCGATTCCAAAGCACCTCCACCTTGAAATTTCATTGACTAGATTTAAGATGAGCATTGGGGGACTGATGAGGCTGGGTGAGCTCAGGGAGTATAAACATTTAGCTTCTTTTCATTGCAGAATACGACTTTAAGATTGGTACATTCTGCTAGTATATTTAATAAAGTAATACCTTTGTATATTAAGGCTCACTGGCTACTCATACAGGCATGGATAATCTTTAAAGTGTTTAAGATTCTGTATGGTCAAACATCACAATATATCACAAAACTTGAGATCTGGTCATCTCATCAAGGTGCATTACAATCAAAAAAATTGAATGTTATTACATTTTCCAGGGGGTAAAGGCATGCGTGGATTTTTGTATCTGCCTTTTCTTTTCAAGCCACAAAGATGTGGAATGAACTTTCCTAGAATATCAGAACAATTGTTGATTATCTGCTCTTTGCTTGTTTCAAAGGTTTTGTATCATAAATAATGATTGCGTATTATTGGTGTGTTGTTCCTTTTTTCCCAGGTATGCCTGGGTTTTGACAGTTTGTTAACCACATTGAACTGATATGAGTATAAGCAGGATATAAACATTGTATTAGTATAAACTTCCTTCCCCAAATTACTATCCCTAATTCATACACCATCATACATCATCTACCAACAATCAGAACCTGGCTTGAACAAATTAATAGCCTCTCATCTAGTACACATTTTCCCATGACAGTAACATGGCAGATGAAGATCTGAACAGTCCATCCAGTCTGCCCAACAAGAAACTCATTACATAAGGTATGATGTGATACTTTATATGTATACCTGATCTTGATTTGTCCTTGCCATTTTCAGGGCATAGATTGTAGAAGTTTGCCCAACACGATCCTTGTTCTAAAACTTCAGAAGTTGTCATCAAAGCCCCTGAAAAGCTCCACTCCAACCAATCCAAATATATTTAGCCACGATCAGGGCACAGACCGTGTTTCCTAACTTCTGAAGCTGAATTGCAGATAATCTTCCCAAGTAAGTCCTGACCTTCAACTAGTTGGATTTCATGTTGCCAATGGTCTTTACTGGATTCCATCACAGAGCCTCCTATATTATCCAAAAAGACTATAAGACTGCAGCATCCTCAGAAGTTCAGGTGGTATTATTAATTGTGACTCGTGGTTGGGCAGGACAAATCATGCCATTTCTGGCATTCAACTGCGTAATCTTCAGTTGCATGGATAAGCATTTCTTTCTTCATTGCAATGCAATTTAGGTTCAATAGTATCAGAATGCTTTTCCTTTCGTGTTTTACCAGAGATCAGAGCCTAGCCGTTTGCAGGATAGTAAGAACCTAGGGGTTTTGCAGCACTTTAACTACGTGGGCATTTAGTTTGCAGGAGTTTATGTGATGGTGACCTGAGGGCCCTTTTCAACTCAAAGAGCTGATCGAATGAAAGATCTAGAAATATGGGACAAACTGTTCCATAAACTTCACAACATCTGCTCCCTTTGATTCCTCTGGAACCCTGAGAATCCTGACATTGTTTCTGTGGTATTGATTACCTAAATGTTCCAAACTCTTCTCTAGAAAGCAATCTTTTCCACAGTACTTTGGAGAGTGTTGAGCTGTTCGAGGTGTCCCATGATCTGTTGTTCCATCATGGCAGTTCTTGTCAGCATATCCCAAAGTTGTTGGTTCTGGCCTACAATTTTTTTCTTTAATTTTGGTGATAACCTCATTTTTAAGCATGTCTTTCGAGTTGTAGCAGTTCATTTAGAATGCTCAGCCTCCCAAGTCCCTGGGGCTTTCTATGGAGATGACAGATTTTGTTTTACTCATTTTATTCCTTGTGTTGAGGCTGCAACAAAATTTAATGTAACTGGCTTCATAGCTGCCATCTCTTTCCACTGTTGTTACTTTTTCAGGAGATAGGGAAGCCAATGTGAGTGAAATGGGCAAGTTAAATGGGTGTTTTTTTGGAAGCTCCTAGGTGGCCATCTTTAATTGTGCTCACTAGTGTTCTCCCCCTCCCCCCCAACCTTTTTACCCAGATATTCAGTGATGGTATCAGGCAGTGGTGTCTCTAAACAGAAATATTTGAGTTGGCAACAGAAAGGCAAGCTAGGTATGAAGGATTGCAAGCCAAAATGACAATTCTTCACATCAAAGCCTTCTTGCCCTCCAATTGTTAAATTAGCAATATAAGACACCAGGGTCTTCTATGCATAAAGAAATCATCCTCCTCCAGCCAGTTTCTGCTACCTGATAAAACTGCCCTTATAATTTATACCATCATTCAACAAATGTGGGAGTGGGATCTGTATGGATTCGCTATAGGATTGGTCAGAATCTCTCTATAAAACCTGAAGCCAATTCTGTTTCACAAACTCCAAATTCCCCAATAATGGAGCTATTCCCTTTTCAAGTTGTCATATAAAAAAATATTCAAATTCTGATTAGCACCTCTGGAAAAGCACATGCTCCTTTCAGTGTCAGATACTTTGCTTAAAGCAGAAGGGTTTCTGTTTGTGTGATGGCTCTACACAATACAGGATGTGGAGACTCTACACAGTACGGGATGTTGGTCTTTCTCTGTTAAGCTTAAACTGAATACAGATAAGACAAAGGTTTTGTGGTTTAGTATAAATGATTCTAATATTCCTAGCTACATTACTCACTCAAATGGATCTCAGTTGGTGGTGGATCAAAAGTCAAGAGTATTGGGGGTGACTTTAGATTCTACTATGACAATGGATGCCCAAATTAAACATTTATCTCAGAAGGCTTTCTTTAAACTTAAACAGCTCCGACTGGTTCATTCGTGCTTTATTCCTGATCATTTTAGGGTGTTAGTACAATTATTGTTTTTTGTTACTATCCAGGTCAGTGTGGCCTCACAGTCAGTTAAACCTCCTCCTCCTCCCCCAGTTGAAAACTTTACCACTAGACTCTCAGTTCTTAGGCAAATCTACTTTATTGCAATTCTCCCTATGCACAAAGAGAATCCAATCTACAATCCAGCTGCCTGTAAGAACGATGCCTATTGCAACATGGAGTCTATACCCAGCCACCCAGAGGCCAGATCTTAGCACTGCTGAGAGGTAAAGCTGTAAACTCAAACAGAAAGAAACAAAGAGAAAATGCCTTTTACAGCAACCTAAGGGAGAAGCCTCTAAGAGACTTGGGAAGGGACTTGCTCTAAGGAAAGAACCTAAAGGAGAGAGAGAGGAGAAAGAGAAGAGAGGGAAAAAGAAGGTAAAAAAAACCTTGGTGGAACCACAGTGGAACTGGGAAAGGTCAGCTCTTAGAAAAGCTGCTAGCACATGGAATGGAAGGCACAGACTGAGCCTTTCACACCCAAACTGTGCGGCAAAGAAAGAGGGCAGGCCCTAGCTTAGTGCTGCCAGCCAAAAAGGAAAACTCACAAGGAGCCAATCACAGGAACTGCAAACTATGGGGGGGGGGGGGGGGGGGGGGAAGAGAACCCCAGTACACAATGCTATTACACAAAAAATGCAATCAAATACAAATAATGCTCATATTAAATATACATCACAATATGCCCTGCCTCCATGAATATGGGGGCTGAACAATTTTAGCAGCAATGGATTACTGCAATTCTCTGTATGCTGGAATTGATAAAAAGCAACTACAGAGATTGCAGTTAATCCAAAACACAGCTGCTAGGCTTATTTTTTGGAAAGCAAATATGATCATGTGTGTCCACTGTTGAATAGTTTACATTGGCTTCTGGTGAAAGTCAGAATTATTTGTAGGATATACTGTTTTGTTTTTAACATTTTAGAGGGATATTGCTCAGTTGATTTAACTTTATTAGTTACACTGTTGGTAGCTAGTACTTATCTTACATTGACAGTTCCCTTGTTTAGGGGTCCTTTGCGGTCCTTTTAACAAGCTGCGGGAAAAAGGGCCCTGTGCTAGTGGTGGGGATCATTTTTCCCATGCACCAGGGCCGTTTTTACCGCAGCAGGAAAAAAAGCCCCCAGACACACTTGGCCATGCAGCAGGGAGCACTTACCGCCACCCACTGAGGTGGCAATAAGGGCTTCCACGCTAACTGGGCAGCATGCAGCGATGCCCGATTACCACCGGGTTATCACTATGCAAACCATTTCTGGGGGTTTTCTTTTTCCCCCAGAAATGGCACACTCGAGGTGGGACTACCGCTGGTGGCCGCATTGGGCTGGCGGTAGTCCCGGAAGAGCAAGCAGTAATCCTGCCTTGGGCTTACTGCTGCTCTGTAAAAGGGCCCCTTAGAGCAGTGTTTTCCAAGTCCAGTCCTGGAGTATCCCTTGCCAGACAGGTTTCCAAGATATCCACAATGAATATACATGAACTTAATTTGCATACACTGCCTCCATTATATACAAATCTCTCTCATGCATATTCATTGTAGATATCCTGAAATCCTAACTGGCAAGAAGTACTCCAGGACTGGACTTGGGAAACACTGGTTTAGAGGAATTAAATTCAAAAGTATTCAAGAGAGGTCTATGATTTTCCAAATGGCAAAATTTTGGAATGTACTTCCAGTAGAAATTAGATCTTGTTCATCTTATATTAATTTTCAGAAACTGTTGAAGTCACAGTTGTTTCATGACTATCTATCTTGAAAGTATTGATAACTTAAAGTATATTCAATTGTAATCTTGGATTATTGTTGTTTATAATATAATTTGCTGCTAACCAGCTCTGAACCTATTTTTGGGCGAGTGATGGGCTATAATTACCCATCATCATCATCATCACTAGCCCTGAGTAGTTTTATTTTGGTAAAGAAGACCCTTTTTTTTCCAGGGCCTGCTTTTAAATAGGACCAAACACTTTATGAAGCAACACAAAACTGCAAAAAGACACTCAAAACCTATACAAGAAACCTATCAAACCAAGACAGCACTAACCGATGAAAAGACAGTGCTATAAATATACTGGGCTCTAGAGCAGCAATATACTTGCTACTGGGATTCTAGAATAAGTTGGACTGTTTTGGAGTCCTACACAGATGCTACATGCTAGCAGAATCCTCACCTCAGTCATATTTTCAGAACACGGACAGACCCTCACCTGATACAAAATAGGGGACCCAAAAAACATGCAGGACAGAAACAGAAATGACGTCCCCGCCCTAGAAAGCCAGACTGTATGTAGTGCTATAGTGGTAAAAGATAAACAGAAATGCATTTTCTCCTGTACTCTATGAAATACAAAAATGTTTTAAAAAAAAGGTACATTTCATAAAGCAGGCATATCTCAGTCCTTAAAAGGTATCAAACAATTTTTTTTTCTTTTCTACTTTTGTCTGGGTATTTTATTTTCCTAATTGGTCTGGTCCCAGTCTCTTTTCCACTTTCCATGTGCCAGTCATCTCTACATTTCCTTTACATTTTCCTTTACATTTTTTCTCTCCTTGTCTTCTTCCTTTCCTTCTCTACCTCTCCAGCACTGATATTTTGTTGTATGTTATTTCCCCCACTTCTCTTTTCTCTGCGTTTATATCCACTCATCTGATTTTACCCTCATTCTCCCTTTCTCTCACCCTCTAGTCCTTAGTCTCTTTTTCACTTCTTATCTACCTGTTGGCTTTTCCCATATCCCTCTTATCTCCTCTCCAGCTCGCCCAATTCCCCCTCTGTCTCTTTCCTTTCCCTGTCTTCTATTCCCACGTCTAACTTTCCCCCTATATCTAGTCCCCTATTTCCATCCTCTGTACTTATTTTCTCAGCCCTCACCTACCCTCCACTGACTCTAATCCTATCTCCGTCCATGTCTCTCCTTCTTTCCCTTGCCTCCAGGCCATTCTTCTATCTCATACCCTCTATCCTATCTCCTATTATCTCTCTTTCACCATCTTTTTAGCCATACTTCCACTCTCACTCACCCTTCAGAGACCCATCCCCTTCTTCTCATATCCCTCTCCAGTACTCCCATCCCTTTTGCAATGCCTCTCATCCTCTTTCCAGTCTCCCAAGTCATTCACACTGTCTCAACCTTTCTCTACACTCCATCCCCTTTTCTTGCCCTTCTTATCTTATCCCTCATTTCATACCTTCTGTCATTCTCCCAATTCATCAATATACTCCAGCTCATATTTACCAATTGCCAAGTACTCCATAATTCCCTGTTCTGCTCACCTCATCTTCCATTCAATCACCAAGCCCCAGTAAACTTTTGTCCCCCTCCCCCATGAGTCCTGGTCATCTTCTACTCTGTTCCTTTCTTCCCCTCCCCCCCATCCATCCAACTTCTATATCCCATTCATTTTCTGCTCTGTTCCCTTTCTTCCCCTCATCCAATCTTCTCCCCCACTACCTAGTCCCATCCATTTTATGCCCTGTTCCCATTCTCCTCCTTTCACACCCTAGCCCCATCCATCTTCTACTCTCCCTTCTCCCCATCCCTCCCCCCCAGTCTAGCCAATTTCTGCTTTCCAGGGTCTCTTGTCCATTTGGCATTTCTTCTCTCTCCATTCCACTGTCATTACCTTTGTGCCCCTATCTGTCCTGTCTTGCACATTCCTCCCATGTTCAGTATCTGCCCACTGTGTCCCTATCCCTCCCCTTTTCCAGCTTTTCCTCCTCTCCACTTTCTTCTGCATCCCACCCTAGGGCCAACACCTTTCCCTCTCTCTCCCCTCCACCTCCTCATGGTTCCACCTCTCTCTCTCTTTGTCCAGCATCTTTCCCACTGTCTCCCCCCATTTCTGTTCCAATTTTCTCTTTTCTCTCAGCTCACTCCCCCCTCCAATCTCAGCATCTCTGTCTCTGGGTCCATCATCTCTCGTTCTCGCTTCCCCACCTCCTTCTCTGAACTCTCTCTTCCCTCTCCCCCCATGTCCTGATATCTCTCTCCCTACCCCCCCCCCCCCTGTGAATTGGCATCTCTTTTACCTTTCCCTTTGCCCTATCAGTGCAGTATCTCTTTCTCTCTTTCCAGCCTTCACATCCACAGATGCAGCATCTCTTCACCACCCCCCCCCCCCCAGGGTCTGGTATATCTCTCCCTTCCCACCCCTTCCCCTCTCTGCAGGCCTTCAATCTTTCGGGCCACTGGCAGTGCCAGTGATGAAAGCGCGCTACCTTTGGCCAACCCTGGAAACCTTCCCTCTACTACACTTCCTGTTCCCACATAGGCAGGATGCCGCTGAGGGATTTCTCAGTAGCCTTCAGCACTGTGGACTATAATATGATTCTTGCATGGCTGGTGGAAATAAGTATCAGTAGCACAATATTTGCATGCTTTAAATCATATCTTTCAGACAGACAATAGCACATCATCACCTTGGACACTGAATCCATACGGTAATCTATTTCATTTAATATCTACCTCAAGCAATGAGTTGCTTCTGTTGATGGCAGCAAAATTCTATATCTGTGCCAATGATGTCCAGCAGCTCATACCCATTGAATCAGATCTACCCACAGCTTTGATTAAATTGATTGCCTTTCTAACAGTAACTCAGGAATGGCAAAACCAAAAAGCTCTGTCTGAACCCAAATCAAACAGAAATTCTGTGGGTTTCTAAAACAAGCACACAGGTACCTGACTTCAAAATCGTATTTGGGAAGTATGAACTCCTCCATAAATCATAGGTCAGGAATCTTGTGATAGTGTTAGGCTCATCACTTACTTCAATCTTGGAAATTCAAGCAACCTTTAAAAACTTCTTCTATCACCTTTTTGTTATGTCTGTGCTCACCTCACCCTCTGGTGGCCAGAACCGGTGGCTGCTATAGTCCACCACCCGTTCCAGACTTTAGCCCAGTCCAGTCCGGATCTTCTGGGCTGCCAGACTTGCTTGTTTTGTGTGAGCCTGCACAGCACCCGTGGTTGCCTGGTGATTGCTGCAGTGAGCCTCAGCTGCTGCTGGGCTTATTAGCCATTTTGAAACCTTTCTGCCTTGCTTTTGCATCGTCTAAGGCCCAGGTATGTTGGTGCTTGTTGCACTTCTGCCTAGTTTAGTTTCTGGTTCTAGTTTCCTGCCTGATTCTAGTTTAGTCTTTGTGTAGTTTAGCTTGTACTGTCCTAGTCTTGATTCTTGTTTGCGTTTCTATGTCTAGTTCTTGGTTCTCTGCGTGTCTTGTGTAGTGGCTCCTGGCAGCAGTCCTATTTCTTATCTGTTTGTGTTTCTTGTTTGGTGGCTGCACTGGCAGCTTTTAGTCCTACTCTGTTGTGTGTTGTCTGTTGGTGTTCTGCCCCTGCCCTGTCCTGCAAAGCCCTGCCGGCCGCCTGCACCCAGGGGCTCAACTCCTGGGGAAGGGCGGCTAAGCGCAGGTGAAGATTAGGGTTCCAGCTCTGCCTGTTCCAGCTGGTTTGCCTCTGCTGCAACCCCAGTCTGGGGTTCCAGTCCTGTTCTGCCCTGTTCGTGGTTTGAAGGTGGTTTTGCCTGCCGCTGCCGCTCCTCGGCAGTGGCCCAAGGGCTCACAAACCCAGTTTCCAGCTTTGAAAACGCGACACTTTTTTACATTATATTACATTACATCCAGGCTTCTAGCCCACTAACACCTCAACAGTTCTAAGTGGGTTCCAATCAAAGAAGCCAGAACAAACTTCTGAGATACAGTATCAATAACATTTTAATTACAAAATTTTCTAAAAAAGAGATGTGTTTTTGGGAACTCCCTGAATGACAAATAAGAATGAGATGAAGAAAATAGCTCTGCTTTCCATAAATGTACTCCCTAGACTGCTAATAGCAGGTCAAAAAGACATAGCATTTTTCTTTCCTTAACATGTTGAAATGTAAACAAATTGTCAGCTGAATGCCTCCGAACTCTATTAAGAGGTGTAAAACAAAAGTGATTCAGCATGTAAACAGGAATTTGCCCATGCAACATGTTATAAAGAATACAAGCAAATTTAAAGAAAACTCTTGCTGCAATCGACAACCAATGAAGTTTTAAGCAAAAAGGAAGTACATAATCGTACTTGGATAAACCAAATATCAGTCTAATGGCTGCACCATTTGCAATTTTCTTAACATTACCTTCGGACAGCCTAAATAAATCAGATTACAATAGTCAAGAGTAGATAACAATATAGAGTGGACTAATCGTTCATATTGATTAGATTCAAAATATTTCCTAATGGTTTGAAGTTTTTTTAATAAAAAAGAGCATTTTTTAAATACCGAATTTACCTGGTAAAGAACAATATTAATAGTGAGTGACTGCGGGATTTGTTCAGGTCTTGAATGAAAGCATAGAAATTTTGTTTTCTCTGTATATTCATCCACCCTTCTAACAGTTCCATACAGCTCTGAACTCTAGAAATATTTATGTCACAAATATATTGAAAAGAAATTAAGACAGAAATGTCATCTGCATAGATGTAGTGATGAAAATAATTTCTATTTAATAGTAAGCTTAGAGACTGTAGAAAGACATTAAACAGTATTGGAGACAGCGGGGAGCCCTGTGGAGCCCCACATGGGTAATTCCAACTAAATGATAGGTCCGAGCTTAGTTACCCGTGATTCCTATCTCCTCTAGGTTCTATAGCAACAAAGCACGGTCCACCAAGTTAAAAGCCGATGATAAATTGAACTGAAGGAGTAAAGCACACTTTCCTTCTCTCAACAATGATCTTACATGGTCTAACAGTGAGCCTAACACCGTCTCCGTACTAAAGAATGGGCGAAACCCAGCTGTAGGCAGAATGTCATACATGTCTAAATACTGGATCAACTGAACTGTGATGCAGCCAGACCCTCCATAAGCTTCACAAAAAATGGGATAGATGCCACAGGTCTATAGTTAGCAACCACCTGTTTAGGTAGTTTTAGATCTTTAGAAATAGATATTATTATTATTATTTCTGCTATATTGTTAGGAAAAATACCTTTGGATAACTGATAATTGATCCATGAACAGACATTTAAACGAAATAACAGTGGCGCTGCCTTCATTGTATCAGGGGGGATAGATGTCCAATATACAAAAAGAGGAAGCATATTTTTGAACTAAATTGGAAAAAGTGTTCCATGAATTATTATCAAATTCCTTTCATAGTCTATCTTTGGGAATCCCATGACTTTCAGTGGATAATTCTTTGTTTTCTGTATTATTTAAGAAACCAGTTCTTAACTTTAGAAACTTCTCTTAGAAGAATAAAGCTAACTGATCTACTGTTGAATATTCATTCTTTTCAGAAATTGTACAAACTTCTGATCTAAGTAACGGATTAACGATGAAAACCCATTGTTTGGTGTTATTAGAATTTTTTTTGGATTAAGTCTGAATAATGCAACTTTCTTGTCTGAGTAATTACTTGTTTATAATTATTGCTGTCCTCCAGTTCTTTATAGCTGTTTCTGATTTATCCTTATTCCATTTACACTCAAGTCTCCTACATTCTCATTTTAATATTAATAATTCAGGAGAGATCCATTTATCACTCTTCCGCTGTTATGTAGTTTTAGAACAAAGAGATACTATCTTATCCAAAACCTCATGACTAACTTCAGGCCACTTATTTTCCATATCTAGATTTTTTCTATCTAGCAGTTATAATGATTTAGAATCTCCCCAAAATGCCGGGTTCAATTCTCCCCCTTGTTGAATGTAATTGTGCATTGCAGTGGTGTTCGTTGGTCAGCTGCAACCCAGGGTGGATCGTCGCTACGCATCCCCCCTCAAAACACCCCCCCCCCCCCCAGGTGCATTGCTTTTACCTCCTGAGGTGCTGGGAGCAGCCATGCAGCTGTTGGCTCTGCCGGTTCCCTCTGCCCTGGAACAGGAAGTAACATCACAGGGAGCAGGGAACCAGTGGAGTCCAAAGCCACTAGGGGAGACTGGCAGAATAGAAAGCAGCCACTGTAAATGACAGTTTTCTACTGACTGCTGGACACAGGTGGCACTCCCTTCTACCTTCCTCCCTTTTCCACTGATGCCACCGCTTGCATCTGAAACAACATAAAATCTCCCCAAGAATGCTCTTTGGTAAAAACAACCAAATGAACTACAAAACCAAAGATCTGAACTTAATGCCTGCAAATAGCAGTACCTTTTACTTTCTCTCTTTAAGCATTGTTTATATATATACAAATTCTTGTTGTTATTTTTTCTTTATTTATATAAAAGAACCCTCAGGAGACACCACTTATAAAGGCAAGATCATTAGTTATTTTGCCTAGTGGCATAGCATCTCTTCATCGGGCTTTCCCTTAATTATGAATTTTTTGGAAGTGCTATTGCAAACACACAAAACTGCTCCAACTGAATGTGCTCAATAAATAATAAACTTATCTTTAAATCGTATCCATGTCTCTGAAATCTGTAATCCACATAGGCTTCCCCTGGTTACGCCAGACACCGCGGGTTTCAATGCTTTCCTCAGAGACTCGGGTTAATTGCCCATGCCAGGTCCACAAAGACCTGTAAGCTGAGACACCGACGCTGAATGCTTTTACTGCACTCGCAAGTTCTTTGATGGAGAAAACAGAGGAATTCAGAAGCTAGAGACTGGGACAATGTGATTAGAAAAATAAAATGACCAGATATCAAAGGCAGAAAGAAGAATATTATTTTCTGTAAGTTTTTGGGATGTACAGAGTGAGTGTTAGACATGGCTGGGGCTCAAGGCAAAAATTTAGGAGGGGACCCTGAAATCCGTTAACAGGCTGTGCCTTCTTCAGCTTCAGGCAGGCTAGAAGGTCTCTCTGGCCTGGGGACCCAGAGCAATTGCCCTGTTTGCAACTGTGGATGTCTTCAGCTGGTGGAGCTGGGGATTTTCACCAGCTAAAGTATTTATTTTTAAAATTCATGAGGGGGCGGGGGGAATGAGAGGGGAAGACAAAAGGAAATGCATGCCCACCCAAACTACCCACTGGCCCACCCAAAAATTGCTTTCTGGCTACAACAAAGGCTTAGAGTAATTATGTTTTGAGTAAAAAATATTAAATGTATTACTGTGTTTCTTCATGAAATGTCCCTTTGTACTTTTTGAAAGAGTAAACAAATGATTTGTGTTTACCTATTATACTCCACTCCATTGTACATGTAATTTGCCTTTAATCTAGCCACTCACAATTATACCCAATGTATTTCTTACCCATCTTTTTTTGGCCTATATGCCCCAATTGCACTTGTCCACTGTGTTGCCTATTAAGATATTTCATTGTATTGTGTTGACATTGTAAGTGTATGAGTAGCCTAACGGTTAGAGCAGTTAACGGAGAACCAGGGGAGCCTTTTTCAAATGCCACTCAACTCTTTGTGATATTGGACAAGCCACTTAAACCTTCATTGACTCAGGTGCAAACTTAGGGCCCTGTTTACTAAGACATGCTAGCATTTTTATCGCGCGCCTAAAATTAGCGTGCACTAATATATTCCTATGGATGTGTTTAGCGTTTAGCGCGTGCTAAAAACACTAGCGTGCCCTTAGTGCTGCTTAATAAACAGGGCCTTAGATTGTGAGCCCTCCTGGGACAGAAAACTAACCTACTGTATCTACATGTACACCACTTGTATAGCTTGGAAGTGGTATATAAGAAATATATAAAACATCTATGCTATATAAATGTTCTAATGTGTTGCCTATTAAGATGTTTCATTTTTATTGTGCTGAATTTGAGTATCACATCTATGTTATATGAATATTCTGCTATGTTGCCTACTATGGTGTATCTACCATTCTGATGATATCATCATATTTTTGTTATATAAATGTTCTACTGTGGTGTTTTAATGTGTATATTTCAGACACTGTCAGGCTCATTTTCGAAAGAGAAGGATGTCCATCTTTCGACACAAAGAAGATGGACCTCCTTCTCACAGAAACGTCCAAATTGATATAATCGAAATCCAATTTTGGTCGTCTCCAACTGCAGTCCATCGCAAGGACATCCAAAGTTCAAGGGGGCATGCCGGAGGCATAACAAAGGCGGGACTTGGGCGTGCCTAACACTTGGACATCTTTGACCCATAATAAGCAAGGACGTCCCTGATGAACACTTGGACGTTTTCACCCGGATGTGTTGTTTTTACGAATAAGGCACAAAAAGATGCCCGAAATGACTAGATGACCACCAGAGGGAATCGGGGATGACCTCCCGTTACTCCCCCAGTGGTCACTAACCCCCTCCCACCCTGAAAAAACATCGTGCCAAAATATATCGTGCCAGCCTTTATGCCATCCTCAGATGTCATACTCAGGTCCATGACAGCACATGCAGGTCCCAGGAGCAGTTTTAGTGGGTACTGCAGTGCACTTCAGACAGGCAGGCCCAGGCCCATACCCCCCCTACCTATTACATTTGTGGAGGAAACAGCAAGCTCTCCAAAACCCACCACAAACCCACTGTACCCATATATAGGTGCCCCCCTTCACCTGTAAGGGCTATGGTAGTGTGTATAGTTGGGGGTAGTGAGGGCTCAGCACACAAGGTAAGGGAGCTATGTTCCTGGAAGCATTTTATGAAGTCCACTGCAATGCCCCCTAGGGTGCCCGGTTGGTGTCCTGGCATGTCAGGGGGACAAGTGCACTACAAATGCTGGCTTCTCCCATGACCAAATGGCTTGCATTTGGACGTTTTTGACATGGACGTCTTTGGTTTCAAAAATCACCGAAAGTCAAAGACGTCCGTGTCTAGGGACGTCCAAATCTAGGGACGTCCAAATTTAAGGATTTGGACGTCTCTGACAGTATTTTCGAAATGAAAGATGGACGTCCATCTTTTTTCGAAAATATGGTTTTCCCCGCCCCTGGATTTGGACGTTTTGCAAAGACGTCTAAATCGCAACTTGGACGTTTCTTTCGAAAATGTCCCTCTGTATCATCCACATTACTAGAAATTAATTTGCCTATCTCTGATTGATTCATTGATTAATCGTGTGTTTTGTTGACATTTGGTCATTTTACAATTGCGCTGTTAATACAATATAAAGTGTCTATATCAAGATATACTTTTTATGCAATATCTTGGGTGAATTTCTTCATAAGCCAATAAAATAAATAATACATGATACAGACAGTATTCTTTGTTTACATATGTAAAATATTAAGTGGGGAAGTTATCAATGTGGACTGCTGTTAAGAGGAGTTATTTTACTGTTAACCCAGGTGTAGCAGCGTGAGCAAGGATTGGGCATGGAACTTAACAAACACAGCCACTCAGAGGGCTGAAGGTAAAACAAAACACTTTAGTAATACAACACACTCCAGTTAAGTGCAAAGGCTCTGGACTCAGCAGTGTACTGAGGGCAGGGCAGTGGGGGCGGACTGCCGTGGGTGCACGCTGCAGGATGGGTGCAGGGAGCAGCCGCGTGGCTGTTGGCTCCACCAGTTCATTGCTCCCTTTGTTGTTACTTCCTGTTCAGGGGCAGAGGGAGCAGGGAACCGGCAGAGCTGACAGCTGCGCGGCTGCTCCCAGCACCCCAGCATGTAAGAACAATGCACCCGGAGGGGGGGGGGGGGGGTTGGAGGTGATGTGCCAGGGGGACACTGCACCCAAGGGGTGTCATGCTACACATGGGGGTGGGGAAGCAGTGGCGATCTGCTCTGGGTGGCAGCCGACCAAGGAGCATCACTGTCTGGACTGAAGTTTCACTTACACATAACCGGAGCATTCACATAACTGAAGTGACCATATTCAAAGCATTATTTCAGTAATCACACAGAGCCAGTGTATCACAATTTGTTTATTTATTGCTAAATGTTGTAAGACATAGACAATTTTCTAAAAAAAAAAATCAATAAAACATAAATAAAACTTGTCATGCACAACTAGCATCTGTTAAATGGGGAG
The DNA here is from genome assembly GCF_901765095.1 of Microcaecilia unicolor. Taxonomy (NCBI): domain Eukaryota; kingdom Metazoa; phylum Chordata; class Amphibia; order Gymnophiona; family Siphonopidae; genus Microcaecilia; species Microcaecilia unicolor. Next base: position 222,225,179 of record NC_044035.1, read on the forward strand.
AAAGAAAATCTTATACCAGGGACTTAGGGTCAAGGAACTCTGATGTCTCCAGATCATCCAAAACATAGCAATCAAATTGAAATTCCTAACCTTTGCTATCAATCATACCACATCCTATCTTAAAGATACACACTGGCTTCATCTAACTCACCGCATTACCTATAAAATCTTAATACTTGTCTTCAAAACTCTATCTTCCAATGAACCATTATACCTGCAGGAAGTGACGTCAGCGCTAAGATATGGACATCTGATGGCGAAGCTGTGTACTCAACGGAGTAGAAATTGGTTAAACCTCCCCAAAAAAGGAGTACACCACCCGTAATTTTAAACCGGAAGGTGGCTCAGCATCATGGCAGCCCGAAAGAGGCTTGCAAAGTTTAAATACACAGAGGATAAAAGTGAAACAGGCAAAATCATGGGATCGCGATCAGTACCACGAGGCAGCAAGATGGTGGCCAGAGACTCCGAGTCGGAACCGGACCCCGAGGAACTGACAGTGAGTGGTGCGGAGCTAGATAAAAATGAAATTGCCCGCTGGTTTAAAGACCTGAAAGCGAAGATGATAGCTACCAGGAGGGGAATACAATCCTCGGTAGCAGAGCTCCATGAGGAACTAAAAGAGATGGGTCCAGAGTAGCAGAGACAGAGAAGAAAGTTGACACGCTGGGAGACGAGGTGCAGGCACTGCAGGCAGCACTGAAGAAAGAGCAACAACTCAGACTGGACATGGAATACATGGTGGAAGAAAACCGCTCGATGAGGTGTAATCTCAGATTCAAAGGCATTCCAGAAGATGAGCAGTTCAGGGATGCGGTGAATGTGGTGCAAGAGATCAGCTCATACATACTTAAAGAGCAGGCAGGAGGCGGTGAACAAATTGAAAGGGAGCGTCTTATCATAGAGCGCACCGGAGCCTGGGACCGCAGAGGAGTGGTCAGCCCCGGGACATTATTGCCTGCTTCCATGAATTTGGAATGAAGGATGCGGTGTGGAAAGCAGCCCGAGCCCTGGGGGACTTCAGCTGGAAAAATTGTAAACCAAAAATATACCAAGATTTGGCTAGACTCACTCTCCAGAGATGAAAGGAATTCAAGGAGGTGACTCAATACCTACAGAAGGCGGGACTGAGGTACCGGTGGCTGTACCCGTTTGGGCTTCAGGTCACAGTCGGAGACAAGCACAGGAAACTACAATCACCCAAAGGGGCATGGAAGACCCTAAGAGACCTGGGTTGTGATGATCTTCCGAACGAGGAGGGCCCAGCACAGCACCACAAGCTAGGATCAGTGAAGGCAAAGCAACAAGGAGGGACAAAGTCCAGAGGGGAAGGAAACTAATAACGTGGAAGAGAGAAGGGTGGAATCCGGAGAAGAAGGAGTGGACTGAGAACTGTCAGATAGGAAATCACATGGAGACTTTTACAACCAGCGGCTTAGGCTGCAGATCTGAGCAGCAGTGATGGACAATATTGAGCATGCGGGACGTGTGGTGATGTATAATTGGGGGGAGTCTGCTGTCGGGGGGAAATATCTGACAAGGACTCACTTCCTTCGGGAGGCACTGGCAACAAGGGAGGATGGCCAGTTGAGGGGGAAGATAGGGGACAGGGGAGGGGGGAAGAGGGGGAGGGGAAAGGGGGAGGGGGGTTCTGAAGGTAGGGTCATTGAACATGAACGGTCTTAACAACCCAGGGAAGAGGAGTATCATTTTTAGAGAATTGCGCAGGATGGAGTGGGATGTGGCAATGCTACAGGAAACACACATCCAGAAGAGGGACAAAGCATGTTACGGAACAGGGTACTTGGCGAGGGGTACCCATGTGCAAATCTTGAAGGGGGTAAATCTGGGGGGCTAATCATATATCTTAAAGATAATTTACAATTTATTAAGGAACAAGAGTACGGGGGGGGATGGTAGATGTTTAGCTATTAAAGGAACAATTAAGAACCAACCAATTACATTCATTAATATATATGAACCAAATGAGAGGCAAGGGGTATTCTTTGATAAGATCCGATCAGATTTAGTGACATTTGCTAAAGGCCAGATAATCTTAGGGGGAGATTTTAATTTCCCTGCAGCGGGGATAGATCATTCGAAGGAAAAAGAACAGGGGTGAGGTATACGAGGGGGAAAATTCTTAGACTAATGTGAGAACTTGACCTATTAGACATATGGAGACTGCAACATCCGGGTCAAAAAAACTTTCACTCACTAGTCACACGCTAAGCCAGGATAGACGCAATCTGGGGTAGTCGTTCCATATGGGGGGCAATCAAAGGGTCGGAAATAGAAAACATACACACCTCGGATCACGCCCCAGTGTGGGTAAAAGTGGGGGAGGGCTGGGAAGGGTAGGTGAGGGAAGGGTATGGAGGCTGAATAATCCCTGATAGAATTCGAGAAAGATTGTCAGGAGGTGAGAGAAGTAATCAAAGAGTACTTAACATTCAATGATAATGAGGAGGTAGCAGATGGGACAATATGGGACGCCTTTAAAGCGGTGGTGCGGGGGCATTTGATCAAAAAAGGGGCACAAAGAAAGAGGGAGAAAGGGGTGCAGGAAGTGTTGATTCATCAGAAGCTGGCAGATTGTGAGGCGCTTCATCAAAAAGGGGGAAATCCACAGATATTCAGGGAACTACTTACATGTAGAATAGAACTACAAAAGATACAAATAGGGCGGATGGAGTATCAAAGAAAATTATTACAGCAAAAATTCTTTGAATGTAGCAATAAAGCAGGAAACATGTTAGCTAGGAGACTGTGCCAAAGACAAATACAGAACACGATAACAAAAATAAAAAGGGGAGGAGGAAACATGGTACATCAGGATGCAGATATAAGAGCAGAGTTCGTGCAATACTATACAAAACTCTACTCTAAAGAAGAGTGGGCAAATCTAGAGGAGATGCGGAACTATGTGAGAGATTTGGGCCTTAGTAAAATAACAGATAATCAGAGAGTGGAATTGGAAGCTTCAATTACATTGACGGAAGTGCTAGGGGTCATCAAGGGATTGAAAGGAGGGAAAGCGCCGGGATTGGTTGGGTTCACGGGGAAGTATTATAAAGTGTTCAAACAGGAACTTGCCCCTTTACTAGTTAGGGTTGGTAATGCCTGCTTTATTGGAGAAGGGATGCCTACAAGTATGCAAGTGGCAGGAATAACAGTTCTCCTAAAACCAGGGCGGGACCCAGCTTTATGCGGCTCTTATAGGCCGATCTCCTTGTTAAATATCGATGTCAAGATTTTGGCTAAGGTGATGGCAGACCACCTAAGCAAGATTTTGCCACTCATGAAGATCAAGCGGGATTCGTACCACATAGACAGGTAGCAGACAATATCCGCCGGACTCTGAATATTATGTGGGGGGCTCAGAGGAGAGGGGACTCCCTGACACTCTTAGCAATCGACACGGAGAAAGCATTTGATAGGGTAGAGTGGGAGTTCCTATGGGAGGTTATGATACACATGGGGATGGGGAAGGGCTACATGGGATGGATGAGGAAGTTATACGAGCATCCGGTGGCCAGAATAAAAGTCAATGGGGGGTATTCTGAGCAATTCAGTATTCAACGGGGAACTCGGCAAGGGTGCCCGCTATCCCCATTATTATTCGCCTTAGCCATAGAACCACTAGCTCAGCGGATTCGAATACTCCAAGACATTCGTGGGGTCCGGATGGGAGGCCGGGAGCATAAGATTGCACTCTTCGCGGACGACATCCTATTCTACGTCTCCTCTCCAATGTTGACACTGCCCATATTGATTAGGGAACTCAAAACCTATGGCCGGGTGTCAGGATTTAAGGTGAACTACGATAAGTCCGAGGTTATGAGGGTCACTACAACAGACTCTGAGCAAGAAAGAATAAAAGAGACGTTTAAATTTAAAACTACTGAAGATAGTTTTAGGTTTTTAGGCATACAGATCCCGCGAGACCTAAATAAGTTATATCAATTAAATTATATGCCCATATTGAGGGAACTTAGAGGAGATATGACTAGGTGGAAGAAGGGGTGGCTCTCTTGGTGGGGGTGTATAGCGGCCGTGAAAATGAACATCATACCCAGGCTTCTATTCCTATTCCAAACGTTGCCAATCCCGGTACCTAAAAGGGAAATAGTGAGGTTGCAATCTGATCTAGGGACATTTGTATGGGGGGGGGGGAGCACCAGCAAGATTAGCACGGAAAATATTGTGGGGTACACCTGAGCAAGGGGGAAGGGGGATGCCGAATATCTTATGGTATTACTGGGCTTCCCAATTAAAGCAAATTGCGGTACGAAGTAAGGTAGATCTATCCCCAATAACTAGATTAGAGCAGATTTTTGTTCAAGAGGGGGCCTTGGAAGGGCTGTTATGGGCCTCTATCCCGGATAATACATATAGGAGGTTAACTTTAAACCCCTTTGTCTCACATCTTTTGGGAATGTTTTGAGATCAGTAGCATTGCCATCTCTACTGAGGAAGGAACTGATGAAGCTTTTTGATATATTTACGGGCTTTAGCTCTTCAGTCTATACTTGCCAACTGGAGAACAGCATGGACTTTTTTTTCCTACACCTAGTGGGTACAAGTCTGTATTACATGTAAATTTGAAGAACATAGTAACATAGTAGATGACGGCAGAAAAAGACCTGCACGGTCCATCCAGTCTGCCCAACAAGATAAACTCATATGTGTATACCTTACGTTGATTTCTACCTGTCTTTTTCAGGGCACAGACCGTATAAGTCTGCCCAGCACTATCCCCTCCTCCCAACCACCAGCCCCGCCTCCCACCACCGGCTCTGGCACAGACCGTATAAGTCTGCCCAGCACTATTCCCCGCCTCCCCACCACCAGTCCCGCCTCCTACCACTGGCTCTGGCACAGACCGTATAAGTCTGCCCACCACTATCCTCTCCTCCCAACCACCAACCCATCTTCCCTCCACCGGCTCCACCATCCAATGGCAGAAGAGAAATATTTTGGATGCTCCCTCATGGTTTGGGCTCCTCTTGAGGGTTTTTCCACCCTACTTTGTCTATAGCATATTGTTATTAGCTTGGGTTTGGAAGAGACATCTCTAGGTGCTCAGTAAGATATGCAACCCAACTGGTGAAGTTCGTAAAAAATTATTGTGTTGTGTTATATTATTATTATTATTATTATTGAAAAAGCAAACAAGCAGTTAAACAAAACAAAAATTCCTAAGGTTGCTAAAAGACAGAAGGGTATAGATAACAAATTAATTTTTTTCTGACAGCCGAAGCCCAGTGCCAAATTCAACCCAAATTCAGGATAAACTGTGGACCTCCAAGCATCTCAGCCCAGGCCTGTTATGATAAGGGATGCTGCTTTGATTCAGACAAGACTGGAGTGATTTGGTGCTACTATCCCAGTCCAGAAGCAGGTAATATTCATGTTCCTTACAGGGGCATCATCAGTAAAGACTAAAGCAAAGAATTTATTTAGTCTGTCCGCTATGGCCTTGCCCTACCCGAGTGTCTGTTTTACTTATTGGGCCAACGAACACCCTCATAAGCTTCTTGTTTCAAATGTACCTGAGAAAGAGTTTGTTATGAACTGTTGCTTCCAGGGCAAAATTCTTTTCAAGTTCTTATATAGTAAAATTATGCCTTACCTGCTGATAATTTTCTTTCCTTTAGTCGCAGCAGATGAATCCAAGAACTGGTGGGTTGTGTCCATCTACCAGCAGGTGGAGATAGAGATTACAAAGCTGAAGGCAGTGATACCAGACGGCCAGCTCCTCCTTCACCTCAGTACATGTCTCATCACTAAGCAGAATCAGACAAGAAACCAGGAAGCCTTCCTCACCAACCATACAAAATAGAAACTTGCCAGTCTGACTTAAGAGAAACCATGACTGCAATGGAGTCCTCTTCAGTGGTTTCTGTTCTCTTTTCTCTTCTCCTTTTTTTTTGGGGGGGGGGGGGGGGGTTTGGAAACCAAAGACCAGGACAAAAACAGTAGGCAAAACAAGCGCGGCTGACAAAGGGTGGGATCCTGGATTCATCTGCTGCTACTAAAGGAAAGAAAATTATCAGCAGGTAAGGCATAATTTTACCTTCCTTAGCGTATGCAGCAGATGAATCCAAGAACTGATGGGATGTACCAAAGCAATCCCTAAGTAGGGTGGGAAGTCGCCGCTCCCCGAGATAGAGCTGCTGCTGCAAAGGCAGCATCTGAATAGAGACAGCACACCCATGCCGCCCAGAAATAGATAGCAAACTCGTGAACCAAGCCTGGAATGCCACCAGCGGGATGCAACCTTTCCAAAAAATCCACAAAGTATCTGCAATCCAACGAGAAAAAAATCAGATCAGACCAGAGGGTGTCATCCCACAGCAAGAACCAGCGACAAAGCCAAAGAGAAGATCTGAACGCTGAAAAATATGCAAAATCTGCAAACACTGGAGAGCCCCCTGAACATCCAGAAGATGAAGCGCCGTGTACTCTGAATGAAAATCCCCCTCCGAAAAGGAGGGAAGAAAGAGAGGCTGAAAAAGAAAAGCCAAACCACAGCTGGAAACGAAAGGAGGAACCAAAAACAAGGTCACTCCAGACTCAGCAAATTGCAGGAAAAAACAGCTCGGCATGGCTGTGCTAAAAATTCAGACACACTGCATGCCGAAGAATTGGCAACCAAGAACACTGCTTGTAAGTTGCTAAGTGAAGCATTCTGCAAAGGAACAAAAGGAGTCCAAAGCAATGCTTGGTAGACAAGGAGCCCCAAGCTAGACTCGTAGAATATGAACGAGGTTTCAGGGAGAAGAAGGTCGCAGCAGCGGAGGAACAAAGCACTCTGCAAGAAATGCACCACCTCCAAGTGCAAGGCCAGACCAGGCTCTTCTGCAACCCATCCTGCAGAAAGAACTCAATTGCTGAGGAACAGACGCCCACAATGAAAACCAAGCGTGGGCCGCAACCAGCCTCAAAAAATTCTCAACACCTTAGAATACGCGGTTGATGTGGACCATGGACCATATACAAGATCGCAACAGAACAGTAACCATAGTGTCCAAAGAACTCCGTTCCTCAAAGTCGGCCTCTCAAAAAACCAGGCTGTAAGACCAAAGTGAGAGGGATCATCCACTCAGGAGTGGACCCAGAAGGAAGAGCCCGGAGTCAAGCAGATCCAAAACGAAGGCACCACCAGGAGCCTCACCATATCCGCATACCAAGGGCGCCGTGGTTAATCCGGAGCTACCAGAAAGACTCGACCCCGGTGGAGAACGATCCAAAAAGAACTCGGCCGCAGAGAGACCACGGAGGAAACACTATCGAAGAACGTCCTCTGGCTAAGGAATCAATAGAACAACCAGCCCTGCCGAATCACCCTCTCTCCGATGAGAGAAGAAAGAAGGTTGAAGGATAGGAAACAGAGAGTGGGGTTAAATGGGCAGTATTCACAATGGAGAAGGGTAGTTAGTGGGGTTCCTCAGGGGTCTGTGCTAGGACCGCTGCTTTTTAATATATTTATAAATGATTTAGAGATGGGAGTAACTAGCGAGGTAATTAAATTTGCTGATGACACAAAGTTATTCAAAGTCGTTAACTCGCGACAGGATTGTGAAAAATTACAAGAGGATCTTACGAGACTGGGAGACTGGGAGACTGGGCGGCTAAATGACAGATGACGTTTAATGTGAGCAAGTGCAAGGTGATGCATGTGGGAAAAAAGAACCCAAATTATAGCTACGTCATGCAAGGTTCCACGTTAGGAGTTATGGACCAAGAAAGGGATCTGGGTGTCGTCGTCGATAACACACTGAAACCTTCTGCTCAGTGTGCTGCTGCGGCTAGGAAAGCGAATAGAATGTTGGGTATTATTAGGAAAGGTATGGAAAACAGGTGTGAGGATGTTATAATGCCGTTGTATCGCTCCATGGTGCGACCGCACCTTGAGTATTGTGTTCAATTCTGGTCGCCGCATCTCAAGAAAGATATAGTACAATTGGAAAAGGTGCAGCGAAGGGCGACTAAAATGATAGAGGGGATGGGACGACTTCCCTATGAAGAAAGACTAAGGAGGCTAGGGCTATTCAGCTTGGAGAAGAGACGGCTGAGGGGAGACATGATAGAGGTATATAAAATAAAGAGTGGAGTGGAACAGGTGGATGTGAAGCATCTGTTCACGCTTTCCAAAAATACTAGGACTAGGGGGCATGCGATTAAACTACAGTGTAGTAAATTTAAAACAAATCGGAGAAACTTTTTCTTCATCCAACGTGTAATTAAACTCTGGAATTCATTGCCGGAAAATGTGGTGAAGGCGGTTAGCTTAGCAGAGTTTAAAAAGGGGTTGGACGGTTTCCTAAAGGACAAGTTCATAAACCGCTACTAAACGGACTTGGAAAAATCCAAAATCCCAGGAATAACATGTATAGAATGTTTGTACATTTGGGAAGCTTGCCAGGTGCCCTTGGCCTGGATTGGCCGCTGTCGTGGACAAGATGCTGGGCTCGATGGACCCTTGGTCTTTTCCCAGTATGGCATTACTTATGTACTTATGTAAGGCACCTGGGCGTCCAGCCGGGACGACATCTGATATACCTACGGAGCTCTCTACCTGAGGCCATGTTGGAGAAGCACTGGTGCGGAATAACCATTCTACCGAGACCAGAAGACGGCAGAAAAGAGAACTCACTGTAGGAAAAACCTGCAAAGTGGGCTGCGTAGAAACGGAATACGAGGTCCTCTGCCCACTCCATGGGGGCGACACGCCCTGATGGCCACAGTTTGACTCTCACTCTGTTGAGGAAGCAGCCACCGCCTCATCTTCTCCGATGGCACAAGCACCGCCTAGCCTGCAACGTCTCCTGAAGTGCTAGAAGACGAACAGCACCAAAAGCAGTCCAGGTGGGGGAGACAGCACAAACATCGCCTGGCCTGCAATGTGTCCTGAAAGGCTAGAAGACTAACAGCACCAAAGGCAGATCCAGGTGGGAGATCAGCTACACTGTCCCCTGTACCATCCACCATCCCTGAGACAGAAGGAGGAGGCAAAGGGCTCTCCAATCCAAGAGACTCGCATCCGTGACCACCACCATCCACTGCGAAGGCGCCAAGGCATCTCTTCCATAGGGAGGAATTGCGAAGCCACCAGTTCATGCGCAGGCGTACCGAGAACAGCCACGGAAGACACTGCTGACACTTCTGGAACACAGGAGTCCACCCTACACCTTCCCTAGCTGTAAAGGACTAAAATACAAGCTTATACACACGACCTCCTTCTCCTACATGAGTACGCAGTTGTGGAACAAACCACCAGCTGATCTGAAAACAATCGACAAAATATCCAACTTTTGTAAATTCCTGAAGACGTATCTCTTCAATAAAGCCTACAAAGAGGACCCATAGCTTAACTATACCACCTCACCAAACCACCCCAATCCGAAAGTCATCTTTCTATATCTACTTTCTTAGTACTTCTTTCCACCCTTAATTTCTTTGCATCAACAATTGTATCAGACACCCTGAAATGGCAATGCCATAACAGACCTCTGTAAGCCACATTGAGCCTGCAAATAGGTGGGAAAATGTGGGATACAAATGCAATAAATAAAATAAAATAAATAAAATAAAATCTATGAGCACCGCCCACAGCACTACCTCCAAAGTGTCCACCACAGAACCCAAGATATGAATGCATAGCCAGGCCCAAGGACTCAGCGCCCTGAGCAGACTGCGCACCCAAGTCTGAACCTAGATCCTCCAGTCCCCAGTCAAGAAAAAAATCATACCAGAGCTGCCTGGAATGGGATGAGGTGGCTCATTTGAAGGGTGACCATCCAGCTCAAGGATTCCAAGAAGACCCAGGAAGAAAACTCTCGGATCTCATCTATAGTGAGGTGCACTCTGATGCTGTCCTTGTGGAGAATGCCGCAAAATTCACAAACCTAGGAAAAGGTGAATGGAGCCATAGCCATGCCGATAGGCAAAGCCTGGAACTAAACATGAGGGCTCAGAACGGCCAAACAGAGAAACTGCAGAAGATGGGGCCAAAGAGGAAAGAAAAGAAATGCTTCCTAAGGGAGAAGTGCAGGGAAAATTGAAGTGGAGGCTACATTGAAGTAGCTCTGAATATAGCTAGCTGTCCAATATAAAGAAAAAGTGCAATAAAAGCCATAGAGACACTGCAACAAACAGCTACCTAGAAGTGCCACAGATACAGTGGAGCTGGAATGCAATAGTTTGATCAGTGTCAGAGAGCAAAACTAGAAGAGCAGAACTACTGTGGGAAACCACCACTGCTAACCTTTGGCACTGAAGCCTAGTGCAAACTGTCCCAGCTATGGAAAGAACTGCTTATCAAGGCAAGCAATATGAGAGAGGGAAGTAAAATATGCCCCACAGAAAAGGAGATGAGGGTCACAGTTTCTAATATGATTCACAAACCAGCCTTAAACCTGTGACCTTCATGCTGAAAGCCAACCATCTTGCAGAAAAAACATAACTATATTGCTGAAGCTTTAGCACCTGGTGCTAAAACCCCCTTGACAACAACACTGAGGATCCATGGTTACCATGGAGACCAGAGCACTAGCCCCAGAAAATAACAATATGAAACATTTCCCACAGAAAGGTGGAGCCAAAGCAGTGGTGTGCTGGTAAATTTTTAACAACAGGCTCTCTCCCCGGTCCACCTCTCCGGCCCCCCCCCCCCCCCCCCCCCCGTCCACCCTTGCGCCCCCCCCCCCCCCCCCCGTCCACCTCTGCGCCGCCCCAAAATTGCAGAGCTGGCTATAGCCAGGGGGGGGGGGGGGGGCGCAATGCATTACTCTCTCCAGGAAAAAAAAATTAAATGATCCCAGGTTCCAATCTAATTCATGTTTAATGTGGGATAAAATGCCATAAATAAGTAAATAAATATAAACTTTTAATGTTGAGCACCCGATTCTCAAAGTGAACATATTCCAAACACTATAATGAAAATAAAATGATTTTTTTTTCTACCTTTGTTGTCTGGTGACTGTTTTTCTGATCATGCTGGCCCAATATCCGATTCTGCTGCTATCTGTCCTCTTAACTCTGTTTCCAGGGCTTCCTTTCCATTTATTTCTTTCCTTTCTTCTTCATTTCTGGTCCTCAACTTCTGCCTATTTTCTTCATCCATATGCAGTTTTTCTCCTCTCTTCCTTTTCCCTCATCTCATCTCCTTCCTCACTCTTCCCTCCCCTCCATCCATGTCCAGCATTTCTTCTCTCTCCCCTCCTCTCCCCTGCCCTCCATCCACCCATGCCCAGCGACCCTCCTCTCCCTTGCCCTCCATCCACCCATGTCCAGCGACCCTCCTCTCCCCTGCCCTCCATCCACCCATGTCCAGTGACCCTTCTCTCCCCCTGCCCTGCATGCACCCAGCGACCCTTCCCTGCCCTCCATGCACCCATACCCAGTGACCCTCCTCTCCCCTGCCCTCCATCCACCCATGTCCGGTGACCCTCCTCTTCCCTGCCCTGCATGCACCTATATACCCAGCAGTGACCCTCCTCTCCCCTGCCCTCCATCAACCCATACCCAGCGACGACCCTTCTCTCCCCTCCATGATCCACCCATGCCCAGCGACTCACTAGTTCTCTCCCCTGCCACCCCCTCCCGAGTTGTTAATAGAATTCTCCTCCCTCCCTCCCTCCCTTCCGTCACCGATCTGACTCCTTTAATTCTTCGGGGCAGGCAGTCTTGCCTGCCCGCTGCAAGCACTGACTCAGTCCCCCGCTGGCGCTGCCGGTTCGCGCTTCAAAATGGCTGCCGATACTTACAAGGGCGAAGTCTCGCGAGGCCGCCTCTGGAAGTCTCGGTGGCCATTTCTAAAGCACGAACCTGCAGTGCCAGCGGGGGAGAGTCAGCACTTGCAGCGAGCAGGCAAGACTGCCTGCCCCGAAGAATTCGTCAGGTCGGTGATGTGAGGGAAGAGGGAGGGAGGGAGAGTTGGTTTGTGGGTTTCAACAACCGGCTTGCAAGAGCCGAGCAAAGTTAACAAGCGGCTCTTGCGAGCCGGTGCGAGCCGGCTCCAGCACACCACTGAGCCAAAGGCACTCAGCCTAGAAACTCCCACTTGTAATTGTAAAGGAGCAAAAGATGCAGAAAAAAACAAGAAAGCCTACTGCACCTGGTATTCCCAGGCAGTCTCCCATCCAAGTAGAAACCAGCCAGGCTGAACCCTGCTGAGCTTCGAAGATCAGAGATCAGGCACACTCAGGGTGGTGTGCTCATAGGCAATGCCTTTACTGCCAGTATAAAAAGAATTTCACAAAGGAAGGAGGGAAACTTCCAAGCTGTTCAAGCAACTGCCCTCAGAGAAAAACTAAGGGGACAGAAAAGTCTGAAAATAAAAACACTAAATAGGCCCTTTCACAGGTCCAACATACAAGGAGCCCTGCTCTGATGCTGCTCACTGTTTCCCACACAGGAACAGTCTTAGCTAACGCAGGAACTATAAGAAAATCTAAACTCACCACAGTGAGGCCTACTGCTATCAATGTACCCACTTAGGCAAACATGGCTTTCCAGCACAGGAAATTCTTGCTGCCTTTGTGCAGAAAAGGACTGCCCTGAAAAGTCTCCCTCCGAATAGAGGAAGACAGGGGAGAAATGGACCCTACTGTTCAGCTGGAGAGAAAACATCCCCTCTTTGGGGCAGGGTCCATCAGAAGAGACTGAGACAGGGAACAAGCCAGAAAACTCCAAAGGGTGAACTAAAAAGGAACTGTTAGCTCCCCTACCAGACTTCTGCAACATATAGGCATACAGAGCAGCAGAATGAACTCGGGGGGGGGGGGGGGGGGGGGGGGGGGGGGGGGAGAATCAGAAATCCCCTGCCCCAAAGAAGCCCAGAGTGGCTGACATGCATCCCGAAAATATCAAGGCACATCGCAGGACCATCAGATTCTTTCTGGAAAACTTAGCCCTCTAGAACCCATCTGCCCAAGATGGGCATAAAAACTCCCCCAATCACAAAAAGGGCTACAGAGGCCAAGCTCTCTTAAGAAGAAAAGTTCAAATTAAGGGTCCCAGAGCAGAGGAGGTCCTGCTCAGAAGATATAGAAACAGCTTAAAGTAATTCTGTTCTTCCCTTGGATCCCCTTGCATAGTGGGGGCAGTTTGAGAAGAATTTGTGCCACTGCCCCAGCTACATGCAAACAGTTTCTGACTCAACAGTGATTTTGGTAAAGGAAACCAAAGGCTGGAGAAAATAAAGGGGAATCCTCTGAACCAGCCGTCTTTAATGGAACACAAGGTCCTTTATGAGAAGCCGTCCCTCCCCCCTGCCCACATCAAGGCCGCAGGGCGGGAAAGGATCAGAGCTGATATCAGGAGAAAAGAGAGGGCCGTGCCAGCAAAAAGGCACGCGTTCCCGCCATTTTAGCATGGGAAAGGCTGCTCAGGGAAGGGGAACTTCAGCACTTCCCTCCCCAGCATTTAAACACGCCACCACACGGAGTCCTGCTGCGGAGAACTGCTACCGCAGCGGGAACTGCTTTCAAACACCAGCGTCACCCACATTAAGCACGGTACCCCCGCGCCAAAAGAGAAAGGCAGTGACTCACCGAACAGCAGGTTTCTCCGGAGGAGAAGCAGAGTCCCACAGACGCAGTAGCCTGCTGCCTAACTGGCACACAGACTGAAAGCACAGCACTAAGACAGGGAAACCCTGTACTGCCCGGTCCTGTCAGAAATCTTCTGTTTTGTTTTGTTTTAACACCAAATGAAGGGAAAGGAGCTCTCTTGTTTTGGTTTGGTTTTTTTTACTGGTGAGGAAGGCTAGAGCTCTAAAGACCGGGAGGCAAAGGGGAAAAGGGTGAAGCAGGGACCCAGAAGACTGAGTATGCCCCCAAAGTCGGCACCACCAGCCAGACACCCCTAAACTCAACTGGCCCACAGGACCCAGGAGTATCCCAACAAACAAATCCAGGAGCTGCTGAAGCACCGTCCACCACCTACCTGAGATAGAGATGTACTGAGGTGAAGGAGGACGAGCTGGCAGTCTGGTATCACTGCCTTCAGCTTTGTAATCTCTATCTCCACCTGCTGGTAGATGGACACAACCCACCAGTTCTTGGATTTATCTGCTACATACGCTAAGGAATTGGCTGCTTGATCAGTGGTTTGCATTTAACTTTCTATTCCTTAAGCTTTTTCCTGTTTTCTTCATTTGGATTAGCTATCCATTTTTTTGAAATATGTTCTTTTGGCTCTTTTGCCTCACTTTTAACTATATTGGCAGTCATTTGGTCTTCTTTCTGCCATTTTTAATGCATGGCTTATATCTGGTCTGGGCTTCTGGTATTTTTAGATAACATTCATACCTAATGAAAACTGTTATCAAGACACTCACGCCCCCCCCTCCCATTTAAGTCAGTCCCCTCCCCAATCAAGGTAAACTCCCAACATATAGATCCTCCTTCCGTCAAAAGCAATGAGCTCTCCTAACTGCTCCCCCAACTATACAGTGGGGGAAATAAGTATTTGATTCCTTGCTGATTTTGTAAGTTTGCCCACTGACAAAGACATGAGCAGCCCATAATTGAAGGGTAGGTTATTGGTAACAGTGAGAGATAGCACATCACAAATTAAATCCGGAAAATCACATTGTGGAAAGTATATGAATTTATTTGCATTCTGCAGAGGGAAATAAGTATTTAATCCCTCTGGCAAACAAGACCTAATACTTGGTGGCAAAACCCTTGTTGGCAAGCACAGCGGTCAGACGTCTTCTGTAGTTGATGATGAGGTTTGCACACATGTCAGGAGGAATTTTGGTCCACTCCTCTTTGCAGATCATCTCTAAATCATTAAGAGTTCTGGGCTGTCACTTGGCAACTCGCAGCTTCAGCTCCCTCCATAAGTTTTCAATGGGATTAAGGTCTGGTGACTGGCTAGGCCACTCCATGACCCTAATGTGCTTCTTCCTGAGCCACTCCTTTGTTGCCTTGGCTGTATGTTTTGGGTCATTGTCGTGCTGGAAGACCCAGCCACGACCCATTTTTAAGGCCCTGGCGGAGGGAAGGAGGTTGTCACTCAGAATTGTACGGTACATGGCCCCATCCATTCTCCCATTGATGCGGTGAAGTAGTCCTGTGCCCTTAGCAGAGAAACACCCCCAAAACATAACATTTCCACCTCCATGCTTGACAGTGGGGACGGTGTTCTTTGGGTCATAGGCAGCATTTCTCTTCCTCCAAACACGGCGAGTTGAGTTCATGCCAAAGAGCTCAATTTTTGTCTCATCTGACCACAGCACCTTCTCCCAATCACTCTCGGCATCATCCAGGTGTTCACTGGCAAACTTCAGACGGGCCGTCACATGTGCCTTCCGGAGCAGGGGGACCTTGCGGGCACTGCAGGATTGCAATCCGTTATGTCGTAATGTGTTACCAATGGTTTTCGTGGTGACAGTGGTCCCAGCTGCCTTGAGATCATTGACAAGTTCCCCCCTTGTAGTTGTAGGCTGATTTCTAACCTTCCTCATGATCAAGGATACCCCACGAGGTGAGATTTTGCGTGGAGCCCCAGATCTTTGTCGATTGACAGTCATTTTGTACTTCTTCCATTTTCTTACTATGGCACCAACAGTTGTCTCCTTCTCGCCCAGCGTCTTACTGATGGTTTTGTAGCCCATTCCAGCCTTGTGCAGGTGTATGATCTTGTCCCTGACATCCTTAGACAGCTCCTTGCTCTTGGCCATTTTGTAGAGGTTAGAGTCTGACTGATTCACTGAGTCTGTGGACAGGTGTCTTTCATACAGGTGACCATTGCCGACAGCTGTCTGTCATGCAGGTAACGAGTTGATTTGGAGCATCTACCTGGTCTGTAGGGGCCAGATCTCTTACTGGTTGGTGGGGGATCAAATACTTATTTCCCTCTGCAGAATGCAAATAAATTCATATACTTTCCACAATGTGATTTTCCGGATTTAATTTGTGATGTGCTATCTCTCACTGTTACCAATAACCTACCCTTCAATTATGGGCTGCTCATGTCTTTGTCAGTGGGCAAACTTACAAAATCAGCAAGGGATCAAATACTTATTTCCCCCACTGTATACACAGCACTTTCAACATAACCAGGAGCACCTAAGATCCAAAGCAAATGTAATTAGCAAGCTTGGGCACATTATCAGTTGGAACAGCTTGTAACTGGAAATTCTCCTATATCAGGCCAAAATCTGTCCAGATTACTTGTGTGGCTGTGGTTAGCTGCCTAAACTTAGCTTGCTAGGGCTGCAAATGAATGTTAAGCAGCTATGCTGTAAGCCTGTCCCAGAAATGCCTCTGAACCACAGGTGTAGTCAGATGTTATTTGGGGGGGGGGGTCCTAGGAATGAACAAGGGAGGCAAGCATTTCCTTTCAGTTCTCCCCTTCCCCCAGGCACTGCCTCTGCCCCACCCCCACTGTAATACACTTTTGCTGGTTGGAATGCTGAAGCCCCGCCAGCCAAAAAGATTTTCTGCTGAAGCCTCCACCTGTGCTGCCTGAGCAGTGAGAAAACCAGCAGGGTGATCCATCCTCGATGCTGGCACTTCTGGCTCTTCCTCAGACAACATGGATGGGAGCTTGGGCATAAAATCTCTTGGTTGGCGAGGCTTGAGCATCCCTGCTCACCGGGCATTCAGTGCCATAATTTTAGAGGGGGCCTGAGCCCGAAGCATGGGAGCCCAGGTCCACCATGGCTATGCTCCTACCCGGAACACATTCACTTTTCACCAGCTAGATTTAAATGCCTTGTGAATGCTAAATTTTGATGCTCATGGTAGTGGTGTGTGTGTGTGTGTGTACATGGGGGGGGGGGGGGGGGGGGTAGATTTTCAAAAGCAGACATTGAAGTGGCTAACTTCCTAAGTTAACATACTAACATAGTATAGGATGGCAGATAAAGACACGCATGGTCCATTCAGTCTGCCCAACAAGGTGGTCAGAGCCACTCTCTGCAGGTTACACTACTTCATTATAGGAACATACGACTAGCTATACTGGGTCAGGACAATGGTACATCTAGCCCAGTATCCTCCTTCCAAAAGTGGCCAATCCTATCCAGGTCACTCATAGCTGGCAGAAATCCAAACAGTAACAACTCTAGACCACCCGGGCCACAAATCCCTTTGGGGGGGTCGGGAAGGTGGCGCAGGGCGGGCTCAGGATCACTAGACCACCAAGGCCATTTTTGCTTCAGGGAGGGAGGGGCCAGGAGAGGGTACAGAGGGGATCAGGGTGTTGGGGTCCGCTGGACCACCAGGAATTTTTTTGCGGGGGGTCGGGAGGCATGGGGGATCCAGGAGGAGGTGTGGGGGGGGGGGGGATCAGGGTCCACTGGACTACCAGGCGATTTTTGTTCTGGGTGTGCCGAGGGTTGGGAAGCATGGGGGCGCTGGGGGGGGGGGGTCAGGAGGCGGTCCACTGGACCAGCAGTGATACCAAAAAGTTCTGGAGGGGTTGGGGTGTCTGAGCACTTGAGAGCTTACCTTATAGGGGGCAGTCTGCTTGCACTACTATACAGTACAAGCAGACTGCTGCCCATAACGACAGGTCCAGACCTGCCATAAAATATTGCATGTTAAAGGTAGGAGCTCCTTGCACAGAACTGTCTGTGCATTACTCGGAATGCTCATTGGAATAATAATGAGCTCCTTGTAATGTATTTGCATAGGAATTTTGATAGCTGCTAATGGCACATGTTAGAGCTACAGAAAACACCTTTGTGCATTACTGGCTAGATTTTGCTTTAGGCTGACTACAGCCAGTCTAAAGCAAACATAACAGCACAGTAAGCTTTGTGCATCAGGCCCTCAGTCTGTCCGCTATGGCCTTGTCCTCCCTTTTTGCTCCTTCATGATCTAATGGTCCAACGGATTCCCTCACGGGCTTTCTGCTTCTGATGTACCTGAAAAAGTTGTTACTATGGGTTTTTGTCTCTATGGCAAGTTTTTCTTCATATTCTCTTTTATCCTTTTTTTATCAATGCTTTGCCTCTAGCTTGCAACTCCTTACGTTGCTTCTTATTTTATTCATTTGGATCCTTATGTTGCTTCTTATTTTCTTTATTCAGATCCTTTTTCCATTCTTTGAAACATATTCTTTTGGCTCTAATAGCCTCTTTCACTTCACCTTTTTAATTTTTTTAATTTATTTATAATTTCCAAATAGCAATACAAGTTAAACCACTTGCTTATGACAAGCGGAAAGAAATAACAAAGGAAAAAAAACATTTCAGTACAAAGCAAAAGTTTCCTTCTTAAATCACAAACTGAGAGGGGGAGTAGCAAAAAAGAGAAAGAGATCTAAAAATGCAAAAACAAAAAATATAAAGAAAGGCCATTAATGTGATATACAACCCACCCACATAAATCCAACTTGCTTAGGACATTCTGCTTGTGATCTTCTTGAGATCGAAAAAGGATTTTAACTGCTCAGGCTGAAAAAATATGTACTTCATCCCTATAATTTTAATTAAACATTTGCAAATATAAGTCAGTAGAAAAGAGGTCTCCAAAGATAATACTTCTTGATGTAAGGCCAAAAAGGCCTTCCTGCGGTCTTGTCTAACTACGTCCGTATAAATCCAGATTTTCCTTCCACAGAAGAGTCTGAGAATTCCTAAAGTACAGTCTCATAACAGCGTTCAAGTCCTGCTCAAACACAAAAGATGCAATCAGCATCATTTGCTCTGAGTTCTCATTTAAAGATATTTCCAAAAATGCTGACACAGTCAAATCATCCAATGCAGCCTCTTGTACCACTTGTGCAAAGGCCTTACTTGGGCCTCCCGCAGATTTAATAGGAATATAATATACTTTACTTAAAGACAGAACATCGATTTTACTCACTACAGATGATACTTCCTTTGCAATTTCTCAATGGCAATGTCCATTTTATTAATGTTCTTCAACGTTGGTATCACGGCTGACTCAGACACTGCCTGCACTGGCAGCCAGTCAGTGATGTTCCTTCCATGCATGCCAAATTCAGCAGCCAAATCGCTCCCAGCATGGGGTCCCACCTAAAGGATTTCTATTGAGGGAACTCCACCTTTCTGCCAGTTTGGTAGAGCACAGTGGATGAGCAAGCATTGGGGGAGATAGGGTGACATCTAGCACTATAGCTGAGAACTCTTCTTCACTCGTAGCTGTCACCAGGATTAAATCTCAGGTAGAAAGGGCAGGAGTCCTGGCTGTGAACTGCACAATTGACTGCTGCATGGGGGAGAGGTTTGGGAAGCCGAGGTAACATCAAGAAAGACCCCCTTCCTCTTCATATGTGGCATAGTTACTAGGGACAAAAACACAGTCTAAGCAGCAGCAAGACACAGCAAACTCACGGCATAGCTGCCATCTTAGCCACTCCTCCTTTCACTTCACCTTTTAACCATGCTGGCTAACATTTGCTCTTCTTTCGCCTTTGTTAATATGTGGAAAATATCTGGTCTGGGCTTCCACAATAGTATTTTTAAAGAATGTCCATGCCCTATTTAATGTCCTAATCTTTGTGGCTAATCCTTTTAGCTTCTTTTTAAACATTTTCCTCATTTTATCGTAGTTGCCCTTTCAAAAGTTAAATGCTACAATAGATTTCCTTAGTGACTTCACTTCAGATATCAGTTCAAATTTGATCATGTTATGTTCACTGTTTCCCAGCAGACCCAACACCATTATCTCTCGTACTATGCCCTGCATTCCACTAAAGACTAGATCTAAAATAGCTTCCCCTCTTGTTGGTTCTTGGACCAGTTGCTCCAAGAAGCAATCATTTACTACATGTAAGAATTTTACTTCCCTAGCACTCCATGATGTAACATTTATTCAGTCAATACTGGGATAGTTGAAATCACCCGTTATTATAGCGTTGCCCAATTTGCCAGCTTTTCTTATTTCTGCAAACATTTCTTCATCTGTCCATTCTGTCCTGGAGGATGGTAGTTTAGACCTATCATTACACTCTTTCCCTTCACACATGGAATTTCTATCAATAAGGATTCCACGCTTCTATCTGTTTCAGGCAGAATGTTTATTTTGGTTGACTCAATTCCTTCTTTAACATATAGCGCAACCCCCCCCCCCCCCAATTTGATCCACTCTGTCATTGCGATATAATTTGTTCCCTGATAACACAGTGTCCCATCGGTTGTCTTCCACCAGGTCTCTGAGATGCCTTTTATATCTACCACTTCATTTAGTGCTATATACTCTAACACTTCCATCTTATTTTTTAGGCTTCTAGCATTTGTGTATAGACACTTCAAATTGTGTTTTTTTCTTGCATCTACAACCTGCTTAGAAGTTGATGAGGATAATTTGCATCCTTTACAATGTTCTCCCATTAAACACTTCTGGCTTTCACTGCACGTGTACTTTAGATACATTGAAAAGGAATGGGGAATGAGGAAGCAAAATACACACAAATGTGTGATTGGATTTCTTCCTAATGGTGGGGCCATTTATCTAATGAAAGCAGTAATCAGGATCAGTGCATTGGCACTGAAGCTCTGATGAGAAAGAAAAGAGGCTCAAAAAGTGGGTGAGTGAGATTTTCAAATGAGTGAGTTTTAGGGGCGAAGTTATCAATGTGGGCTACTGTTAAGTTGAGTTATTTTACACGTTGGGTTATTTTAGCACAGGGACCCATTTTATTCAATTCTACCCTTGTGGTAGAATATTTTTTTTGTGTTTCAGAAGGCAATGTCATCAATAGTGTGCATTATTGTGTGCCTAGTTATTGAGCAACAATGTACACCATTGATCAATGGAGCACACTATTGATGATACAGGAAAAAAAACATGACAGTTTTTTCCCCTGTCCTTTCAGGGTAAAAATTACATGAGATGGTATGGCAAATGTCAACATTTCTCATGCTGTTTTAAATGAATGCACTTCACTAATTCAGAATAGAAAAGAAACCACCTGACTTAGAATCTCTGAAATGTTGTACATAATTATTTGGTTCTGTTTCTTTTCAGAATGCGTGTTGTAATGTATGTGCATCTGCACACTCTTCCTCCGCTCCTGGACCATCTTCCCACAAGAATTGCATTAGTCCTCACATCCCTCATCCATCATCATGTGCTCTGGATTATATGAATCATTGGATTCCTACCATTCTGATGTCTTTCCCCAACTACTAAAATTGGTCCCTATGTTTCTTGTACTATATCATCCTTTTAAAATAAAGAAGCAAAACAGACACCGCAGACTTGCTTCCATTCAATGTTTTAATCTCCTTAAAATATAGATCTGATTTACTAATGCAAACACTTCTCTTTGTTTCACAAAAGAAGTAAATGCAAAGTTTTGTTTGGTTGCTGCAGGGCATGGTTCATATATTAAATATTATATTAAAGCACTGATGTTTCTGTTTTCATATTTCATAATATACAAAGCCAATATACTACAAGCCCATCAACATTCTGAAACCTGTAGGGTAAAAGAAAACAAAAGATGAGATGAGTTCCCACAGAGATCAGATAAAACCAAAGCAGGAATCAAAATATGAGGCATTTAAAAAAGGAGGGAACTCCAGAAATGGATGTGAGAAAGAACAGTCCCCTTTCTGGCATTCTATTGGACTTTAGTTTGGGGTATGTAAACCTTTCATAAATAGGGAACTACTTTCTGTTATATTTTCTTGCTGTGTCTGTATAACATCTGGGAACTTGAGACTGTCTGATCTTTTGCTTTGTTTGTATTGTGCAACTTTAATAAAGACTTCCTGTTACAAACAAAAATAACTAAAAAGGGAGGGAATTAGTCAAATTTTTTAATATTATGGTTCACATATAATGAACTCTATATAATCAACTCTTCCCTCTCTTACTTTATCATGCACCTCAGCGGTGTCATTCAAAGCCTCAGTACTTCATTGCCCTTGAGTTTTACACACCCACCTCTTCACAGCTCCCCTATATTCCTTAATTGTTCATTGTTTCTTATCTCCACTAGAATTTTTCATAACAAATATAACTTTTACTTGATATTTCTCCTTTATATAAAATAACAAAGAGCCCTACTTATACCTACTACTACCTGTCACCTGACTCCTTTACCCAGTGAACAGAGCCCTGGACTAAACCACTGTCATCCATTCAATTTCTGTATTCAAACTCTCAGGGGCTACAAAATTCAAATGAAAAATCCACTGCTGTTCATTTTAATTTAACAAATGTTTTATATTGCCATCCTCCCACCCTACTGTTATTCGATCAGTTACTCGCCATCTTATATCATGTGGAGGGGCATTTTCGAATGGGGACGCCCATCTGTAAGGGCACCCATTTCTGAGGACATCCCTATGAAGGGGAGGGGCATCCCATATTATTGAAACAAGATAGGCGTCCATCTTTCGTTTCGATAATACGGTTGAGGACGCCCAAATCTCAACATTTAGGTTGACCTAAGAGATGGTCGATCTAAATGTTGAGATGGTCGACCTTAGAGATGGACGACCTCGGTTTTCACCGATAATGGACACCGAGGACGCCCATCTCAAAAATGATCAAATGCAAGCCCTTTGGTCATGGGAGAAGCCACCATTCGTAGTGCACTGGTCCCCCTCACATGCCAGGACACCAACCGGGCACCCTGGGGGGCACTGCAGTGGACTTCACAAATTGCTCCCAGGTGCATAGCTCCCTTACCTTTGGTTCTGAGCCCCCCAAACCCCACTCCCCACAACTGTACAACATTACCATAGCCCTAAGGGGTGAAGGGGGGCACCTACATGTGGGTACAGTGGGTTTAGAGTGGGTTTTGGAGGGTCACATTTACCACCACAAGTGTAACAGGTGGGGGGGATGGGCCTGGGTCTGCCTGCCTGAAGTGCACTGCACCCACTAAAAACTGTTCCACAGACCTGCATACTGCTGTCATGGAGCTGGGTATGACATTTGAGGCTGGCATAGAGCCTGGAAAAATGTGTTTTAATTTTTTTGGGGGGTGGGAGGGGGTTGGTGACCACTGGAGGAGTAAGGGGAGGTCATCCCCCATTCATTCTGGTGGTCATCTGGTCAGTTCGGGCACCTTTTCGAGGCTTGGTCGCGAAAAAAATTGGACCAAGTAAAGTCAGCCAAATGCTCGTCAGGGACGCCCTTCTTTTTTCCATAATCGGCCGAGGACGCCCATCTCTTAACCACGCCCCTGTCCTGCCTTCGGTACACTGCTGACATGCCCCCGTGAACTTTGGTCATCCTCGTGATGGAAAGCAGTTGAGGACGCCCCAAATCGGCTTTTGATTATGCCAATTTGGGCGACCTTGAGAGAAGGACGCCCTTCTCCCGATTTGTGTCAGAAGATGGGCGTTCTCTTTCGATTATGCCGCTGATACTGTATGACATTTGTCCAACCAATGTTGGATCAAGGGTGCCTGCAAGTTCTGTGTAGTTATTCGAGACTTATGTTCATTCAATCTCACTTTAGTTGGGTGGCTACACCTTCATGCATAGACCTTATTACAGAGGTATACAATAACATATACCACATTTAAGCTTGAACATGTGGTATTTTTTCTATCCCTGATCTTATAATTTGTACCTGGGTCCACCCAAACTGAGCCTTGTATCATGGAAGAATGCCACTGGCACTGCCTACAAGCACTCCTCTTATAGTTTCTCTTAGTCCTATATTTATGACTGGAGAAATGCTCCCCTATCATTTTACCACGTTTATATGCTATCGTAGGAAATGTAGAAAATATTCCATTTCATTTCTGAGATTTATATCCCACTTATATCCAGTTGGAATCAAAGTGGGTAAAACCACATTCAGATATAAGCAAAAAATCATATAAAATCAGAAATATTTACTAAACAAATATGTTTTCAGTGCTTTTCGAAAATTCAGATATGCATCTATAATTTGGATTGGGATTGGGATTGAATTCCATAATTTAGTGGCAAAATAATTAAAAGGACTATCATGAAAACGCTTAAAATTAATCTTATTAACAGCTGGAAAACTAAGATTTAAAAGACAATTTGATTGAGTTGATGAACGATTAGATAGATAAGTCATCAAAGAAATATGATCCAAAGGGCAACAACTATAAATGATTTTAAATGTCAAACAATCCACCTTAAAATCTATTCAGGCCTGTACAGGTAGCCTATGTAAATGTTTCAACAATGGAGGGGCATGATCAAATTTCTTACAACAAAAGATCAATTTAATAGCACAATTCTGTGAAAATTGCAACCTTGATTGAAATGTAAGATGAATGTCTGCATATTAATGCACTGCAATAATCAATCTGGGACAATATAATCACTTAGACCAATACTTTAAACTGTTCAGGAAAATAAGACATTGCCACTCTTAGATGCTGTAACTTAAGAAAGATCCTTCTGTTCAAACATTTAAACTGACATTCCATTGCCAAATGTGAATCTAGTATAAAACCAAGAAGCCTGGAAGCAGTGTCAAAATCCAGGCGTTCACCTGTCTTAAGTGTAATATATTCAGGTATATTTATTGATGAAATGCTAAAATATAGCAATTTGGTTTTAGCAGTATTGAGTTTTAACAAGTTTTGGAATACCCATAGATGTGTTTTTTTCTACACATTATTTAATTAGACTGTCTGCAATGGAACTCCCAGACAACAATGGCACCAAGATGAAAATATTGTCTGCAAAGGAAGAGAAGTAATATTGAGAAGAATTTTAAAAATTCCCTAAAGAACTCATATATATGTTAAATAATGTGGAGGGGCATAATTAAACGGGGGTGCCCATAAAGGGGCGTCCCTGACCGTATTATCGAAACAAGATGGGCGTCCATCTTTTGTTTCGATAATACGGTCAGGGACGCCCAAATCTTGCCATTTATGTCGACCTTAGATATGGCCGCCCTTAGAGATGGCCGACCTCGGTTTTCGCTGATAATGGAAACCAAAAACGTCCATCTGAAAACTGCCAAAATCCAAGCCATTTGGTCGTGGGAGGAGCCAGCATTCATAGTGCACTGGTCCTCCTGACATGCCAGGACACCAACCGTGCACCCTAAGGGGCACTGCAGTGGACTTCACAAATTGCTCCCAGGTGCATAACTCCCTTATCTTGGGTGCTGAGCCCCTCAACCCCCCCCCAGGTCCGCCTGCCTGAAGTGCACTGCACCCACTACACCTGCTCCAGGGACCTGCATACCGCTGTCATGGAGCTGGGTATGACATTTGAGGCTGGCAAAAAATATTTTTAAAGTTTGTTTTTTAGGGTGGGAGGGGGTTAGTGACCACTGGGGGAGTAAGGGGAGGTCATCCCCGATTCCCTCTGGTGGTCATCTAGTCAGTTCAGGCAAAGTGTTCGTCAGGGGCGCCCTTCTTTTTTCCATTATTGGCCGAGTACACCCATGTGTTAAGCACGCCCCAGTCCCGCCCTTGCTATGCTTCCGACACGCCCCCGGGAACTCTGGTCGTCCCCGCAACGGCCTGCAGTTGAGGGCTCCCAAAATCGGCTTTCGATTATGCCAATTTGGCCACCCCTGGGAGAAGGACGCCCATCTCCCGATTTGTGTGGAAAGATGGGCGCCCTTCTCTTTTGAAAATAAGCTGGATAGTGGACAATGGTGAGCCCTGGGGGAATCCATAAGCTGGAGTCCAACCTTTTGAGATTTCCCCATTCTTCTTAACATAATACCTTCTATTTTTAAGAAATTCTGTAAAACCAATTCAGGACAACATAAGTACATAAGTACATAAGTAGTGCCATACTGGGAAAGACCAAAGGTCCATCTAGCCCAGCATCCTGTCACCGACAGTTGCCAATCCAGGTCAAGGGCACCTGGCACGCTCCCCAAACGTAAAAACATTCCAGACAAGTTATACCTAAAAATGCGGAATTTTTCCAAGTCCATTTAATAGCGGTCTATGGACTTGTCTTTTAGGAATCTATCTAACCCCTTTTTAAACTCCGTCAAGCTAACCGCCCGTACCACGTTCTCCGGCAACGAATTCCAGAGTCTAATTACACGTTGGGTGAAGAAACATTTTCTCCGATTCGTTTTAAATTTACCACACTGTAGCTTCAACTCATGCCCTCTAGTCCTAGTATTTTTGGATAGCGTGAACAGTCGCTTCACATCCACCCGATCCATTCCACTCATTATTATACACTTCTATCATATCTCCCCTCAGCCGTCTCTTCTCCAAGCTGAAAAGCCCTAGCCTTCTCAGCCTCTCTTCATAGGAAAGTCGTCCCATCCCCACTATCATTTTCGTCGCCCTTCGCTGTACCTTTTCCAATTCTACTATATCTTTTTTGAGATACGGAGACCAGTACTGAACACAATACTCCAGGTGCGGTCGCACCATGGAGCGATACAACGGCATTATAACATCCGCACACCTGGACTCCATACCCTTCCTAATAACACCCAACATTCTATTCGCTTTCCTAGCCGCAGCAGCACACTGAGCAACTCATGAAAAAACAAGCTCATTGAATCTATTTAACAAAAAGGTATGATCTACTATATCATAAGGCCCTAATACATCAAACTACAGCAGCACTGATGGAACTCCATGGCTTAACAGCTGCTTAACCTTAGTGACTAATGTTATAAGCAGGGATTCGGTACTGTGCATTGGCTTGAATCCATATTGAGAGCTATGTAAACTTTGAAGCGAATCCAAAATGACATTACTTGAGATGCCACCAAGGATTCCATTAATTTATTTAGCCATGGAGGCATATTTTCAAAGCACTTTGGGAGGCTAAGTTCCATAGGTTTCTATGGAACTTTGGGAGGCTAAGTGCTTTGAAAATGAGCCTCATGGTATACTAGCCACAGAATAAAAGTTGGACACTACAGACAAATCAGCACCTGCAGATTTGTAATTGACATCAATATAATGTTTCCTAATTCTAAAGGAAAATGCCCTTTACTTGGGAAGCCTTTTACAAAGCCACGCTAGTGTTTTTAGCTCATGGTAAAAATCGCTAGCAATAAACGCTGAGATGCCCATAGGAATATAATGGGAGTCTCGGCATTTACCGCCTGCTGATTTTTATCGTGAGCTAAAAACACTAGCGTGGCTTTGTAAAAAAACCCACTAAACATGTTATTTATCAATAATGTTAACCATTGAACCAGCTCTATAGGGATATTTCTTAATACTACTACTACTACTACTTATCATTTCTATAGTGCTACTAGACGTACGCAGCACTGTACACTTGAACATGAAGAGACAGTCCCTGCTCAACAGAGCTTACAATCTAATTAGGACAGACAAACAGGACAAACAAGAGATAAGGGAATATTAAAGTGAGGATGATAAAATAAGGATTCTGAACAAGTGAACATGGGTTAAGAGTTAAAAGCAGCATCAAAAAGGTGGGCTTTTAGCTTAGATTTGAAGACGGTCAGAGATGGAGCTTGACGTACTGGCTCAGGAAGTCTGTTCCAGGCATATGGTGCAGCAAGATAAAAGGAACGGAGTGTGGAGTTAGCAGTGGAGGAGAAGGGTGCAGATAAGAGAAATTTACTCAGTGAATGGAGTTCCCGGGGAGGAATGTAGGGAGAGATGAGAGTGGAGAGGTACTGAGGAGCTGCAGAGTGAATGCACTTATAGGTCAATAAGAGGAGTTTGAACTGAATGCGGAAACGGATAGGAAGGCAGTGAAGTGACTTGATGAGAGGGCTAATATGAGCATAACGACCCTGGGCAATAATATAATAGGCAAAATTTGCCTGCCAACTTTTTTTTAGCTTAGAGTGAACCATGTGCCAGTGGGATTGCATGATATGAACCAGTCTCTGCACTATCTTAGAGAATGGTAGTAGACATGTAAAACTTCTTCTTCTACCTGGTATCTGTCAGCGATCAGCAGGTCTCTGTGCAAACCATGCTCTTACATAAGCTTGTTTCACTGACTTCAATGGGTAGCCTTGTTTTAAAAATCTATCCTTCAATGAATCAGCCTGTTTTTTACAGTCTTCCACTGTAGAACAAACTCGCCTCAGGTAGAGCAACTGGCTAATAGGAAGATTGAACTTCAACTTGAACAGATGAAAATTAATAAAATGTAAGAAATTATTATTTTCTACAGGTTTCCGATATAATGAAGTCAAAAAGACATTATTCTCCATTCTAATTCACAGATTTAAAAATTCTATTTTACAAATATTATTGATCATCTGAAAATGCAAATTCAGATCCAAGATATTCATCCAATCACAAATTTTTTTTAAACTGCTCCTCTGTGTCAGTCCACACAAAAATATATCATCTATGAATCGTTTCCATAAAAGTGTATGCTGGAACTGAGGGGCTGTATAAATATATTGAGATTCAAATCTGTCCACATACCAAGGTCCCTACATAAGTACATAAACATTGCCACACTGGGACAGACCAAAGGTCCATCAAGCCCAGCATCCTCTTTCCAATAGTGGCCAATCCAGGTCACAAATACCTTGCAAGATCCCCACAAAAAAGTTCAATACATTTTATGCTGCTTATCCCAGAAATAAGCAGTGGATTTTCCCCAAGTGAATTTAATTCAGAACTTTTAGTACAAGAGCAGTGCTGGGCAGACTTCTACAGTCTGTGCCCTGAGAATGGAAAGGACAAATCAAACTTGGGTATACATATAAAGTATCACATACCATGTAAAATGAGTTTATCTTGTTGGGCAGACTGGATGGACCATTCAGGTCTTTATCTGCTGTTATTTACTATGTTACTATCTATATAAATAATTCTCACCTTCAACGTTCTGAAGCTCACTATGTGGCAGGGAAACACTGAAGCCCTGTAGTGTTCTAGGCTGTCAGCACCACTCACTCTCACTCTCACTCATAGACCGCCCTCAGCCACACCCCATCCACACATAATTCACAACCCCAACATTCTAAACGTAAATTTGTAGTTGCAAGATCCCATGAGTGTCTGCACCGCCCTCACGTCACAACGTGATGACGTAGAGGGCGGAGCTATCACACTCAGCGAATCGCATAACAAGACGAAATGTGACGTCAAAAGCATCACAAACAGTATCCCCACAACTCCGGGATACTGCTGGCTAAACTGAAGCCAAAACCATACCTGCCATCTTCGCTGACAATATTTCCAAGTTGCTGCCTGCTAAACATGCCCCTCGCAATCGTCCTGCTTGCCCCACTTCCACTCCGGGCACCCCTGCCGCACACCCCTTCCAGCATCACGTGGTTATTCCTGTAGCCGCTAATAGCTCTACCTCCCTCCCGGGACTGCTCTCTCCTTCCTTCGCTCTGCGCCCACAAAACCTTTCACTCTCTCCGGAAACAAACTGCTGGTGGAAGCCTAGCCCGGCTCTTACTCTCTTCCTCAACCATTCAATGCCGCGTGAAAGAAAAACAATGCCCTCGAGGCCTCAGCTTCTGTGCCTGCATATTGCACACAAAAAAAAACACACACACCGATTCCCAACGCCAACATCCGCCCCACAGCTGAGGCTTCAAAACTGAAGGAAGGGACACGACACAAACACTGCCATGTGAAACAAAAACAATGCCCTCCAGCCCTCAGCTTCTGTGCCTGCCTATTGCACACAACAAAAAAACATAGAAACATCTTATACTACAGCAAAGCTCTGCTCTCTGGCCCTCATGATCAAAAGCAAACTCTGGCGCTAGAGGCTGTTAACGCCATACTAGCGCCAGAGTTTGCAGCCGACCCATGATCAGAGCCCTCAAGTGCCTGAAACAGCGCACTCGAGGGCTCTCAGCGTAAGTAGCATGCAAATGCATGCTAAACAGGGCTTCTAGCGCAATTAGCTTGCAAATGCATGCTAATTGGCGCTTAACGCATTCATCCCCAATGATCAGCGACCAGCGCGCCAAAGATTGGGTCGCTGGCTGCAGCAAAATCGCCAGCTCCTTGCTGGTGTTAGATTTTGCGGATCATTGGGGAGGAATGGTGAGCCCTGTCCAGCATGCAGTTGCATGCTGGCAGGCCCCTCTTCCCCCCCAAGGCAAATGCGAACGGGGGGGCTGGAGGTCCGGTGGACCTCCGGTCCCCCCGACGATCCCCCCCCCATGTTCACGGAGGGCTGGAGATCCGGTGGGTCTCCAGCACCCCCGAACCCACGCCGCCTCCCAAAAAACGCTATCCTACCCTCCCACCCACCAACGGTCATCATTCCTCGACATCGAGACAGGCTTGGGTTCGGGCTGCTCTTAGAGAGCTTTTGTCTGATACCGATGATGAGCGCTCGTGGGAAGAGGAGGAAGACCCCAGATACTTTTCGGAGGAAGAGTCATATGGGGTTCCCTCTGATCCTACTCCGCCAAGAAGAATGTCTCCACCTGAGAGTCTTTCTTTCTCATCCTTTGTTCGGGAAATGTCTAAGGATATTCCCTTTCCTATGGAGGTTGTGGATGAGCCCAGGGCCGAGATGCTCGAGGTCTTGGATTATCCTTCTCCGCCTGCTGAGGTTGCAACACCCCCCTTGCATAATACGCTCAGGGAAGTTCTTATGCGAAATTGTTCGTTCCCTCTTTCTAATCCAGTGGTCCCCAAAAAATCTAAGTCCCAGTACAGAGTCCATGGAGAACCTGTAATGATGAAGTCCCAACTTCCTCACAATTCCATGGTAGTGGACTCTACTCTCAGAAGAGCCAAGAGTACTAGAGACCATGCCTTGGCGCCCCCAGGCAGAGAGTCTAGGATTCTTTTGGGAGAAAAACGTTATCAGGCCACTATGCTCGCAGCCGAGATCCAAACATACCAGCTCTACACGAGCATCCACTTGCGGAACTCGGTGAGGCAACTGTCTAGTTTGGTTGAAGCACTTTCTCCGGAGCTCGCCGAACCTTTTCACCAGGTGGTCAGGCAGCAGAAGGTGTGTCGCAAATTCCTGGCCAGGGGTACTTACGACACTTTTGATGTGGCATCCCGAGTATCTGCTCAAGGTATTTATTTATTTATTTATTGCATTTGTATCCCACATTTTCCCATCTCTTTGCAGGCTCAATGTGGCTTACAATACAATCATAGAAAATAGACATTTAGTGTTACAGAAGAATCTTGGGTAACATGATAATGCTAAAACATAATCGTAATATAGCAAGCAGATATTATAAGACAGTTCTGAATATATGTGGAGGAGTGGTGTCTGTTCACATTTGTTGATCTTTGTGGTATGCCTTATTAAAGAGATGGGTCTTCAGTAGTTTGCGGAAGTTGGTTAGTTCGTAAATCGTTTTTAAGTTGCGCGGCAGTGCGTTCCATAACTGTGTGCTCAGGTAGGTAAAGTTTGATGCATGCATTAGTTTGTATTTTAGACCTTTGCAGTTGGGGAAGTGCAGATTAAGGAATGTGCGGGATGATCTTTTAGCATTCCTGGGTGGTAAGTCTATCAGGTCTGACATGTAGGCTGGTGCATCTCCGTGAATGATTTTGTGAACTAGGGAGCATATTTTGAACGTGATGCGTTCTTTAAGTGGGAGCCAGTGTAGTTTTTCTCGTAGGGGTTTAGCACTTTCATATTTTGTTTTACCAGTGTTCTGGGCTGTCTGAAGTTTCTTGATTATTTGCTCTTTATGGCCAGCGTAGAGTGCGTTGCAGTAGTCTAGATGACTGAGCACCATTGATTGTACCAGGTTGCGGAAAACAGTCCTTGGGAAGAAAGGTCTTACTCTTTTTAATTTCCACATTGAGTGGAACATCTTGTTTGTGTTTTTCGCGTGGCTCTCAAGTGTTAGATGTCGATCGATGGTAACTCCAAGAATTTTTAGGATGTCCAAAATTGGAAGGTTTAGATTTGGTGTGTTGATGGTGGTGAATTTGTTCGTGTTATGTTGAGAGGTAAGTATTAGGCATTGGGTTTTTTCTGCATTAAGTTTCAGCTGAAATGCATCCGCCCATGAATGCATGATATGGAGACTTTGGTTGATTTCATTGGAAATTTCTTTTAAATCTTGTTTAAATGGGATGTAGATCGTTACGTCATCTGCGTATATGTATGGGTTGAAGTTTTGGTTTGATAATAGTTTGGCCAAGGATATCATCATTAAGTTGAATAGAGTGGGTGAGAGGGGGGATCCCTGTGGGACTCCGCATTCAGGTATCCATGTGGCTGAAGTAGTCGAGTGGATGTCACTTGGTATGATCGTGTGCTTAGGAATCTCTTGAACCAATTGAGAATGTTACCTCCAATTCCGAAGTACTCAAGGATATGTAGTAGTATTCCATGATCAACCATGTCGAAAGCGCTTGACATGTGTGAAGGGGAGGATAAGGGTTTTGCACAGATGGAAGTGGAGGAGGGAGAAGGAAGGAGGCTCAAGAGCCGAGGGAGACAGAGCAGAGCCCTACCTTTAATCATTCCTCAGAGAGAGAGAGAGAGAGAGAAGGAAAAAGGTAGTGCCCCCTAGTAAATGGAGGTGGGAGAAGGACTACATTTCCCAGCATCCCCGGGGAAAACCCTGGTATAGGGATTATTGGCCCCAGCATTCCCCGGGAGAAGGCTCTGACAAGGCAAGGGAGGGGCACCTGGAACATAATCAAGTAAGAGAGGAACAGCAGACCAGGGTGGAGGAGAATGAGTCCATGGACTGGCAAGCTGCTGGAGAGCAGGAGCAGGAGGCAGGCTCTGAGGAACCTATGGACCTTTCCGCCTGGGCTCATGCCTTGAAAACTAAACTGAAAAACCAGGTGAACTCTTGGTGTCAGAGCTGGGCTGAAAGTGGAAAGGGGAAAGGTCATGCGGGAGAAGAGTCAGTGAAGTAATAGAGTGACCCTGAATGGGGGGGGGGGGGGGGGGATCTTTTCCTCTTTCCCAAAAGAGTTCAGGCTGTGTTCTTCGAAGAGACTGTGTGTCTGAACTGAGTGCTAAGGCATTAAGCACTGTGGATTTTGAACTGTTGGGAAAACAAACCTTCTTTTGTGTGTGGGAGGGGAAAGTAAGCTACACTGTTTTTTTTTCCTTTTTGTGGGCTGAGGCCCACAGAACTGTGTGTTTTGGACTGTTTGCAGAAACCTCGTGGGGGTGGACAAGATACAGGGATTCTTTTTGGGGTGTGAAGTTGGACTACAGGGGAACCTATCTGTGGGGACTGTTAACTGGGCTCCAACGGATTTGTGCAGCCGTTGGAAGGGAACTTGTTTTGTGTTTCTGCTGTACCTGGGCCCTGAGAGGAAAACAGGAGCAATTGTTTTGAAGGGCTGCAGGATTCCTTTTGAAAGTTACTGAACTGTGAATCCCTGACAATAAAGGAGTGGTCGCTAAACATGGCCGTTTTCCACAAGATCTTCCGAGAGTGGGGCACCCCCTCGGTGGATCTTTTTGCCACTCAGATCAATCACAAAGTCCCTCAATTCTGTTCCAGACTTCAGGCCCATAATAGACTAGCGTCAGATGCCTTTCTCATACATTGGGGGACAGGCCTTCTGTATGCGTATCCTCCCATACCTCTAGTAGGGAAGACTTTGCTGAAACTCAAGCAAGACTGTGGAACCATGATTCTGATTGCGCCTTTTTGGCCCTGTCAGATCTGGTTCCCTCTTCTTCTGGAGTTGTCCTCCAAAGAACCGTGGGGATTGGAGTGTTTTCCGACCCTCATCACCCAGAACGAGGGGTCACTTCTACATCCCAACCTCCAGTCTGGCTCTCATGGCCTTGATGTTGAGAGCTTAGAAATTGCCTCCTTGGGTCTTTCAGAGGGTGTCTCCTGAGTCTTGCTGGCTTCCAGGAAAGGTTCCATGAAAAAGTGTTATTCTTTCAAATGGAGGAGGTTAGCTGTCTGGTGTGACAGCAAGGCCCTAGATCCTTTTTCTTGTCCTACACGGACCCTGCTTGAATACCTTCTACACTTATCAGAATCTGGTCTCAAGACCAACTCCGTAAGAGTTCACCTTAGTGCAATTAGTGCTTATCATCAACGTGTAGAGTGTAAGCCTATCTCTGGTCAGCCTTTAGTAGTTCACTTTATGAGAGGTTTGCTTCTGTCAAAGCCCCCTGTCAAACCTCCACCAGTGTCATGGGATCTCAACGTCATTCTCACCCAGCTGATGAAAGCTCCTTTTGAGCCACTGAATTCCTGCCATCTGAAGTACTTGACTTGGAAGGTCATTTTCTTGGTGGCTGTTACTTCAGCTCGTAGAGTCAGTGAGCTTCAGGCCCTGGTAGTGCATGCACCTTATATCAAATTTCATCATAACAGAGTAGTCCTCCGCACTCACCCTAAGTTCTTGCCGAAGGTGGTACATAAGTACATAAGTAATGCCATACTGGGAAAAGACCAAGGGTCCATCGAGCCCAGCATCCTGTCCATGACAGCAGCCAATCCAGGCCAAGGGCACCTGGCAAGCTTCCCAAACGTACAAACATTCTATACATGTTATTCCTGGAAATTTGGATTTTTCCAAGTCCGTTTAGTAGCGGTTTATGGACTTGTCCTTTAGGAATCCGTCCAACCCCTTTTTAAAGTGTCGGAGTTCCATCTGAACCAGTCAATTGTCTTGCCAACATTCTTTCCCCGTCCACATGCCTGCCCTGGTGAAGACAAGTTGCACACCTTGGACTGTAAGAGAGCATTGGCCTTTTATGTGGAGCGGACAAAGCCCTATAGACAGTCCACCCAGTTGTTTGTTTCTTTTAATCCCAACAGGAGGGGAGCCGCCATCGGAAAACGCACAATCTCTAATTGGCTGGCGGATTGCATTTCCTTCACTTACACCCAAGCTGGTCTGACTCTGGATGGCCATGTCACAGCTCACAATGTTAGAGCCATGGCTGCGTCAGTGGCTCACATGAAGTTAGCCTCTATTGAAGAGATTTGCAAGGCTGCAACGTGGTCTTCAGTCCACACATTCACATCTCACTACTGCCTTCAGCAGGATACCCGATGCGACAGTCGGTTTGGGCAGTCGGTGCTGCAGAATCTGTTCGGGGTTTAGAATCCAACTTCACCCTCCTAGGCCCATTTTGTTCTGTTCCAGGCTGCACTCTCACGTAGTTGTGTTTCTTTTCAGGTCAATTTCTGTTATGTCCTCGCCGTTGCGAGGCCGAATTGATCAATGTTCATTGTTTTGAGTGAGCCTGGGAGCTAGAGATACCCCAATTGTGACAATAATCAGCCTGCTTGTCCACGGAGAAAATGAAGATACATACCTGTAGCAGGTATTCTCTGAGGACAGCAGGCTGATTATTCTCACAAACCCACCCTCCTCCCCTTGGAGTTTCTAGTTTCTGGTTTGCTTTTTATTAAACTGAGGGACTCATGCTCGTGTCACGGGCGGGAAGCCATTTGCGCAAGTGCGGTGCATTCTGCTCGCGCGACGGAGCGTTCAAGAGACTTCTTTGCTTGCTTTCAAGATTTTGCTGGTCTCCTGGGCCATCACAGACAACAACCTAATCCTATATAATAATTCTCACCTCCAACATTCTAAAACCTGGATGCCTGTGTCCGTAACCTTCTGGGTCTCCGAAGCCTCAGCTGACGTCACTGCACCCATTATGCCGTCAAACCAGGGGGAAAAAAAAACTCGCAGCTGATCCTGTCCCCCACCCCCACCCCCACACACAACTGGCTCGCAAAAATAGTTGCCCGCCAAAACACAAACTGAACATGCTCGAGACTACCTGAGTCAGGTAACCTGACGGCAAAGATGCGCTGAACAGCGGAACACCGGTGCCCGCAGTGAAGCGGTGAACACCCTCCCTCCTCAGATACCGCTCAGCTGGCCTTCCCACGGACGCAAACAAAAGCGGAAACCGCTCAGCTCGCCTTCCCACGAACGAGAACAGAACAAAACAAAAACGGAAAAAAGAAGCAGTGACTGAAGCGCAGAAAACACCCTCCCCCCCACCAAAACAAAAGTGGAAAAAAGAAGCAGTGACTGAAGCGCAGAAAACACCCCCCCCCCCCCCCCCCCGCAACACCGGTGCTGGCTGTGAACCGGAGAAAAGCCTCCCTACCGTCAGTGAACCACTGAACAGTCTCCCTCATCAATTCTGCTGACGTTAGCGAAAAAAAAAAAAAAACCCAAACGCGATGAACACCCTCCCTCCACAGTTAACGCTGTGCTGGCCGACGCACACAAACACGGAAGAAAGGTAAGCAGGGAGGGCACCATCGCTAAATACAAAAATCCCTGTCTTCAAGTAGGAACCAAGAGAGAGGGAGGGAGGGGGCAGGGCCTGCAACACAGACATAAAGAGAGCAAGGAAAGGAGAGGGTCATGGAAATCAGTTCCACACAAACACAGAAGAAAGGTAAGCAGGGAGGGCACCATCTCTAAATACAAAAATCCCTGTCTTCAAGTAGGAACGAAGAGGGAGGGAGGGAGGGGGCGGGGCCTGCAACACAGACATAAAGAGAGCAAGGGAAGGAGGGAGTCATGGAACTCAGTTCCACAAACACACAGTCTCTAACATACACACACAGACACACTCTTAATCCCTCTGCCTCACTCTCACACACACTCACTCTCGGACTCCCACAGTCTGTCTCTCTGTCTTACACACACTCACACACACACAAACACTGTTTCTATGACCGCCCCTGTGGCCCGGCACACACACTCTCTCACAACAGACGGAATTAGAGCAAGGGAAGGAGGGGGTCATGGAACTCACACACACACACTCTCACAACAAACGGAATTAGAGCAAGGGAAGGAGGGGGTCATGGAACTCAGTTCCACACACACACTCTCTGTATCTCTCTGTCACACAAACACACAGTCTCTATCACACACACACACACACACACACACACACACACACACACACACAGACACACTCTTTCAATCCCTCTGTCTCACTCTCACGCACACTCACTGTCGGACTCACACAGTCTGTCTCGCTGTCTTACACACACTCTCACGCACACAAAAACTGTCTCTATGACTGCCCCTGTGGTCCTGCACATACACTCTCTCACATCAGACAGAAGGACAGCAAGGGAAGGAGGGGGTCATGGAACTCAGTTCCACATACACACTCTATATATCTCTCTGTCACACAAACACACAGTCTCTATCACAGACACACAGACACACTCTTTCAATCCCTCTGCCTCACTCTCACACACACTCACTCTCGGACTCACACAGTCTGTCTCTCTGTCTTACACACACTCTCCCTCACACAAACACTGTCTCTATGACCGCCCCTGTGGTCCTGCACACACACTTTATAGAAATTGTATGGTTACAAACAAACAAACAAAAAAACATTGCTCGCGCCCGTTTCCTTTAAAACAGAAACGGGCCTTTTTTACTAGTTGGAGAATAATCA
Source organism: Microcaecilia unicolor (assembly GCF_901765095.1). Lineage (NCBI taxonomy): Eukaryota > Metazoa > Chordata > Amphibia > Gymnophiona > Siphonopidae > Microcaecilia > Microcaecilia unicolor. The sequence continues at coordinate 222,262,399 of NC_044035.1, forward strand.
GCCTGCTGTTCTCTGAAAATACCTGCTACAGGTATGTATCTTCATTATATTGGTAAGACAGATTTTAATAACCACATACTGAGCTATATTCACTCTTCACTTTTATATGCATGTTTCTTATTCACCTTTTATACAGTTTGTGATTTATTATATATGTAATAGTTCAATAAATAATGTACATTTTATTTTAGCATAAGTGCAAATCATAGCTAATATTTATAAATTTTTATTAATTTGTCACATCACAATTTATTCTTATTATATTTTGTATGCTTTATGAGTATGTCTCCTACTACTATCATTGTGGTATAGAATACTCATTTTCTATGTAAGCTTATTAGTTGCATGGATACCAGCACATCTTGTTTTGTTTTATATGCATACTAGTAAAAAAGGCCCGTTTCTGGAATGAATGAAACGGGCGCTAGCAAGGTTTTCCTGGGAGTGTGTATGTTTGAGACAGAGAGCCAGAGTGAATGTGCGGGTGTGTGACAGAGTGAGACTGTCTGTGTGACAGTGTGTGTGTGAGAATGAGAGTGTGTGACAGGGCCCCCTCCCCTGTTCCTAATGCCCCTCACCCCGTTCCCTCCCCTCCTTTTCCTCCTCCTTCCCACACTTTGGGTTCCTTAAGGCTTTCAAAAGTCTATGTACCCCCGTGGCCCTAACACACAGTGTCCGGATACCCCACCGCTTTCCTCCTCACCCCTCCCCCAAGATGTAATACTTTCACGTCCTTCATTTTTTTTTAAGTGTCCTATCTACCCTGTGTACAAATGCCCGGCATTCAGATTGTGTTCCTCTCGTAAATTTTCATTTCTTTCATTCATTCAGAACTTGCCCCCCCCCCCCCCCCCCCCGAACACTTTTGGTTCCTTCAGTCTTTTAAAACTGTCCTATGTACCCTGTGTGCTAATGGCCAGCATTGAGATTGTTTTTCTGTCCCCAATTTGCATGTCTTTCAGTCGTTCACAACTCCCCCCCCCCCCCTTCTCCAGTTTAAGACTTTTGTTTTCTTCAGTCTTTTAAAACTCTCCTATCTACCCTGTGTCCTAATGGCCAGCATTCAGATTGTTTTCCTTTCCCAAATGTTCATGTCTTTCAGTACTTCAGAACTCACCCCCTCCCCCCTTTTAACACTTTCGGTTCCTTCAGTCTTTTAAAACTCTCCTATCAACCCTGTGTCCTAATGGCCAGCACTCAGATTGTTTTGCTTTGCCAAATTGTCTGTCACTGAGGTCAGTGCGTGCCTGCCTAGCAAACCACTTCCGGCAGGCACAGTCCCAAGCACATCCTGTTGGAGATGAGAATTATTATATAGGATGTGATAAGGTGTAGTTCCCTTTATGAAAAGCAAGGCCCCCCCCCCCCCCCCCAACTGCCCACTCTGCCCAGAAAGTATGATAGAACTCAATCTTATAGGGTAACCATTTGGATTTGAAGTTGGTCCCTTGACCCACTCATACAGTTAGGGTGAAGACATGGGACCCCTCTGTGGGAGGTAGTAGTTTAGCAGGGAATGCTACGTGGGAGGTGACCACTGGGGAGGGGGACTAACCTTCTAGGATCTGTGAGCATAATTACCTGAGTGCTGGAAGGGCAAGGCAAGCATCCAGTGATTGAAATAAAAGGGTCATTAACATAAGATTTACATATGCAAGTAAAGCAATGGACATTCCTTGTTAATAGGGTTATAGAAGGGATAAAGACCCCTGATAGGCCTTGGTGGTTATCTCTTCTCCTCCAGACTTTGTGTGGGAACAGTTGGGGTGAATTGCTGGGTGGTTACCAACTCACCCTAACCATAAGGGGAGAGTCAATTCAAGACCCTACGGCTGGGGAACCTAAGGAGTGTGAGATGATTTTGTTGCTTTGCTGCTGGAAGGAGTTGTGGGTGGCCTGTTGGTGAAACAATCAAGGATTATATTTTGCTTTGGATTATTATCTTCACTAGAGGTTATTATTAAGAGATTCCAAGATGATTGTGGACTAACCTTTGGTTTGGACTATTATCAAGGGACTACAAAGGGATTGTGGACCAACCTTTTGCCTTGGATTACTATGTTTGTTGTGGAATAGTCACAGTTGTTGATGTCTGTGCCTTGCTCGTCAGTGCCCTATTCCATCTAGACCCATTAGAGTTACCTGCAGTTCTAGCTAGTAACCTGTGGGGTCACTGTTGAGTGGTGAAAGCCAAGCTGGTGATGTCATCAGTGCTGAGCCCTTCTTAAGCTGGCTTTTGTGTGCACTCAGTGTTCTGGCAATGATTCCTGATTGAGCTCAGGCCTGCCTGAGGCTCTGCTAATTCCATCTGCTGTTTCATCATCAGGCCATGGCCTGAAGCATTGCTGCAGATTTCTCCTTCTTGATCTGTTCCAGTGAAGCCTTCTTCCAAGCTTTGAAGTCCTGAGATCTCTGTTCCAGGGAAGCTTGCTTCCAAACCTTGAAGTCCTGAGTGCTCTGTTCCAGTGAAGCCTGCTTCCAAGTCTTGAAGTCCTGAGAGCTCTGTTCCAGTGAAGCCTGCGTCCAACCCTTGGAGTCCTGAGAGCTTCTTGCCCTTCAGCTGAGTCCTCAGTCATCCACAGTGAGTCCCTATTCGCTGGCTGCAGTGAGTAGGCTCTGTGCTGTGTTTTGGACTGTCTGTGCTTGGAGTGCAGAGGGTTCTGCGTGGGCTGTTCCTGGTTCCTGTTTGCTGCGCTGTACCGGTGTGTCTTTTGCCTTGGGAGCATTCGGCTCAGGTACTTCAGAGACTGTTATTGATTTGCTTGCCTTGGGAGCATCCGGCTCAGGCAGTTCAGAAACTGTTTGTTTCTACAAGAGACTATGTTGAGTTCCTTTACTTTTCTGCTGCTCATCTCTTGTTTCTGAGAGAGCTTGCCGCAGAGGTCCCACGGCTTACATGAGAGTCCTGACAGAATGAACCTTTATCTGACTGCCAGCGGTCTTACCGCTTCCAGCTAAGTGCTGCTGTTTTCTGTTGCCTGCCAGGGTGGGGCTTTGACTAGTCTCTTGTGCTCTTATGTTTGCTTCTCTTGTACAGCTAGGCTGTCTTACTATTTGCCAATATTGTATGCTTAAGGTCTTGTTTTGCTTTAGCTAGTGTTAGGATTTGCAGCGAGGCTGCTTATTGTCCTCTCTTCTCTTACATTATTGCCGAGCTGTTTGTTTGCCTTTTGATTTGTGTTCTTTTGCTGCCATTAAATCTACCATATTTCACCTCCACTTGCTATCCAGTCCAATTCTTTGGGATGCTCTTGGGACTGTCTACCTAGAGGTAGTTGAGTGATCCTCATGCAGCTGCCTCTGGGCCAAGGGCTCACAAATGTCACATGAATTATTGTAGTTGCTTTGAACTACTATAAAAGGATCATGGACTAGCTGGATGATCCAACTGGGACACTGCTGAACTTGGAAGGAGAGACATCTACATGGTCACTCGGCCCACACTATCGGGTGGGTGGTGATGTGAAAAGGACACTTAGCCAACACTATTGGGTGGGTGACAACATGACAAGGACACTTGGCCCACACTATCGGGTGGGCAGTGGTATGACAAGTTGTGGCAGTGATGGAATCAACTGAAACAGCCTGGAGAATAGTTGATATATGTCCCCTCAGGGAAGGGTCTCCTACCCAGGAAAAACCAGGTAAACAGTACCTTGACTGAGGGGAATGTGCTCAAGGGGTTTCTTTGTGATACAGAGGAACAGAGGGTTCCCATATTAGGCAATCTGCACGTGGGTTATGTTTTTTTCCATTCCACAGGACCATGGTGTCAGAGGCCTTTATGAAGTGGGCTGTGGAGCAGATGCAGGTCCAACCGAAAGCAATGGACTTTCAATATTCAAGAACTTTGGAGCAGTATGCACAACAAAAGCAGCCACTTCTATGGTTTTTGGAGACCCATAACCAGGAACTACAAAACCTCGTGTCCAGACTGCACCAGAAGAAGGTATAGTGAAGCTCTGAGGTGGGACACTTAGTTGATGTGACCAGGACACCTAGATTAGTGTGGCAGAAGGAGTTAACCCTCACTAAATTGGGACCAGAGAATGATACAGATGATTTTTTAACTACTTTTGAGTGGGTAGCCACTGTTGCAGGCTGGCCTCTTGAACAATGGGCTATCCGACTATCTCCTTACTTTTCTGGGGAGGTCCAAGTGGATTATAAGGCTCTGGATAGTACTAAAGCCCTGGATTATGCTACTGTGAAGTCAGCTATCCAGGACAGATTAGCCCTCACTAGGGAAAACTACTGAAGAAAATTTCAATGCCAGACTTTTTTGAAAGGGGATAGACTGAAGGTTGTGGCCCAGCACCTTATGGATTTGGCCTCCAGGCAGTTGGAGCCTGAGAAATGGTCTTGAGAGGAGGTGGCCCAGCTAATAGAACAGTTTTTGAACATTCTCCCTCCACCTGTAAAGACCTGGTTGACAAGGCAGAGTCCTGGGTCTATTGAAGAGGCTACCTTACTGGCCATGTGCTACACGACAGCAGAGGAAGGTTGGAGGGAAAAGAAAGATGAACCTGTCTTGAGAAAAGCCCCAGTCAACCCAGGGAAAAGGAAGGCCTACCCTAAACAGGTGATTTAACCAGCCAGAAAACATTTCTGACCAGTTAAATGGCTTTGAATATCGACCCATTTATTTTTCTTATTATTTGGTCCCTATATCTGGTTTCTGCTTTCCTTTCCTCTGTCATTTCTTGACTGTTTTCCCAAGGTCTCCTTGTCCAACATCCATCTTTTCTCTGCATCCCTATCCACCTTGCCAAGCACTGCCCCTGTGTCCCTGCCACATCCTCCCACCATGTTGAGCATCTTTCCGCTCTCTGACCCTATTCTTGTTCTTTACAACATAACTCTTCTGTATTCCTATTTCCTCCCCTCCAAGTGCCAGAGTCTTTCCATTTCTCTACCTTCCATCTTGTCCCCCACCATCCCAGCATCTCTTCCTCTCTTTCCCCCTCTTTCTCTTTCCTTCCCTTATTCCTGCAACCCAGCATCTCTCACTTTCTCTGCCCCTGTTCTTCAAACCAGTGACACAGCCATAAGGTCCCCCCTCACCTTTCACTCAGACCCCCTCTGCTTTAATGGCTGGCAGGGATACCAAGCCTCACCAGCCAAGGAGGTGTCCTACACAAGTCCTTTATGTGCTGTCTGAGCAGCACTTAAATCAGCAGGTATGCTTCAGCTGCTGATGTTTGCTTTCTCATGCATGCTCAGGTTGTGGCTGAAGTGCTTCGCCGACCAGAGCACTGCTCTGCCAGCATAGGCAGGACTCACGAAGGACACGTCTTCAGCTGGTGGGGCTTGGCATCCCCCACAGTAAAGGAATACTTTAATGTGGTGGCGGGGGGGGGGGGGGGGGGGGGGGGGGGGAGAATACCTGATCTCCTCAGTCCATCTTTAGATCCCCCATAATGGGCTTCTGGTTATGGCACTGCTTCAAACTTGCTTCTGCTGGTAGTGCCAAAGAAACTCTGCTTCTGCTGACCTAGCATCTTCCCTCTGCCTTGCCCCCACCCCCTGAAAAAAAGAACTGGAAGTAGCATCAGAGGAGGTGTGGCATTGCAGAAGAAAAGTCCTGTGCTGGCTGGAAGTTGTGTTTCTGTAGCACTACCAGCATAGGCAAGTTTGGAGGACCATAGGGGCTCGAGGAGGAGAAAGTGAGAGATGCTGGATCACTAGTTTGAAGATATAAATTGAAGATGGCTCCTTGCTCCCACTGGCAATCTAACAATATGTGAGATTGTGGCAGTTAGATTTGTGAGATGGAGAAGGGGCCTGAATGTGTGTGTCATGTGCCAACTGTCTGTGACTTGGCATGTCTGCCCCCTCTCCCAAGTAAAATTATTACTTTTTCTTTTGTTATCCTCCTACAGTTGCAGTACTTACCCTCCCTACCCTCACAGGCAATTTTTAAGCAGGCTTACTGTTCTGGGGTCACCAGGGAGCCTTTTTGTACCTTTGGCATCTGCAGCAGGAATGAGCTGTGTCAGCATTAGCACATGGCAGCCACTAGCGCATTGTAAATTTATGTGCGTGACCAAAGAGAAGCAAAAAAAGCACATGTAATTATTGAAATTTCATGTATGAACACTATTTTCCTCCCTAATTTAAACATGTCTACAGAGGGAAACTGTGCAAGTGCTTAGCCACGTTTGAGGAGGCACTTTTTATTCAGTCATGTTACCTTGGTAAATTCTTATTTACCTGTATAGATGTACTTGAATTGTACTTTCCTAGTGCTGTGAAAATAGTACATATACTAAATTTTCCATCTCATATTGATGTATTTCATACCACTTGAATTGTCCCACTGGTGATCCTCTAAGCCTCAAAATTGAAACAACTGAACAGAATAACTTTATTTTACTATATTCTAGAAGCAATTTGCATATGAACATAAAGGAAGCATAAGTGACTTGCTGCAAATGATTTTATTGTGATTTTGATTTAATTTATGGTTTTTTTTAACTTCTTGTTCAGGGAATTTTAGATTCTCTTCAGATCTCCAGAGGATTGAGAGGACTTCTGACATGATGGAAGCATCAATCATACAGGAAAAGGAGTTTCAGGCTTGTACTGTGAAAATAAGAGAGTTACTAGTGACAAAAGGGGTAACTATGACTGACTGTTTTGGTTATAGCAATTTCGAAGATGATGATAGTACTGTATAAAGATTGCCTCTGTACAATTGACATTGACCCTGAGACCTTCTGAGACCCTGGTAGTCTTGCCCGATTTTCATTACCTAAGAGGAGATATGTGAGGTCTTGGCAGAGAGAGACTGAAAGAAACAAGAAGCCCTATTTGGAGATCTGTTGTAGAGGAGGAGTGTGGACTCCTTCATCAACCCTGAATGTTAAGAGTGATGAAGGGGAAGACACAGTACCATGTGGCACATAAAAACATGCTATCTCCAGGGCTTGGCTGCCAATATCTGATTGGTGGATTATGGAATATGTCATGTAACATCTGTCTGAAGTCCCTTGTTGAAGTTTATCCTTTGTGTAGTGGAAAAACTGCTTATCCCAAAAATCTTTTTAAAAAACTCATGCAGAAGTATCTTTCATAGGTGTAATGAATGTGTAGAAGCTGAACTAGCCCTTTCATTATAACCCTTGCCAAAGCAGGTAAAGCATAAATCATTGATGCAGTAGAATGCTTTTTGAGTACTATCACTGCATCAAAGATTAACTTGATCTCCTAACATAATCTGTTGCTTTTTACGATAGTGTAAAACAATGACCTATGAATGTCAACAACATATCCCATGTTGTTGCATATTAAATGAAAATGAGCAGAAAAACCCCTCTCCCACCCTGGCTCTGTTAACTTACCTATGGGATCTATGCCTAATACCATGAAGCTGCCTACTCTTCACTAGGTCTCCTTCCCTAATCTTGTTTCCACAAATCTCTATCTTCACTGCCTTATTGTACATCCTTGACCTGTATTTCTATATTTGCTTAATTTTATGTAAGCCACATAGAACTGAGTTCTCGACTCAGATGCTTGTGGTGTATAAATCCAATTAAGTAAGTACACATGCTAAAAAGCACCCATATATTTTACAAGTGTGTGAGGGATTTGAATATTCCCCTTTCCCCCCATATTGAGTCATTGCTAAAAACATAAAACAGACAAAGCAGGAAATACTGGGGACTGAAGCATCTGCTTATTTGATTATTCTTAAAATGAAACACAACAAAGGAACTCCCAAAGATAGTATTTCCACTAAAGTAAACAGCTACCTCATGTCAGTGAATAAGTTCCTGTTACATGCCTATTACATAATCTTTAAATTGTTCAGGCCCTCGGACAACATGCCACATATAATCCAGATGAATGTGAGCATCACAGTACATGCTATGATAGATTGCTTGAGAAAGCCATTAATTTTCTGATCGATGTGATGAAGATGCACAGCGGATGTTGTCTAGATGCTATGATCCATATAGTTTGTTTTGCAAAAATAATTGTGAATGAGGTATAGTGATCAATTGGAATTGGTCTTCTGCTTAAAGAATTTTGGTACAACAGAACTTAAATGGCTGCTGATGTAATCATGTAGTAAAACAGAGATGTCAAGAGAAACATGGAAGCAGATCTAAAGGAGTTTGAAGCAAGACGTGCTCAGGACCTCTTTTGAGATATTTGTCCAACCAGGAGAGCATTTTCAGCTGACTGGACAATGAACTGCCTTTGACTTATTGTGTGTATACTGATAACATCACCTATTCACACTTTAATCTTCCTATTATCTTTTGGGTCAAATAAAATTAATTAGGGAGTCCTTTTACTAAGGTGCGCTGAAAAATGGCCTGCGCTAGTGTAGACATGTGTTTTGGTTGCGCCTGTAAAAAATGCCTTTTTTAACCAAAAATGGACATGCGGCAAAATAAAAATTGGTGCGCATCCATTTTGGATCTGAGACCTTACTGCCACACATTCATTTAGCGGTAAGGTCTCACACGTTAACAGTGTGGTAATCGTCTATGCGCATACAATGCCGATTACTGCCCGGTTATCGCCGCACGCCAGAAAATAAAATATATTTTCCAGTACGATAGCAGATGCATGTAAAAATTACTGCCCGTGCCATGCGGTAGCCGGGTGGCAGTTGCAAATTGCCATATGTTGTGCGTGCATAGGTGCCAATGTAGCTTAGTAAAGGGCCCTAGATGACTAGGGAACTGAGCATCTAAATGGGTCAATTAAAATAAATTAGATGGATAGGGACACATCACACTGACATATTACCTTATAACAGACGCATATTTTTGAAATGCATGCCAATTGCATACATTCCTTGTCATTGTTCACCTTATCTTCTGGTGCTCCTTTGGGCTTAGTGTCAGGTTCTGCAATATTCAAACCAGTTTAAGATTTATTCAAGTCAACAGCATTCATTTATTAAGAAAAAAAAGAAGGAGCTTCAGAAAGAAAATTCATATTTTAGGCCTTTATGGTACAACTGTTGCAAGTTCTTAAAATCTGACGTATAAATATATTGTAAATAAATAAGTTGTAGTCACTGAAATTACTGATCTTTATGTACAGTTGGCTCATTGAATTACAGAAAGACAATTCTAAAAGGGTCATTAAGCGGATGCTCTAATGGAAGTGAATGTTAAAGATTGTTTTTCAACTCTGTCTTTGACCAAAAGTTAACTTTTCTTGTAAATACAAAAATCAAGTTGAAATGCAGAAGAAAAGACACAGCTATAACCAATTTGGTATGTGACGGGGAGGATGGCATTTGTTTTCGGAAGTCCAGCTTGGCCACCTGGGCTTGGGAAAGCATGTGACCATGTTCCCACAGACCTAAGCAGAGAAGCATTCTGTAATTTTCCTTAGAAGCATTCTGTAATTTTCCTTAGCTCTGGGCATGGGCTCGGAGCCTAATAAAAAGGGAGGGCTTGTTACAGCAGAGTGGGAGCTCATCTGTGAGTAACGTATGGACTGCGCAGAGGGTTTGTTCCTGGTCTAAAACTCCTGGCTCTCGCTGTGAACCAGGCCCCCCCAGCTGATCTTAAGAGCCTGGATGATGGAGACCAGTGATGTTGTTTGTATAGTGTAATTATTGCTTCTTTTCCTGGTCTAAGAACTCTTGGCATTGCTTAGATGTAGAGACCAGTGATGTAATGATTGTTTATACAGCTAATTATTGTATATGTGCTAATCATTGTATATATCCTAATCATTGTAGAATTTAGCTCCTCTAATAAAGGTTTTCATTTACTTATTACGAATCCAAAAGAATCCACAGTAGTCTGTGTCAGTGAGACAGGCTGTAAATCCATAGCAGTTCAGATGCCTAATCCATTTCCTGCCTCTAGATAGAATTGCCTACAGCTAAACCATTCCAGATAAGCATATGTCTGATATGCTCCTAAATATCTTACAATTGATATTAAAATGTTTATCAGGATAGCAGAATGAAATATACTATACAAAATTTAAAAAGTATTAATATTTTATTTATTTACAATGGCTTGATATGCTACCAATCACACAAGAGAGCTGCTGAGCAGTTTACAGAGCTTTAAGGGAAATTAAAGAAAGGGAAACTCAAAAATGGGGGTGGGGGTGGGGGGGGGGGGGGGAAACATTGATAAGAAGTTGAGAGAGAAAGTAGAAAGAACTGTCCATGCTGTGAGGAAGATGGAGCCAGATGGGGAGCAGAGGATGACAGGCGAGAGAAGTAGTGAGGGAGAAGATTGCGGGGAAGGCTGTCCACACTGGGAGGCAAAGGAAAAGGGAGAGGTTAACCATAGGTGAGCTGGAAAAAGCCAGGATTTGATCTGGTTCTTGAATTTGGGGAAAGATGTTTCCTGGCTAATATCTAAAGAAAGGGGAGTTCCTTAGATGATGCCCAAGGTAGCAGAAGGCACAGTCACAAGAGATCCCTAGGCGAAGTCTGGCAGAAGAAGCAGGGAAAGAAGTTCTTGTTATGAAGAACACAATATATGGGAGGGGACATAAAGTGTTGAGCAGATTGGACAGGTAGTCAGGAGAACCAGGCACCAAGGCCTTGAAGACAACTGTAAGAATTTTGAATTTGAATTAGGCAGAGATTCGCAACCAATATTCATTCCTTGTAGTTAAGAAATTCTGGGACCAGATAGAACTCATTGCACATCATTTTTATGTCAAGTATTCTTCCTCGTGTACATTTTGGTCTTCAGCTCAATTAGAAGCAGCCTCTATTGGGCTGTAACACTACAAACCTTCATTTACAACTACCTGGGGAGTGTTCTATTTTACTGGCTCATCCCCCAACTCAGCCTCTGCAGCAACTGATCTCCGCAAGGGGAAACCAACATTGGCTCCTTCCAGAATCCAGTTACCATACATCCTAAGTCAGCCACTGGGTCACTTCTTCTCAACTCAATCCTTGAGGCACATCTAGCCAGTCAGACCTTCAGGATTTCCACATGAGTATGAAATTGATTTGCATACCAAAATTATTAATATGACTGTTGCGCAATATGATTTTTATTTTGTAATATTGATTTATTTCAGTAAAAATATATGGGCCAATATGAAGAAGCACTTACATGGCTGGCAGTGGGTCAACCACATAAAATGCCCCCCCCCCCCCCAACAGCATTCCAGTTGCTGAACTGCTGGAATGTGTTTTAAAAGGGGTGGGATTTGGGTTAGGCCAGTTGTGACGCAAATTTTCACCTCAAATAAATCAAAATGAATTTAAATAAAGACCCTATTACCTCCTTGGCTAACTTTTACATTGCTTATATGCTTAATGTATCCCTACAGTTGAAAGTTCTTCCAAATATCTAATCCCAATCTGTAGTTAAAAAACGTTTCTTTACTTCTTAACCCCTTTGTCTTCATTCTCAGTCCTCAAGGTCAGGTTTTCAGGCTGTCCCGAATAAATATACATGAGAGAAATGTACACACAATGAAGGTAGTAGGCAGGTAAATTTCCTTTAGGTATATTCATTAGGATAATCTGAAAACCTCACACATTGGCAGCTTTTGAGGTCTGGGAGTGAAGATCAAAGTCTGAGCCCTTTCCTAGAAGAGATGGGGACCTGATTTTTGTTATATTTGTAATTAATCCTTTATCTGTTTTTGAACTCTGATATCAAGTTAGCCAACCTCACCACCCATCAATCTTTTCCCTAAGCTAAATAAATATAGTAGTTAATGTATTGTCATAATTCATATTATCATGGTATCTATTTTATTCATGTCATTATTTTTACCCCCCCCCCCCCCCCCCCCCCCCGAAGTCTAGTCTTTGGCTGTCTGTGCTGTATACAGACTTTACACATATTAGTGTGTGACATTCACACTGAGTTCTGGAGAGTTAAGAGAGGGGGCATGCAAAACATGTGGGAAGCAATTTTATAACAATGTGTGAAATGTCCCCCTTAAATTTCCATTTAATGCACATTATCTAAAGACAAACTTAAAACAATTCATCTCATTATATTCACCTCTCTGGGACTTGGGTTTTTTTTTTTTTTTTTACTGTCCAGAGATATTTTCTAAAGACAACAAATAGGCACCTATGTTCTCAGAACTATCCATAATATCCATAATAGTGCACAAATTGTTGTGAGCAAATATACACCTGCTTTGATAGTATAAATATATAAATGTGTATTTTATATAATGCATGCATATACTGCAGCTGTGCTCCAGGTCTTTATGTAGACTCTGTAGAAATAGATGCAATCTTCAGGCATTCTTACTTTTTATACCACCTTGGCTATTTTTCTCACAATTGCTCCCCTTCATACTCTTCTTGCATAGATTGTAGGTCATAACATTTCTTTTTAAAAGTCCAGCAGTTTTTTTTGTGTCACAGGGCTCCTTTACCCCTCATATTTAGCAGGCAATAATGATTTTCTGACAGTTCAGGCCTGGTGGCAGACCTGGAACTATTTGCATTTTCTTCTTTTTCTCCTATTGCAGCTGAAATGGAAAGTGGCTTCTGGCCTGGATTATGTACCTTTTTTGGGAGGGAGTCAGAATCAGATGGGGCTGGGGGGGGGGGGGGGGGGAGAGATAAACTGGTAGAGGCAAATATGTGAGTTCTATCTGATATTCAGCCAAGACCCACACATGTGCGAGTGGCGAGCAGCAGTCTAGTTACACTCAGATATTGAATGCCTGCCCGGACAGGACACAGCATTGAATATCCAGGTCTAACTTAGTAGGTGACGGTCAGCTTTTGAAAACACGCTGACTACCATTGGCTAAATACTGACCGTCAAATGTATTGTTATCTTATCTTTTAGCTGCTTTGTGTCCATGGTCTACTTACTTTGTAATCACAATATATGGAAGGGGAAGGAGGTGCAGCTGGAGAGACTGGGTGTGAATGCTTATTATATCCTCACAGAGCCAGTCTTCTGTCATTGTCATTGTCCTATTTTGAATTAAGAACTGTTTAAAAGATACAAAACATGGAGTAGGGTTAAATGCTCAATATTCTCAATGAACAAGGGTGGATAGTGGGGTTTATGCTGGGATGGCTGCTTTTTAACATATTTATAAATGATCTTGAAAATGAGAATAATGAGTGAGATGATTAATTTTGTTGATGACATATAAGTACATAAGTAATGCCAGACTGGGAAAAGACCAAGGGTCCTTCGAGCCCAGCATCCTGTCCACAACAGCAGCCAATCCAGGCCAAGGGCACCTGGCAAGCTTCCCAAACGTACAAACATTCTATACATGTTATTCAAAGTTGTTAAATCACAAGAGAGTTGTGAAATATTGCTGGAGGACCTTAAGAGACTGGGAGACTGGGCATCCAAATGGCAGATGACATTTAACGTGAGCATGTGCAAAGTAATGTATGTAAGAAAGAGGAATTCAAACTATAGATACATGATGCAAGGCTCCACGTTAGGAGTCACCACCCAGGAAAAGGATCTAGGTGTCATTGTTGATGATACACTGAAACCCTCTGCTCAGTGTGCAGCAGTGGCTAAGAAAGCAAACAGAATGTTAGAAATTATTAGGAAAGGAACGGAGAACACAATTGAGAATATTATAATGCCTTTGCATTGGTCCATGGTGCAACCACACCTCAAATATTATGTTCAATTCTGGTAACCACATCTCAAAAAAGATATAGCAGAATTAGAAAAGGCACAGAGAAGGGCAACAAAAATGATAAAGGGGATGGTATGACTTCCCCCTGAAGAAAGTCTAAAGTGGCTAGGGCTCTTCAGCTTGGAGAAGAGACAGCTGAAGAGAGATATGATAGAGATCTATAAAACACTCAGTGGAGTGGAACAGGCAGATGTGAATCACTTATTTACTCTTTCCAAAAATATAAGGACTAGGAGATATGCAATTAATTTATTAAGTAGTAAATCTTAAAACAAATCGATGAAAATATTTCTTCACTCAACATATACTAAAACTCTGGAATTTGTTGCCAAAGAATGTGGTAAAAATAGTTAGCATGGAAAGGTTTATAAAGTTTTAGCCAATTTTCTAAAAGAAAAGTCATTAAGCTGTTATTAAGATGGGCTTGGGAAAATCTACTGCTTGTTTCTGAGATAATCAGAAACTGTTCTAATATAGCCATGCTTAGGTTTTTATGATCTGACTGCCAAAGGGGAAGGAAGGTAGGAAGGAAGGAAGGAAAAAGTCAGGTTTTAAACATGACATGGTCATGTTTGGTATGGGTTTATTAAAGTGATGTCCAATAGTCCCGGAATGCATTACGTGATCTATGGACCTCACATTTGGTTCATGCCATTTACAGTAACTGAGCTCCCAGTCATTTCTACTCTGTGTTCTCAGGTATGACCATATTGCTACGGGTTTTGAGATTCAGGCTCAAAGTTTTATGTCATTTAACAACACAAAATAATATTAATTTATCAGCTGCCAGGTGTAAATATATCTTGGAACTGATAAGAGGACATCAGCATTATACAGCAGCTTGAAACAAAAGGATATATATATATCCTATTCCCAAGATATCATTAATTCCATTTCTGTGGCTGCTTTTCTTTAGCTTACAGTAGTTTTGTTTCCAGTGTCTTTTAATTTAGAAGGCAGGAAAGTAAGGAAAGTCAGAGAAAAAAGAGAGTAATATGATTGTTGATAGAGAAAGGGAAACAAATGTGCATTTTTCTGTTTATAGAATATATATATGCATTGATATTTTTATGTTTATAGAGATATCTTATTTATGTGCTACAGATTTTTATGTATGTGCATTTATCAGTTTCCATTGTAATTTCTAGACTCCTGAGGCAGGCAGTATTGCCAAAACATGGTGCCATGTCGAGTCAACCTTTTAATATGGAATAAAGTGTATATTTTTCATTTCGTCTCCTTGGCTTTTTGGAACAGTCTTGTTGATCATGCTACTTCTCCTTTCCAATTTTCTTGCTCATAGTGGATCCTGTTTTTCCACTTTGGTGGTTGATCCTTATAATTTAGGAAGCAGGAAAGTAAGTAAAGTAAGAGAAAGCAATTTGGTTTTTGAAAGAGAAAGGGGATCAAATGTGCATTTAAAAAGGGTAATTTAATAAAATCTTTTTCCACAGGTAAAGCTTATTTTACATGTGTTTATGTTTATTAGTATTTGATATATCACATAATCTGGAGCACAGGTCAAAGCGATGTCCGCAGGGACCTAAAGGGACGTAGGGCCCTGTTTACTAAGCCGTGCTATAGGCACGCTAGTATTTTTAGTGTGCTAGAGTCACCCATAGGAATATATGTCTCTAGCATTAGTGCATGCTAAAAATGCTAGCGCACCTTAGTAAACAGGGCCTCTACAGTGCTCATGGCACACAACAAAGATTTAGTAAGTGACGTTTCACTGAAAAATGTCAGGTAATCTGTTATTGCTAAAACCTCTTATATTGCATTTTAACTTAACTGTTTCAAAGGCCTCTTTTATGGTCTATAAGATGATTATGGAGAAAAGTCATTGTGTGGCTATACAAAATTTTAAACTTTCAGTTTGATATATCACAAATCAACAATATTGTCTATTCTCCCATCTGTTCCTGAAATAAACTCACTTATGGGGCCTCTCATCAATTTAAAACTGAAACTGAAGCACTCACGTGAATCCTCCTTTTCTTCAGCCAAACAATAGGACCCTAACACCAGTGCAACCAGCAGAAGTGGAAAGAACTGGGATGCCATTCTGCTACTCAGTCTTCTGTTATCTGTGCACAGCTGAGATCTGGGATAGAGTTTGGGGTAGAGAGTGGTTCATTTTATACTTTCCTAATTATTAAATAAACCCCACCCTGACATTTACTTAGGGGCCACTTTGGACTAGTTATATTACTTTGCCTGTATTACAACAAAGAATTACAATAGCTTACTTGTTTCACTTTAAATGGTTTGTTCATACTGATAAGGAGAATAATGAGCTGGATTGGAACTTTGTTTGTTTCAGTGCCAGAAACTAAAATTCTTGAACCATAATCTAAACAGGGCCAAAATTATAACTACATAGTTTATCAAGTGCTGAAAAAACATCAGCAACAATGACGTCCAATAAATGATGCATTTTCCAGAGAAAATAATAGAAACATAGAAAATTATGACAGATAAAGGCCATATGACATATCCAATCTGTCCATCCAAATCATCTACTGTTTTTTCATGCCTCTTCTACACTTTTTTGAGTTCAGATACAGTCCTTCTCGCTAATATTTTCACCAAGAGGTCATTCAATTTATCCACCACCCTTTCCATAAAGAAGGATTTCCTTAGATTACTTCTGAGTCTATCCCCTTTTAGCTTCCTCTTATGCCCTCTCATTCCAGAGTTTCCTTTCAGTTGAAAGAGACTTGTCTTCTGTAGATTTATGCCATAGAAATATTTAAATTTCTCAATCATATCTCTTCTTTTGTCATTTTTTTCTACTGCTTGCCCTGGTATTGGTAGCATGGAATGTTGCAATTCTTTGGGTTTCTGCCAGGTACTTGTGACCTGGATTGGCCACAGTTGGAAACAGGATATGGGCCGGCTATTCCTATGTTCATATTGATGTCTATGAATCTGTCCCTATGTGCATTATGGCAGAGATCACTGACCATTTTAGTGTCACCTTCTAAACCAGCTCTTATCCTATTTATATCTTTTTGAAGGTGTGGTCTCCAGAATTGTATACAGTACTCAAAATGAAGACTCACCAGAGACATTATTACCTCCTTTTTCCTGTTGCCCATTCCTCTCCCTGTTCACCTAAACATCTTTCTAGCTTTGGCATTTATTTATTTATATTTATTATTTTATATCATTTATACCCCACATTTTCCCACCACTGGCAGGCTCAATGTGGCTTACAACATTTAGGAAACATAGAGTAAAGTACAATAAAGTGAAAGGGATATGGATGGCGTAAAGTTACAGGGGCAAGATAAAGTAATTGAGTTCAAAAAAATCTTGACTTTTCTACCTGTTTGGTCACCTTAATATTGTCAGAAATGATCACCTTCAAGTCCCACTCTTCTTTCGAGCGCAGAAATATTTCACCCCATGTGACTAAATGCCCAGCTACCCGCCTGGGGTTACCCCGCGGCCACTTAGAGGATCTATCCCCAGCACAACTCAGATCTGCCTACATCTGCTTCTTGTGCTCTACACTAGCACCCTCCTCCCACCAACTGAGTCACTACCACCTCTGGGTGAGTCTCCCACTCTTAAATTATCCCCAGTGATTTCTAGGTTACTGGAGGCCACACTCCCAGTGGTCCCACAGTTCCCAGAAAGCACTCACAGACCCAACACACAAACCACCAAGATTCTTTATCAGTTTAGACAGGCAGAGCCAACAAACTAAATATTGATTATTTTCAGACTTGAACAGTGAAACATAAAAAGTGCAATCAGCAAACAATGACAGATAACTACTACTACTTATCATTTCTATAGCGTAAAATATGGATCAATTATTAAACAAACTAAACATCTGTATACTGTCTAAACATTACCTGGGAAGATTAGGACATATAGCTGCTCACAAGTTATCAAATATAACTGTTTTACAGGGCCTTAGCAAAGAAATCCCTCTCTCTTTTCTTCCTGGCTTAGACTGGGGAAAAAGCCAGTAAAGCTCCTGGGCCAATCAGAGCACAGAACTACAACATTCAAAAATAGCTGGTTATATCACTGCAGCACTTCTTCTTTCTCTTTGTTAACTAAAGAAGGACAGATCAGTTCTTTATGACAGCTAAACCTGCTGGCCAAACAAAAGAACTTCTCTTCAGGAAATAATTAAGGCCGTTTTTTAAGGCTTAAAACACACTGTTCTGTCACACCACCTAAATTGTACTGCTCCTTCAGGTTTCTGTAGTCCAAGTGCTTAACCCTGTATTGTTAGCATTAAATCTTAGCTGCCAGTTTCTGGACCATTTTTCTAGTTTTTCTAGGTCCTTCCTCATGCTAAGCACACCATCAGAGGTATCTACTGTATTATGGAGTTTTTGCATCACCTGAAAAGAGGCAAATCTTACCAGACAGCCCGAGAGCTGAACCAAGGACTGATCTCTGTAATAAGAACATAAGAACTTTAGAACATGATTGATTATCTCCCAGTTAACAAAAGGTTATATGTGTATGCTTGATGCAAAGAGCTCCTAGCTCTCAGAGAATGAGTTCATTCTCTTGAGAATAAAGTAGCAAACTTGGGGGAACTGAGGGTTACAGAGAGGTACCTTGTAGAGAAGTCCCACCTTCAGTCTAGCAGCCCCTGTGGTGTCTAGGAGGGAGGTCTCCTAAAAGGAAAGCATCACCCTGGTGAAGTATGATGGCAGGGCCAATCTTAGCAAGTGCAGGGCCCTATGCAGACCAATTTGATGGGGCCCCACCCTAGCCCTGCCCCCATCCTAACTCCACCCCCACCCTAGCTCCACCCTCACCCTAGCTCCAGGGCTAGCCTCCCCTCCCTCCGAGCTCCCGGGCCGCTCCCTCCAAGCTCCAAGGCCCCCAGCTCCAGGGCTTTCCCCCCCTAGGGCTCCCAGCTCCAAGGCCCCCCTCCCTCCCTCCCTGTCATTTTTTAACACCCCCATCCAAAATCTAGTACTAGGTATGCCGAGAATACAAAACACTCAGGACCTATAGAGCAATTCTACCATACCATAAGCAGTCATTTCTACGAATCACACAAAGAAAAGGAAAACATCTTAAAACACTACAGTGAGCACTAGGATGAGTCTCGCGGCAGTGTTCTGAACTGTTTGGAACTTTTTCAACAGTGAGGCCTGGCAGCCTGCATAATTTCCGCTGCAATAGTCCAAGTGGGAGAGGACAAGCCAGTGGACAAGTGTGCGGAACAAATCTCTAGTAAGGAAGTATCTTATGCGCCGAAGCCTCCACATGGCATGAAACATTTTTTTGGAGACCAAGTGCACATGATTGTCCAGCTGGAGATGTGTGTCCAGTTGCACTCCTAAAAGCCGCAGGCTGGTGGCAATCGGAAGGGCAGAGCCCAGTACTGGGAGCATTGTGTCATTTACTGGGGTGTAGGTGGACGAGAGGATAAGACACTGGGTTTTGTCCTTGTTTAATTTGAAACGGAAGACCTGAGCCCAGTGTTCTATGGAGGAGAAGCAGGCATCAATGAGGTGGACAATTTCCGACACGGTGGTGTGAAAGGGAATGTAGACTGTAATATCATCGGCATAGATGAAAGGGTTGAGGTCCAGTTTTGCAAGAGCAGCAGCTAAAGGCATCAACATAATATTGAATAAGGCAGGTGAAAGTGGAGAGCCCTGCGGAACCCCACAGGAGGCCTTCCATGGGTCAGAAGTGACCGAGTTCACTGTGACCTGGTAAGTTCTTGTTGTTAAAAAACCCTCAAACCAATGTAAGATAGGACCCCCTATGCCAATAGAATCCAGCAGATGAAGTAAGATTTCATGGTCCACCATATCGAAGGCACTAGACATATCAAATTGTAGCAGTAAAACCTTCCGTCCAATGGATAGCTCTCATTTGAAGTTAGATAAGAGGGTGACCAGGACAGTCTCGGTGCTATATTGAGCTCGGAAACCAGACTGAGAGTGGTGGAGGATATCGAAAGCAGTCATGAATTCGTTGAGCTGGACGTTGACCATACTCTCCATTAACTTGGTAACTAGGGGTATCGAAGCCACTGGGCGATAGTTAGAGATGATGTATGGCTTAATCTTTAGGTTCTTCGGAATGGGGGTGAGAAGGATATTACCATGGCCTGGTGGGAAAGATCCAGTACTTAACATGAAGTTGAGGTAACTAGTCAGATCTTCAACAAAACACTTTGGTGCAACTTTCAAGAGGTGAGTCGGACAAACATCCAATCTGCAGGGTTTGTTGGAGAACTTAAGTAAAGCAGTGGATACCTTGTCAAGTGATAGATGGCTAAAGTTGGTCCAAATGCGATCAGCCGGACAGACACCCGTTGGCATGGTCAAAGATTCCAGGAAGTTGTCCACATCGGAGAGGCAGCTAACAGTGGAAGACCGCAAGGTCAGGACTTTCTCATTGAAATAAGTTGCAAGTTGGGAAGCAGAAGGAAGATCAGCACTGGAGAATTCTAGAGTACGGGTGTCAAGGAAAGAGTTTATCAGCTGATATATCTTTGTGATGTCCCGGCCAGCAGACTGTAGCTTAGTGGAAAAGTATTTGACCTTTGCTAGCCGGATAGACACCCGTTGGCATGGTCAAAGATTCCAGGAAGTCGTCCATATCGGAGAGGCAGCTAACAGTGGAAGACCGCAAGGTCAGGACTTTCTCATTGAAATAAGTTGCAAGTTGGGAAGCAGAAGGAAGATCAGCACTGGAGAATTCTAGAGTACGGGTGTCAAGGAAAGAGTTTATCAGCTGATATATCTTTGTGATGTCCCGGCCAGCAGACTGTAGCTTAGTGGAAAAGTATTTGACCTTTGCTAGCTGTGACAGCTTTTCCAAGCACCCAGCGCAAGATCCGATTTCCGTTTACGCCAAGTTCTTTCCAGACATCTTGTCTCTGTTTTTAAGACTCTGAGATCACCCGAGAACCAGGGCGTGGAGTTGCGGAGGTAGGAAGTCTTGAGGTGGATAGGTGCAATATGATCCACCACAACCTTGCAGTGATTTTCCCAGTCAGAGAGGTAGGTGGGCGTGGCTGGTTGCAAATCCACGCCGCAACCGTAAAGTGACTTCCAGAATAGGCTGGGGTCAATGACGCCTCTAGAGTAATATTGTCGAATTTGACGGGGCTGGGGGAGGCCTGAGGTTTGCCAGCGCAAAGAAAACTGCAACTGGAAGTGGTCCGACCAAGTTGTTTCATGCCAGCCAATATCATGTAGGGAAAAACACTTACTGTCCAAGAATTTATGCGAGAGGAGATCTAGAGAATGGCCTTTACAGTGAGTCGGACCAGCTGTAGGGCATTCAAGGTCGAAGAGGCGGAGAAAATCTAGGAACTGGGATGTATCCGGAGAGGCAGGATTATCCAAATGAAGGTTGAGGTCACCCAGAAGGAGTATATTTGGGTTATTTAAGCAGATGTGCGAGATGAAATCCAGTAGCTCAGACTGACTGCTAGACCAGGCAGCCGGGGGTCTGTAGACTTTGTACTTTTTCAAAGAGTGAAAAATCGATTCACTTTCATCCGTTCTACACTACTCAGCATTTTATAGACCTCAATCATATCCCACCTCAGCCATCTCTTTTCCAAGCTGAGGAGCCATAACCTCTTTAGCCTTTCCTCATACGGGAGGAGTTCCCATCCCCTTTATTATTTTGGTCGCTCTTCTTAGAACCTTTTCTAATTCCGCTGTATCTTTTTTGAGATACGGCGACCAGAATTGAAACCAATTCTCAAGGTGAGATCACACCATGGAGCAAAACAGAGTCATTATAATATTCTTGGTCTTATTTTGCATCCCTTTCCTAATAATTCCTAGCATCCTGTTGGCTTTTTTGGCCGCTGCTGCACACTGGGCAGAAGATTTCAGCGTATTGTCTATAATGACATCTAGATCTTTTTCTTTTGTAAGAACATAAGAACATAAGTATTGCCATACTGGGACAGACCGAAGGTCCGTCAAACCCAATATCCTATTTCCAAAAGTGGCCAACCCAGGTTATAAGTACTTGGCAAGATCCTAAAACAGTACAATATATTTTATGCTGCTTATCCTAGAAATAAGCAGTGGATTTTCACCGTCCATTTTAATAATGGTCTATGAACTTTTCTTTTTGGAAACTGTCCAAACCTTTTTTAAACTCTGCTAAGCTAATGGTTTTTACTACATTTTCTGGCAACGAATTCCAGGGTTCAATTACACATTGAGTGAAGAAATATTTTCTCTGATTTGTTTTAAATTTACTACTTCGAAGCTTCATTACGTGCCCCTTGTCCTAGTATTTTTAGAAAGAGTAAACAAGAGATTCACATCTACCCATTCCACTCTACTCATTATTTTAGAGACCTCTATCATATCTTCCCTCAGCTGTCTTTTCTCCAAGCCGAAGCGCCCTAGCCGCTTTAGCCTTTCATCATAGGGAAGTCGTCCCATTCCCTTTATCATGTTCGTCGCCCTTCTCTGTACCTTTTCTAATTCCACTATATCTTTTTTGAGATGCGGTGATCAGAATTTCACACAATATTTGAGGTGCGGTCGCACAATGGAGCGATACAAAGGCATTATAACATCCTCATTTTTTTGTTTTCCATTCCTTTCCTAATAATACCTAAGATTCTATTTGCTTTCTTAGCTGAGCCCCTAAATCTTTCTCCCACTCTTTTCTGTATTAAAACAAGAGTATTGCAAGGTAGCCATTAATAACGTATATACCCTTGGCTCTCTTTTGGTATGACTACAAGAGATTTACAAAAAAGCTCATGGTCTGACTCCTATTCTGCAAATCATAGCTATATCACAATGCTGTGCACAATACATCAACTTAAGTCACTAAAAATAATGTTTTGGTAGTAAGTTAAATTTCAATTGCAAAGACAGACCCAATATTTCTACTCCACTCAGGCCAAATTATAACTGCATTTTGTATTTGCAGTTTTGGATTCTACAAAAAGTAAAAATGCAAAAAAATAGAGAACCCACTATAAAATGAAAACATTACATTTGTTTTTGTGAATTCTTTTTTGAAACCCTCTGTGGTGGAAACTACTTCTTTTGTCAAGGCCACCACCCACTTTTTGAATATCTTACTAGAAGTTGACAACAACTGGGATGAAACCTTTTTGATGGTCACTTTAGACTTCAAACCATTATTCACTTCCATTCCACAAGACCAGGCCTTAACAGTCATCTAGAAGGTCTTGGAGATACGTCCTAAGCCAAATGAAGTCCCCACGGAATTTATTTTTGAGCTAGCCCGGATAGCTCTTAATGAGAATTTCTTTCATTTCAAGATATTTTGTTTTACAGTCATCTGGAGTAGCATTGGGAGCCACTTTCGCCCCTTCGTTGGCTAACTTGTTTATGGAAGAATTTGAGAGACAGTGGCTTCAGCATTCCCCATACAGCAATTTGATGTTTTGTATGGCGCCATTACATTGATGACATCTTTTAATTGCGGAAGGGCTCCAGGGATGATTTGTTTCAATTTGTGGAATGGTTGAATGATTGTGACCCAGTGATACAGTTTACCTTTGATTATTCCTTCAACAAAATACATTTTCTAGATGTGTGCATTGAACAAGAGAAGTTTGTGACTGACACAAACAAGAAATCTACTGATTGCAATACTTTACTGGAGTACAGAAGTTGCCATTCGAGAACACTGAAAAACAGCTGACCTTTTTCACAATTTTTGAGATTTCGCAGAATTTGTACCAATGATGAAGACATCAAAAACATGCAAAAGATTTATTTAATGATGTTTTAAAGAGGGGTTATGTAGGAGTATTTACCTGAGATCTCACCTTTGCTGGTCTTGGCCTATACAGCCATTGTTATAACAATATGGATTTTACAGCTTCTGGCCTGTATGCATCAGTAACCATCAGAAACCAGCTTGGTTACAAAAAGGAAAATTACTGCTGAACATACCATGATGACTTTATCCAAGGACATATTATTTGTTGCAAACTAGCCCAGTTATCTCCTGGGAAGATTGGAACAGAGAAACACACATGGCTCCAGGAGTATGGGATCAGACAGGGAGTTTTGCATGCCATCGATAACAGTTTCATGGCTACAACAAAGGCTCTTTTCATGACCATGAAGCTGGCTGAACATTATTACACCGTCTGTGATTGGTCCACAGGTATCATATGACCCATGGATGCCAAAAAGTTGGACTGAAGAAGAGGAAGAGAGAAGGGAGGAACAGAAGACTTGCAGGAGGATAGAAGGCTCAGAAAGAGCAAGAGACTGGTTTCCTAAACACCAGTGAACTGCATACCTTGTAACAAACTCACAAGGTTAGCTCAGCTACAATATACGGCCTTACCTAATGACTGTCAGGCTTATTTTCGAAAGAGATTGCCGGCGATCTTCCGACACAAATCGGGAGATGACCCTTAGAATCATCCATGAAGGATCTCATCCAAGATGGCCGCGGTATGATTGGCGTCAGCGGACGCGTTACGATCCAGCTCTAGTAGACACTGGAAAGAGAGCCTTACCTGCCGTTTGCGATGGGTAACAGACGGGGGAAGGTCAGGGAGACTCCCTCTCTCCCTGGAAGTAAACCCCCGCTCCAACAGTCGACACTTGAGCGGTTTGGAATCGCCTCTGGTTCAGAAGCGACATCTACTCCTGCTGCTGGAGCCAGCGTATCAGAGCTGGCCGACAGTGTCAACGGGGCTTCCCTGAGCCCTGTTCTGCGTGCAGCGCCCCCTCAACCAGGAAGGGAGTGCTTCGTGATGAGTCCTGCTGTTCAAACCCCGACGGAAGAAGAGAGCATTCAGGGAGGGAACCTACACGAAGCCGGAACAAATGCTGCCAGCTTGAATATACCAGAGGGTAGTTCTGCTCCTGTAGTTTCTACTACAATTGTGAGTATCCTGGAACAAACTGCTAGAGCACCTCAACTGGTTTTCGAGGGAAAAGAAAAACCTGCTGTAGTGACGTTAGAGTCACTTTGGGAACTGAATTCTTCCACTCTCTCTGCCTTACAGACTTTGATAGCAAAGAATACTGAAAGTATCAAGGCTATAGCCGAGACTGCATTAAAACAATTACAAATTAATGATTACCAAGCTATGGAGGTAAAAACTCTATCTGAAAAATTTGCAAAAATGGAACTTGTGGAACAGTCTTTGATTAAGGACAGGTGTTTTGCCTCTAAGCGCTTGGAGTATTTGGAGAATCAATCAAAGAGACTTAACCTGCGTATTATAAACTTCCCAAAATCGCCACTTATTACTCCAGTACAAATGGTTAAGAAATATCTAGTGGAAGTTCTGGGAATGACTGATAGTTCATTACCACCTATTACAAGAGCATATTATTTACAGAGTACTGGTAAAGTACCAGATAATTTAAATCCTTCAGGTGGAATGAATCTAACTGAGTTCCTAGAATCCTCTCTGGAGGTGGTCACGCAAAGGATAACTTTGTTGGTGACATTTGCCCTGGAGATAGATAGAGATGCAGTGCTTAGGCTGTCCTTGAGACATCTCAATTCTTTATTTTTGGGTTCAAAAGTAAGGGTTTTCCCGGACCTTTCCAGGGAAACCCAGAAGAGACGTAAGTTATTTTTGCTACTGCGTTCAAGGGTAGTAGCACTTGGTGCAAATTTCAATTAAAGTTCCCTTGTGTTTGTAGGATTCTATACCAAACAAAGCAATTTCAGTTTTTTGAACCCAATCAATTGGAGGATTTTTTGAAAAGCAAAGAGGGTGTGATTGTGAGAATTTAGACCCAAATGTAACACTGTATAGCAGCCTGGAATAGGTCATTCTGAATATGACGCAAT
The DNA here is from genome assembly GCF_901765095.1 of Microcaecilia unicolor. Lineage (NCBI taxonomy): Eukaryota > Metazoa > Chordata > Amphibia > Gymnophiona > Siphonopidae > Microcaecilia > Microcaecilia unicolor. Next base: position 222,287,791 of record NC_044035.1, read on the forward strand.
CTTTTGATAAGTATAATTGATTGAGCTTTGTTATATTAGCTTATAATTATAAATATTTTTCCTCTTGGGTCAATTACATTTATTTGTGGACGATAGTTATTATTTGCTTTTTAGAAGTATGATTTTGTAATTAAAGATGGAATTATTGCATGTATCGTGTAATATTCAAGATTGATTGAATATTGTATAATGAAAAAATTTGAAAAATAAAATAATTAAAAAAAAAAAAAAACAAATCGGGAGATGGCCGGCCATCTCCTAAAACCGGCCAATTCGGTATAATCGAAAGCCGATTTTTGGACACACTCGCCGGCATTCCGTCGCGGAGGCAGCTAAACTTCAAGGGGGTGTGTCGGCAGGGTAGTGAAGGCGGGATGTGGGCGTGCTTACGAGATGGCCGGCTTCAGCTGATAATGGAAAAAAGAAAACCGGTGATGACGAGCATTTGGCCGGTTTTACTTGGTCTATTTATTTTCACGACCAAGTCTCAAAAAGGTGCCCAAACTGACCAGATGACCACCGGAAGGAATTGGGGATGACCTCCCCATACTCCTCCAGTGGTCACGAACCCCCTCCCACCCAAAAAACTTTAAAACATTTTTTTGCCAGCCTTTATGCCAGCCAGCTCCATGACAGCAGTATGCAGGTCCCTGGAGCAGATTTAAAGCCAGGTGCACTAATCGGTAAGGGAATCAGTAAGGGAAGGGCATGCATGAAGGAAATCGCATGCAAATGAGCTGCTCATTTGCACGCGAATTTCCTTTCCTAGGAGGGGAAGCCAGTCAGCCAGCTCGTAAAAAAAAAAAAAGGATCTTGCTGATCAGTTATGTTATGACTTACTTGTTCTGGAGTGCTGTATTTTGTGATACTGTTTTGAGAAATGTTCAAGAAAGACTTCATACAAATTTTAAAAAGTCCCTGCAGTGCATTTTCCCTTGATGACCATCCCTGACATGCACTTCCCTTAATGGCCGTCTTTCTCCCCGAACCGGGAAATCAAAACTGTTTTTGCTCATAGCTTTTTTAGTAGTAACAGTGGGATTTGAACAGGCCACCTCTGCATCACAAGACCAGTGATGTAAACAGTTGGCCACAGCTCCACTTAGTTGGATGTCCCTCCCTTTTGATTATACCCCTTCAGGTCTCTCTCAGCCAATCATCAGGGATGGCCATCAAGGGAAAATGCAGGGCAGGGACTTTTTTAATTTGTATGGTCTTTATTGAACATTTCTCAAAACAGTATCACAAAATACAGCACTCCAGAACAAGTAAGTCATAACATAACTGATCAGCAAGATCTAAATATCCAGAAGTACCAGTGCACTATGAATGATGGCCCCTCCCACGGCCAAATGCCTTGGATTTGGCCGGGTTTGAGATGGCTGGTTCCAGTTTCCATTATTGCTGAAAAACAAAGTTGGCCATCTCAAATCCGGCGATCTATGGCATTTGGCGTGCCCCAACCGTATTATCAAAACAAAAGATGGCTGGCCATCTTTTTCGATAATATGGTTCCGGACAGCTCTTTGCGGCGCTGCCAAAATAGATCGCCGGCCATCTATTTGGCCGGCGCCATTCGATTATGCCCCTCCACGCCATCCAGAATACAGATCTCGGACTTATTCCTGGACTGAGAGACTCGCTGAGGCTTCAGCTTGAGTCTCAGAGGATGAATCTGCTTCTTTACCATTGGAAGTCTGCCACAGATGGCAAGGTGATATGGATATACTACCTATGGTCATGGGGATAATTAGTCCTTAGATTTTGTCTGAGACAGATGGGTTTTATGTCATGACTTGTGGTTTGTGAATTTAGCTGTTAACTGTGTATTTTGCATAAGACGTGTGGTATAAGTTCTCATAATGATCATTAGGATATCAGCATTGTGATTGGTTGTGTAATCACTCATTTAGTTAGTCCATTAGGATAATCAAATATTATATCTATATTTTGGTGATAATCTATTTTTATAGCAAGTTATTTTGTATTTTGCTTCAGAACTATTTATATATATATTTCTTTAACCAATAAATAATATACTGTATATATATTCCATCTGTGGCATTGTTCCTTTTTCCAGCATAGCTAGCTAGCCATTGGGCCAAAGAGGTATGCTTCCCCTAGACACAAGTCCAGAATAATTGCTATTTAGTAGTGTTCTGTCAGCTAAGTACCTCCGGATATATATATTAGGAGTTGTCCTCCTGGATATATACCCCTACATACTGGAAGCTCGACGCAGTCCCTTTCTTACATATTCGGGCAGCTCGTCCAGTTCCCATACAGTTATCCTCATAATATATTAAGATCTGTGTACAAATGAGCGAGATATAAAAATAGAAGTTTGTTATTGACATCAAAAGGTTGTTCTGAAGATTCCAAGGAAGTTTGTGTAGTCAGATATTCAAAGGGTGGGGATGTGGTTATGAATGCTTTACACAAGAACTGGGAAATCATGAAGACACACAGGAGGGTGGGCTAGTGTTGTATGGGAATTCTTATTATAAAACACACCAGTGGCCCCTGTTGGGCCCTAAGGACATACTTTCTATTTTGCTGGCTAATTTGATGTTGTCACCAGGTAGTTTATTAAACTCTCCCCCCCTTGTTATTTCTTTCTTTTATTGTTGATTGGGTTGTTCTTGACAGCATAGCTATTCTTTGTACTAGTATGGTGCTTTACACGGTGTTATTGGTGATAATAAAGATATTTAAGAAAAAGAAATATGATCACTTAATAATTTGACTTGGCAAAAGATTTGGATTGTATTACATTTCATAGATATTTAGATTTAATTGCATAATTGGGCTGGCAACAAGTATTGAATGAACATACCTAGGAGGTCATACATTGGAGGTCATACATTGGATTTAGTTTTTATTGACCATGATTTCTATGAATACATTTTAACTTTCTTGTTGCTGATACTTGCTAATGAATAACTTCAACTGTGAAGGAAGGCAAGTAAAGTTTCCTCTCTATTGTGTACTTTAAATCTTCAATAAAATATTTGATTGGAGGAAAAGACTTCAGATGCTCGGCTTTCACTGAATAAATTTTCTTCAGTGTGAGTGCCAGGTGAGCTTCTTCATTAGCCAAAAACCTCTGTTTCATTATTTAAGTTTTGTTTAATTAATGTAATGCTCTTTATGTTCATTTACCATGTATATGAATTTAAATATATTTGAGGGCACTTATCTTTATTGTGGCTTTTGTATTTGGGTATTCATACACAGTATTCAAAATTATGCAGAAATTTGATAAGGATGAGTATGATCGACAGAGGCAGGAATTACAGCAGCAAATAGCCAAGCTCCAAGAGTCAGTACAATTGATGAATATAAAAAAGATAAATTGAGATGAGTGGGATTACCAACTGGATTGAGTATATTCATGGAATTAGAAAGAGCAGGAGCCCTTGAGAAGGAAGAAGGGTCATTGGGAGATTCTGATGAGGGCAGTAACGGAGCAAGTAGTTCCTCCTGAATCAAATCATCGGAGGACGAGATAATAGACAATCAGAATTCCAGCAAAGGCTGTTTAAAAGGCAATTTAAGATCACAAGTCAAACCTCCAGGGGTGACAACAGGGAGAACAAGGGCAAATCAATATCAGCAGTGAGCTTCTTACCTGGGGCAGAGTTAACGCCTGATCAGTTACATAAGTACATAAGTACATAAGTAGTGCCATACTGGGAAAGACCAAAGGTCCATCTAGCCCAGCATCCTGTCACCGACAGTGGCCAATCCAGGTCAAGGGCACCTGGCACGCTCCCCAAACGTAAAAACATTCCAGACAAGTTATACCTAAAAATGAGGAATTTTTCCAGTCCATTTAATAGCGGTCTATGGACTTGTCCTTTAGGAATCTATCTAACCCCTTTTTAAACTCCGTCAAGCTAACCGCCCGTACCACGTTCTCCGGCAATGAATTCCAGAGTCTAATTACACGTGGGTGAAGAAAATTTTCTCCGATTCGTTTTAAATTTACCACACTGTAGCTTCAACTCATGCCCTCTAGTCCTAGTATTTTTGGATAGCGTGAACAGTCGCTTCACATCCACCCGATCCATTCCACTCATTATTTTATACACTTCTATCATATCTCCCCTCAGCCGTCTCTTCTCCAAACTGAAAAGCCCTAGCCTTCTCAGCCTCTCTTCATAGGAAAGTCGTCCCATCCCCACTATCATTTTCGTCGCCCTTCGCTGTACCTTTTCCAATTCTACTATATCTTTTTTGAGATACGGAGACCAGTACTGAACACAATACTCCAGGTGCGGTCGCACCATGGAGCGATACAACGGCATTATAACATCCGCACACCTGGACTCCATACCCTTCTTAATAACACCCAACATTCTATTCGCTTTCCTAGCCGCAGCAGCACACTGAGCAGAAGGTTTCAGCGTATCATCGACGACGACACCCAGATCCCTTTCTTGATCCGTAACTCCTAACGCGGAACCTTGCAAGACGTAGCTATAATTCGGGTTCCTCTTACCCACATGCATCACTTTGCACTTGTCAACATTGAACTTCATCTGCCACTTGTTAAGCATAATACTAGGGTTTGTTCCAATGGTGCCTTATGATCCCTTTCATTTGAGAGTAGCTTTCTACAGGTTTGTATGTAAAGTGCAATTAAAGATTTATTTTTATGGAAAATCCTTTTGGTCCAGATATTTGTAAACCTCCATCATGATGGTATCCTCCAGGAGCAATGAACCCAATAGTGACTACTTTTAAAGAACTTGTATTGTGTGATTTGAAGATGATTGAAGAGAAACACCATATGGATAGGAGTTATAATCTTACTAAGGATCAATATGAGGCACTGAGAGATCTAAGTGAGTCACAAGATTTGGTTGTGATGAAGGTGGAGAAGGGTGGAGCCACATTGGTACAGACTCAAAGCAGTTATTTAGGAGAAACTAAGAGACAATTGGCGTATGAGATAGCATAACGGAAAATTGCAGATAATCCAGTTTTGGAACTGTAGAGAGTTATTAAGACCTTGGTAACAGCTGCCCTAAAGTGGGGCATGCTGACAACTAAAGAAGGCTCTTTTCTTATGAAAGAACATCCTCAGATGCCACAGATATATTTTGGCCTTAAAATCCATAAGGATCTAAATTGTCCACCTGAAAATCCAATAGTATCAACAAAGAATTTGGTCTTAGAACCATTGTCTAAGTTTGTGGATTGCTTCTTTCAAAAGGAAGCAAGCATGGTTCAATCATATTTAAAAGTTTCCTCACATTTATTGCACATACTAGAATCATTACTTTTATTTATTTATTTGTTACATTTGTATCCTACATTTTCCCACCTTTTTGCAGGCTAGATAACTAGAAGATAGAACATAGAAGATAACTAGAGTTATCTTCAACAATGTGGCTGGTTATGCACATGAATACCTCGAGGGAGCTTAAGAAGTTATAACTAAAGTATTGGATAGACACCCCTCACCACAGAGGATATTGTCTGAGTTTCTACTTGATTTATCTGAATTGCTGATACAACAGAATTATTTTTATCTTAAAAGGACTTATTATCAACAAATCCAAGGGGTGGCGATGGGGCTTTATTAGCCCCATCCGGTGGCACATTGTATGTGGACAGATTTAAATTTCAATATATTTATTTGGCCCCTCAGTTCCAGCATATACTTTTATGGAAATAATTCTTAGATAATATATTTTTTCTGTGGTCGGACACAGAGGAGCAGTTAAAAAATAATTGTGATTGGATGAATACCTTGAATCTGAATTTGTATTTTGTGATGACCTATAATAATTGTCAAATAGAATTTTTAGATCTGTGAATTAGAAAGGAGAATAATGTTTTCTTGACTTCATTATATCGAAAACTTGTAGAAAATAATAATTTCTTACATTTTGGTAGTTTTCATCTATTCAAGTTGAAGTACAATCTACCAATTAGCCAAGTGGTTCCCAAACCTGATGCTGGAGGCACCCCAGGCAGTCAGGTTTTTGGGATATCTACCATGAACATTCATGAGAGAGATTTGCATGCAGTGGAGGCAGTGCTTGCAAATATCTCTCAAGAATATTCATTGTGAATATTCCAAAAACATGACTAGCTGGGGTGCCTCCAGGATTAGGTTTGGGAATCAATCATCCAGTTCCTCTACCTGAGACAAGTTTGTTCTACAGTGAAAGACTTTAAAAAACAGACTGATTCTTTGAAGGATAGATTTTTAAAATGAGGCTACCCATTGAAGTCAGTGAAAAAAGCTTATTCAAGAGCATGGTTTGCACAGAGACTTGATGATCGCTGATAGACACCAGGTAGCTAAAGAAGTTTTACATGTCTACTATCGTTCTCTAAGATACTGCAGAGACTGGTTCATATCATACGATCCCTCTGGCACATGGTTCACTCTAAACTAAAAAAGTTGGTAGGCAAATTTTGCCTATTAGATCATTGCCCCTCATATTTATTGAGAAATATCCCTATAGAGCTGGTTCAATGGTTAACATTATTGATAAATAACATGCTTAGTGGGTTTTTTACAAAGCTGTGCTAGTGTTTTTAGTTCACGGTAAAAATCAGTTGGTGGTAAACGCCAATATGTCCGTTATATTCCTATGGGCATGCCAGCATTTACCACCAGCTGATTTTTACTGTGAGCTAAAGATGCTAGCGTGGCTTTCTAAAAGGCTTCCCAAGTGAAGGCATTTTACTTTAGAATTAGGAAACATTATATTAACACCAATTCCAAAATTTGCAGGTGCTGATTTGTCTGTAGTGTTCAACTTTTACCCTGTGGCTAGTATACTATCCAGCTTATTTTCGAAAGAGAAGGGTGCCCATCTTTTGACACAAATTGGGAGATGGGCGTCCTTCTCTCAGGGGCGCCCAAATCGGCATAATCGAAAGCCGATTTTGGGCGTCTCCAACTGCTTTCCGTCACCGGGATGGCCAAAGTTCCTGGGGGCATGCCGGAAGGGTAGTGAAGGCAGGACAGGGGCGTGCCTGGGTGCGCTTAAGAGATGGGCGCCCTCGGACGATAATGGAAAAAAGAAGGGCGTCCCTGGCGAGATTTTAGTCCACTTTATTTGGTCCCTTTTTTTTCAGGTCCAAGTCCCAAAAAACTGCCCAAACTGACCAAATGACCACCGGGGGGAATCAGGGATGACCTCCACTGACTCCCCCAGTGGTCACTAACCCCCTCCCACCCTCAAAAAAACAACCCACCCTCAAATGTCATACTCAGGTCCATCGCAGCAGTATACAGGTCCCTGGAGCAGTTTTAGTGGGTGCAGTGGACTTCAGGCAGGCGGACCCAGGCCCATTCCCCTCTACCTGTTACACTTGTGGTGGAAAATGGGAGCCCTTCAAAACCCACCCAAAACCCACTGTACCCACATCCATTCACCCCTTAGGGCTATGGTAGTGGTATATAGTTGTGGGGAGTGGATTTTGGGGGGGCTCAGCACCCAAGGTAAGGGAGCTATGCACCTGGGACCAATTTGTGAAGTCCACTGTAGTGCCCCCTAGGGTGCCTGGTTGGTGCCCTGGCATGTGTATAGTTGTGGGGAGTGGGTTTTGGGGGGCTCAGCACCCAAGGTAAGGGAGCTATGCACCTGGGACCAATTTGAGAAGTCCACTGTAGTGCCCCCTAGGGTGCCTGGTTGGTGGCCTGGCATGTGAGGGGGACCAGTGCACTACGAATCCTGGCCCCTCCCATGACCAAATGCCTTGGAGTTGTGCATTTTTGAGATGGACGCCCTCAGTTTCCATTATGGCCGAAAACCGAGGGCACCCAACTCTACAGCCGACGATCTCAGCAATGTTGAGATTTGGGCGCCCCCAACCATATTATCGAAACAAAAGATAGATGCCCATCTCGTTTTGAAAATACAGTTGGCCCCACCCCTTCGTGGCGCCATCCTCCGAGATGGGCGCCCTTAGAGATGGGCGTCCCCGATCGAAAATATCCCTTCACGGCTAACTAAATTAATGGATTCCTTTGTGGCATCTCAAGTAATGTCAATTTTGGATTTGTTTCAAAGTTTACATAGCTCTCAATATGGATTCAGGCTAATGCAGAGTACTGAATCACTACTTATAACATCAGTCATTAAGGTTAAGCAGATGTTAAGCTGTTGAGTTCCATCAGTGCTGCTGCAGTTTGATGTATCAGGGGCTTCTGATACAGTACATCATACACTTTTCTTAAACAGATTGAATGAGCTTGGTTTTTCATGAGCTGTCTTGGTTTGGTTTACAGAATTTCTTAAAAACAGGAGGCATTGTATTACAAAGAATGGGGAATTCTCAAAAAGTTGGAATCCAGCTTATGGAGTCCCCCAGGTCTCAACATTGTCCCCTATCTCCCCTTTATTAAACAAATCTTTAAAATCTGTTTAATAAATCCTTGGAGACGGGAGACGTTCTGTGGGATTGGAGAACAGCGGATGTGGTCCCTCTTCACAAAAGTGGTGATAGGGAAGAAGCTGGAAACTACAGGCCGGTAAGCCTCACTTCGGTTATTGGAAAAGTAATGGAAGCGATGCTGAAGGAAAGGATAGTGAATTTCCTGGAAGTCAATAAGTTGTAAGATCCGAGACAACATGGTTTTACCAAAGGTAAATCGTGCCAAATGAATTTCATTGACTTCTTTGACTGGGTGACTGGAGAACTGAATGAAGGACATGCTATAGACGTAATCTACTTAGATTTCAGCAAAGCTTTTGACACGGTTCCCCACAGGAGGCTCTTGAATAAGCTGGACAGGCTGAAGATAGGACCTGATGTGGTGAAATGTGTTACGATTGTGACCGTGACCTCTCCCAGACTTACCTTATTCTGGTGGTCAGCTTCTGTGCTGGCTTCTGTTTCTTCTTTCTGTGTTGCTAGAGCTGGCTCTGTGTCTGTGGGCTGGCTGCTCCCAGCATGAGTCTAATTGCTTTACTATACTGCAGCTGTGTGTGTTACCTGAGCTAGCTGCCTCTGTGTGCTGGTTGCTTCCAGCGTGGCTCTAATTGCTCTGCTATACTGCAGCTGTGGGGGTTAAGCCTGAGTTACCTCTAGCTGTTTCAGTATGCTGCCGGCCTGTGTCTGGTAGTGGTGACATCATTAGGCAGGGCCTTGATAAGGAAGTGGTGTTCTTCCCTTCAGGCCCGGGCCTTTGCAACGTTTGCATTTGCGCTTGCTATAGGGCCAGGTCAGTGTTAGTGCAGTGTGCACTTTTGACTCTTGTGTTTAGCTTTCCTGCTTTTCCCTTGGTAGCTCCCCTGCTTTCCCTTTTGGTGCTTTAGAAGCACTTTTGGGTTTGGTGCTTTAGAAGCACTTCTGTGTTTGGGGCTTTGGAAGCTCTTCTGTGTTTGGTGCTTTAGAAGCACTTCTGTGTTTAGTGCTTTAGAAGCACTGCTGATTTCTGTGTTTAGCTTCCCTGTTTTTTCCCTTTTGGCTCCCCTGTCTTCCCTTTTAGTGCTAGGAGCTCTACTGGTAGTTTGGTGCTTAAGAGCACCGTAGTTAGTTTAGGGTTGTAGAGCTGTTGTGCTTGGTGCTTAGGAGCACCTGTGCTAGTTTATGTGTTAGGTTCCCTGCTCTTTCCCTGTGGCTCCCCTGCTTACCCTAGTAGTGCTTAAGAGCACTCCTGTTATTATAGGGCTTTGGAAGTCCTTCTGTTTGTGTAGCGCTTAGTAATGCTGCTGTTAGTTTAGTGCTTAGGTCTGTTAGTTTACTGTTAGGAACACTTAGTTTAGGATTTAGGAGCACTTCTGTTGCAAGCTTGTATGAGTATCCTGGTCCCTGTGTTATCCGGTATCTGGTAAGTCCTGCCGGCCACTCGAACCCAAGGGCTCAACCCTTGGGGGGCAGTGGCTAAGTGCAGGTGAAGCTGTACGGACCAGTCCAGGGTGCTCCAGTCCGGGGGATTCCAGTCCAGTGTTCCAGTCGTGTCCTCCAGTCCGGGGGATTCCAGTCCGTGTGTTCCGGCTCGCTGGGCGGTGCCTACAGTCCTGCCGGTGCCGGTGTGCTTGCCCAGCGTTGGTTGGTGGGTTTTGCCTGCTGCTGTTGCTCCTCGTCAGCAGCCCAAGGGCTCACGTTTGCTCCAGAGCCAGGCCCCGCGGGCTCTGAATCTGAGAACCTGACAATATGGATTAGGAACTGGTTGACAGACAGATGCTAGAGGGTGGTGGTTAATGGAATTTGCTCAGATGAGGTAAAGGTGAGTAGTGAAGTGCCTCAGGGATCAGTGCTGGGGTCAATTCTGTTCAATATATTTGTGAGTGACATTGCCGAAGGGTTAGAAGGAAAAGTTTGCCTTTTTGCGGATGATACTAAGATTTGTAACAGAGTGGACACCCAGGAGGGAGTGGAAAACACGAAAAAGGATCTGCAGAAGCTAGAAGAATGGTCTAAGGTTTGGCAATTAAAATTCAATGCGAAGAAATGCAAAGTGATGCGCTTAGGGAGTAGAAATCCACGAGAGACGTATCTGTTAGGCGGTCAGAGTCTGATATGTACAGACGGGGAAAGGGATCTTGGGGTGATAGTATCTGAGGATCTGAAGGTGACAAAACAGTGTGACAAGGCGGTGGCTGTATCTAGAAGGTTCCTAGGCTGTATAGAGAGAGGTGTGACCAGCAGAAGAAATGAGGTGTTGATGCCCCTGTATAAGTTGTTGGTGAGACCCCACCTGGAGTATTGTGTTCAGTTTTGGAGGCCATATCTTGCTGTAAAAAGAATTGAAGTGGTGCAAAGAAAAGCTACAAGAATGGTATGGGATTTGTGTTACAAGACGTATGAGGAGAGACTTGCTGACCTGAACATGTATACCCTGGAGGAAAAGAGAAACAGGGGTGATATGATACAGATGTTCAAATATTTGAAAGGTATAAATCCACAAACGAACCTTTTCCGTAGATGGGAAGGAGGTAGAACTAGAGGACATGAAATGAGATTGAAGGGGGGCAGACTCAGGAGTAATGTCAGGAAGTATTTTTTCATGGAAAGGGTGGTAGATACGTGGAATGCCCTCCTGCTGGAGGTGGTGGAGATGAAAACAGTAATGGAATTCAAATATACATGGAATAAACACAAAGGAACCCTGTTTAGAAGGAATGGATCTATGGAATCTTAGCAAAGATTGGGTAGCAATGCTGGAAATTAGGAAGCAAACCCAGTGCTGGGCAGACTTCTACAGTCTATGCCCTGATCATAACTAAATAGATAGGCATGGGCTGGAGTGTACATTTTAAGGGGCTTGGATGTTAGCTTCAGAAATTTTAGTACGAGAACAGTGCTGGGCAGACTTCTACAGTCTGTGCCCTGAGAATGGAAAGGACAAATCAAACTTGGGTATACATAGAATGTATCATTTACCATGTAAAATCAGTTTATCTTGTTGGGCAGACTGGATGGACCATGCAGGTCTTTATCTGCCGTCATTTACTATGTTACTATGTTTAAATGCCTCATATTTTGATTCCTTCTTTGGTTTTATCTGATCTCTGTGGGAACTCATCCCATCTTTTCTTTTCTTTTACCCTATAGGTTTCAGTCTGCTGACCTTATAAGGTTGTTGATGGGCTTGTGGGTTCTCTTTGTTTGGTCTGGCCTGTGTTTGGAATATGGAAGGAATTCAGGAGTGAGGGTGGGGGTCCAATTTTATGTCTGTTTTTAAAGCTGTGTGGTTAAGGGACTTTGTTTTCTTATGAGGATGTTTTTTGTAAATGATGTTATTGTTCTTATGTGAAATTCACTATGCTATATTATTGTTGTTATCTGCTGTTCGTATGTTTTCATAAGGGTGGAATACAAAAAACCTTTTACAGGATATTGGCTTTGAAAAAGTATAAAAACAGAAACATCAGTGTTTTAAAATAATATTTAACACATGAGCCAAACAAAACTTTGCGTTTACTTCCTTTGTGAAACTAGAAAGAAGAGTTTGCGTTAGTAAATCAGATCTATATTTTATGGAGATTAAAACATTGAATGGAATAGAGTCTGCGCGGTGTCTGTTTCACTTCTTTATTTTAACAAGGATGATTAAGTATAGGTGATGTGCAGGGGCATAATCGAAAGGGACGTCCTCGTTTCGATTCTTATATCTAATAATGAAACTTATCTTCAACAATCAGATCCAGGGGCTCTGCTGCCCGACATGCATGTTTCGCTCAAATAAGAGCTGTCTCAAGGACCTCCCCTAAGATTTAATCTAGCGCCAGCTCTGACAAGTAAGTTCTCAGAAAAGGCAGAAAAGGTGAGTCAAAAGAGGGGTCACGGCCACAATCGTGACACCTGCATACTGGTGTCACTAGGGTTACCATATGGCTCCAGAAAAAGGAGGACACGTTGATCCAGTCCAGGTTTTGCTTCCATTGAAAGCAATGGAAGTAAAACCCAGACTGGCTCAATCTGTCCTCCTTTTTCTGGAGCCATATGGTAACCCTAGGTGTCACAGACCTGAGTATGACATCTGAGGCTGGCATAGAGGCTGGCAATCAATATTTTTAAAGATGTTTTTTGAGGGTGGGAGGGGGTTAGTGACCACTGGGAAAGTAACTGGAGGTCATCCCTGATTCTCTCCGGTGGTCATCTGGTCATTTCGGGTGCCTTTTTGTGCCTTAGTCGTATATTGATTGCCAGCCTCTATGCCAGCCTCAGATGTCATACTCAGGTCTGTGACACCTAGGGTTACCATATGGCTCCAGAAAAAGGAGGACAGATTGAGCCAGTCTGGGTTTTACTTCCATTGCTTTCAATGGAAGCAAAACCTGGACTGGATCAACGTGTCCTCCTTTTTCTGGAGCCATATGGTAACCCTAGTGACACCAGTATGCAGGTGTCACGATTGTGGCCGTGACCCCTCTTTTGACTCACCTTTTCTGCCGGTCAGTTCATGAGCTGGCTTCTTTTCTGCATGGTTGTGTTTGTCCTGTGTGTTCCAAGCCTCACCGGTGTTCAGTGTGTATTTCCTGTTTCTGTCCTGTAGGGTTTCCACTTCCTCTGTGTTTCAAGCCTCACTTTGGGTTCTGTGTATTTTCTGTCTCTGCCCTGTTATAAGGAAGTGGTTCACTTTCATTCAGGGCCTTTGCAATGCCAAAGGTCCCCAGGTTAGTCTGTGTGCTTGTGAGCACTTCTGCCTAGATCCTTGTAGCTTTGCTTTTAGCCTGTGTGCCCGTGGGCACTTCTGTTTCTGTTCTTCTCTGTTTGTTTGCTTTGTGTCCAGCCTACCCTGCCTTGCTTGTTCTAGTCCCTTCTACCTTAGCTTCAGCCTTAGTTCTGTGGTTTGTCTGTGTGGGTCAGCTTTGTATCCTGCTTGTATCTGCCCTGCGTGTCTTTACCTTCAGTTCCTTGCTGTTGTATCTGCCCTGCATGTCTTTACCTTCAGTTCCTTGCTGTTGTAACTGCCCTGTGTGTCTTCAGCTTCAGTTCCCTTCCTGCTCGAATATCTTGAATCCTGTTTCTGCCAAGCTTGTTTGTAAATCCTGAATCCTGCTTGAGGATCCTGAATTCAGCCAAGCTTGTTCCAGCATTTAGTTCCAATCCAGTCAAGCCCAGCTTGTTCTGGTATCCGGTTCCAGTCCAGCCAAGCAAAGTCCGTTCCAGCATTTGGTTCCAGTCCAGCAATCTTGTTCCAGTATCTGGTTCCAGTCCGGTCAAGCCAAGTCCGTTCCAGCATTTGGTTCCAGCCCAGTCAAGCCAAGCTTGTTCCAGTATCTGACTCTAGCCAAGCCAAGTGTATCCTGAATCCTGCCCAGTCTTGCTTAGGGGGTTTTGCCTCCTGCTGCCACTCGACAACAGTAGGCCAAGGCCTCACGTTGTTCCAGAGTTCACGCCTGGTTGCCCAAAGCCTGGGAACATGACAGAAGGTCCCTGGAGCAATTTTAGTGGGTGCAGTGTACTTCAGACAGGTGGACCCAGCCCCATCCTCCCCTACCTGTTACATTTGTGGAGGAAACAGCGAGCCCTCCAAAACCCACCACAAACCCACTGTACCCACATCTAGGTGCCCCCCATCACCTGTAAGGGCTATGGTAGTGGTGTACAGTTGTGGGTAGTGGGGTTTTTTTTTTGGGGGGGGTTGGGGGGCTCATCATACAAAGTAAGGGAGCTATGTACCTGGGCGCAATTTATTAAATCCACTGCAGTGCCCCCTAGGGTGCTTGGTTTGTGTCCTGGCATGTCAGGGGGACCAGTGCACTAGAAATGCTGGCTCTTCTTATGACCAAATGGCTTGCATTTGGTTGTTTCTGAGATGGACGTCCTTGGTTTTGATTATCGCTGAAAATCAGAAACGACCAAGCCTAGGGACGACCAAATTTAAGGATTTGGATGTCCCTGATGGTATTTTCGAAATGAAAGATGGACGTCCATCTTGTTTCGAAAATACAGGTTTCCCCACCCCTGGATTAGGATGTTTTGCGAAGATGTCCAAATCAAAACTTGGACGTCCCTTTTGAAAATGCCCCTCTATATCTTCTTTGAAATACGGCAACCAGACTTGAATACAATGCTCAAGGTGAGATTGAGTGGAGGAGTAGCCTAGCGGTTAATGCAGCGGACTTTGGTTCTGGGGAACTGGGATCGATTCCCGCTGCAGCTCCTTGTGACTCTGGGTAAAGTCACTTAACCCTCCGTTGCCCCAGATAGATCGCTTTGGATGTGGTTGCAAAAACTGTAGAAAAGATCACACCATGGAGCGATACAGAAGCATTATAATATTTTTGGTCTTATTTTGCATCCTTCTAATTTATTCCTAGCATCTTGATTGGTTGTTTTGGCTGCCGACACACACTGGGCAGAAGATTTCAGCATATTGACCACAATGACACCTAGGTCTTTTTCTTTTGTGCTGACTTCTAAAGGTGGACCCTAGCATCAGATAACTATAATTTGGATTATTCTTCCCAATGTGCATCACTTTGCATTTGTCTACATTAAATTTCAACAGCCATTTGGATGCCCAGTCTTCTACTACCACTACTACTACTTATTCCTAAGGTCTTCCTGCAATTTTTCACAACACGCATGTGTTTTGACAACTTTGAATAGTTTTGTGTCATCTGCAAATTTAATCACCTCACTCATTACAGATCATTTATATATATGTTAAATAGCAGCGGTCCCAGTAGAAATCCCTGAGGCACTCCACTGAGAAAAATGGCCACTTAATCTTACTCTTTGTTTTCTGTCCAATAACCAATTCTTAATCCATAGAAGGACATTGCCTCCTATCCCATGACTCCTTAATTTTCTCAGGTGTCTGATGAGTTACTTTGTCTAAAGCTTTCTGAAAATCTATACACACTACATCAAATGTGGAATGCACTACCAAAGAGTGTGAAAACAATCCATGACCATCTAAACTTCAGGCGATCATTAAAGACCTATCTGTTTTGCAAGGTCTATCCTACTGACCCATCTTAAATGTCTCAACTCTGCAATGCATCAAAACCTTACATCGTATTGGACATTATATATTCCTTATTTCATAAGTACATAAGCACCGCCATACTGGAAAAAGAAGGGTCCATCAAGTCCAGCATCCTGTCTCCGACAGCGGCCAATCCAGGCTTCAAGAACCCGGCAACTCCCCCCCCCCCCCCCCCCCCCCCCCAAAAAAAAAAAAAATTAATAATGTTCAATGGACTTTTCCCTCAGGAATCTGTCCAAACCCCTTTTAAATTCCGTAAGGCCAGCTGCCGTCAATACATTCTCTGGCAACGAGTTCCAGAGTCTAACTACACGCTGAGTAAAGAAAACCTTTCTTCTATTTGTTTTAAATCTACCATATTCTAGCTTCATCTTGTGTCCCCTGGTTTTGTTGTTGTTTGAAAGTGTAAACAAATGCTTCACATCTGTCCGCTCTAATCCGCTCATTATCTTGTAGACTTCTATCATATCACCCCTCAGCCGCCTTTTCTCCAAGCTGAAGAGCCCTAACCTTCTCAGCCTTTCCTCATAGGGAAGTCGTTCCATTCCCTTTATCACTTTTGTCGCCCTTCTCTGCACCTTTTCTAATTCCTTTATATCTTTTTTGAGATGCGGCGACCAGAATTGGACACAATATTTGAGGTGCGGTTGCCCCATGGAGCAATACAACGGCATTATAACATCCTCGTGTTTGTTTTCCATCCCTTTCCTAATAATTCTCAACATTCTGTGCGCTTTCTTAGCCGCGGCAGCACACTGGGCAGACGTTTTTAACGTCTTATCCACAATGACTCCCAGATCCCTTTCTAGGTCCCTTAACCCCTAACGCGGAACCTTGCATGACATAGCTTTAATTCGGGTTCCTCTTACCCACATGCATCACTTTGCACTTGTCAACATTGAACTTCATCTGCCTCTTGGACGCCCAATCCCCCAGTCTCGCGAGGTCCTCCTGTAATCTTTCACACTCCTCCTGCGACTTGACGACCTTGAATAATTTTGTGTCATCTGCGAATTTAATTACCTCACTAGTTACTCCCATTACTAGGTCATTTATAAATATGTTAAAAAGCAGCGGTCCCAACACAGACCCCTGCAGGACCCCACTAACTACCCTTCTCCACTGAGAATACTGACCATTCAATAGTACTCTTTGCTTCCTATCTTTCAGCCAGCTCTTAATCCATAGTAATACCCTACCTCCGATCCCATGACTCTCCAGTTTCCTCAGGAGTCTTTCATAAGGCATTTTGTCAAACGCCTTTTGAAAATCCAGATATACAATATGCACCGGCTCCCCCTTGTCCACATGTTTGTTCACCCCCTCAAAAAAATGCAGTAAATTGGTGAGGCAAGACTTCCCTTCACTAAATCCGTGCTGACTTTGTCTCATCAGCCCATGTTTTTGTACGTGCTCTGTAATTTATTCTTGATATTAGCCTGTACCATTTTGCCCGGTACCGACGTCAGACTCACCGGTCTATAATTTCCTGGATCTCCTCTGGAACCCTTTTAAAAAATTGGCGTAACATTGGCTACCCTCCAGTCTTCCGGTACCATACTTGATTTTAGGGATAGATTGCATATTGACCCTTATTGTACTTGTATACCCTAACCTTACCTGACCCTTATTTTATAATGTGTTTAACATCTACCGGACCTGGCAATCGCCTTTACGGTATTATGTAAGCCACATTGAGCCTGCTAATGGGTGGGAAAATGTGGGATACAAATGTTACAAATAAATAAATAAATCTGCTAACCTTTATCCACATGTTTATACACGTCTTCAAAGAAATAAAGCAAATTGGTGAGGCAAGACCTCCCCTGGCTGAACCCCTGCTGGCTCATTATCTACCTCTTCATTTTATGCTATATACTCCAATTCTCCTATCTTACTTTTAAGGCTTCTAACATTTGTATATAGACACTTAAAATTGTCTTTTTTCATTGCATCTACAGGCTGCTTTCAAGTTAATGGGGAGAATTTGCATCCTTTACTCTGTTCTCACATTGAACACTCCTGGTTTTCTTTCACCATTATGGAAACCTCTCTATCGAGATTCCTTAAAGATTGTGTTTTCATAGTACCCTTCAAGAATGCTCCACACTGAACCATTCCCTCCTGGGTGATTGTTGGCTCTCCTCTCCTCCATTAAAGATTAGGATTTAAAAGAGGAATTGTAGGATATTGATAAACAGAGTTAGAATTTTAAAATAAAAAAAAGCAAGCAAACCTTATTAGCTAGTCTCCATACCCTTTTCCCCATAGTCTTAAAACTTGAAGTTTCTGCCACAGCTTAAAGTTTAGGACTTAAAATAGGAATTGTAGGATATTGATAAACACAGTTAGAATTTTAAAATAAAAAAAGGCTAGCAAACTTTATTAACTAGTCTCCATACCCTTTCCCCCATAATTTTAAAACTTCAACTTTCTGCCACAGCATTAACAGTCTCTCGAAGGCACAGAAGGGCCCAGTGAAGTCCTCATTTGGCTTCCTGTACCTCCCTCCCACATTTTCCTATGTCATTGGTACTCACATGTACCAAAACAGCCAGCCTAAAATCCTTTCTAGGTGATGCATAATCTAACAAGCACCTCCAGGGCTCCAGGTATTATTGTGTGAGCTCCAAAACCAGGTGGCTATAGTCGGGCCAGGTTTCTGAACACACTGCAAAGCACCAGAAGTGTTGTAGTTTCACTATCCTCGTCTCCTGTCCTCAAAGGGTGGAAGAGGAAAATTAAACTAATTTAGGAGGGTGTTATTCTTCCCACAATCCGATGACACCAGACACTGATGGTCAAATAATTCACATGTATTTTATTTGTCAATAACCAATTACTTTTAAACAGAATAAACTTTTCATCAATGCTTTTATAACTAAGTTTTGCTCAATGAACCTTTAAAAACCCCAATACTATTAACCCCTGTTTCTTTCTTTTGCAGGTCAACCCATTAACCACAAAACCAACTACATCAGATAAGTAATCTATATATTTTCCTTATAACTCTATTTTCAAACTAGTGAGTTTTTTTTAGTTAATTTACTTTCCTTTTCTTTCTCTATACAAGAATTTGACTCTTTCTGTATTGTTTTTGTTTTTTTAGGATTCACACTTCAATGATGGAACCCAGAACCACAGGTAAGTATGTATGTTCTAATTTGTTTGTGTTCGAAGTCACTTAGCTGTACTCCCAGGCAGCTGTTGTCCGAAGCGCAGAAGTCTTTCTTGCGTTGGGCCCAGGTGTACACTCCGCTCGCAGACAGGACGGCTTGGTCTTCACCCTAAACCTGACTTTAACAACTTAAAGGGAGAGAAAACCCTATTTCCCTAATGGAATTTTCATGTAGAACCTCTGGGTGTCAATTAAAAAGGAAATGTTGTGGCCATAAACTTTTCCAAAAATAAAATAATTAAATATCCCTGTTCTTCCGGACCTGTCCTTCCTTTTATTTTTCCCTGCTCTAGAGGAGCACTAGTGTTGATACACTCACACACCACTCCAGCTAATCCACCCTGAACCCTATTAACCCCAATCCAACCCTTTTAAAATTTAACTCACCTTTCACACAATCCCCCTCTCTTCCATTACCAGCATACAAATAACTTTTATTTCTTTTTCTCTATCACACCATTCAGTCACCTTAAACACCTATATTCTCTCACAACCCCTGACACACAGCTGGACACAACCTCTCTCCTCGGTGTCTTCAGCTCCTCTGACTAACTGTCCACAGCTCCGCTGCCTAGGCAACGGAACTGCGGCCAGAGTTCTGGAGACGTCTCAGCCAATCAGTTGTCCTTCTCAAGATTCCACTTCCCTCTGCTGACCGGCGGAATCTTGAGCAGCACAACTGAAACTCCACTTTATTTTTACTTTTCCCATAGAAAATAATGGGAAAAATACTCAGAACCAAATTAAAAAGTCCCAATTCACCCAAATTTTACCAGAATCACTCCCAAATACTAAACATTACTTCCTCTATTTAACCCTGTTTTTAAAATTTGAATTTAACATTTTTTAACGTCCGTCCTCTTTTTCCCCAAAAACACCCCCTTAAAAATCCCAAAATTATTTTAAAAGTATCCCAAAAATTCTCATACCTCCCCCTGAACCTACCCCGTTGAATTAAAAAAATTAACCCTTTCATGACCACTTAAAACTAAACCCCCTCCAAAAGACCCCCTAAAAATATTCTAATTCAAAAATTAACCCGACAGAAAAATCAACTAAAATTCCGCGAACCTGAATCCAAAAACAGAATTTAAACTAAACCAATCCCTGAATTTTTAAAAATAAAAAATCATATTTACGCAATTTAAAAATAAATAAATTAAAAATGTGGGTCAACAGACCCCTTGCCTGAACCAGGATTTTCCCCTCACTCGACCTCTATCCTCAGTTCCGGTCTCCGACGTCTGTTGGCGAAAACGGAGCACAAAATAAAAAACTTCCGAAGCCAGCCCAAAATTTAGGCCCAGGCTTCGGCCTAAATGGTGAACGCGCGCTCCCGATTCGTGCATGAGGCACGCTGCCTCATGCACATGCTGCACGATTCTCCCTGTTTCTGCCGGCCACACCAGCCCCATTTCGGGCCCGCAAACTCCGCACCCGGCCCAGGACGACCAGAAAACCACCCGGTTCTCCCGCCACACCGGGGATGTGCCCAACTGTCCCCGGGCCCCGGGAAAAACACCGCAATGCCTCTGGCAGCATCTCCTTTGCCGGACTCTTCTTCCCCCGGCACCACCCCGCACCCGGAGCGCTCCTCCCACTCCGATTCACGTCCTCAGGCCCAACACAGCGCCGATGCGCCATTGCACTGCTTCCCATGTTTCCTCCTGCTCCGGTCCCCTTCTTCAGGCCTGGAAACGTGCTCAATCGCTCCCGGGCCCCCGAAAACCCCAGTGCAGCCCTCCACCACGTCACCCTGGGTTTAACGGCCCTTCCCCTTCAAAATTATCGGCCTAGAAGCGGCCCAAAACCCCAAGGAAGTCCCGGACTCCACTGCCTCACCCAAACATCCAACGCCCTCTCCCAGCCAGCCTGCCCTGCCAGGAGTCTGTCTCCACCCCGGAAACTGCCCAGAAACAGCCCCGGAGCCTCTCCCAGGTAAGTATTATTTTTTTCCCTCCTTTTAACCCTTAACCCCCTGTTACAATAAGGTCCGCCACCTTCGCACCAGGAAGGCAGGTCACCAGTCGATCCCCATGTCCACCAGCCACCCAGCTATCTATTTGCCTAATGATCGAATCACCAACTACAACAGCTGTCCTAACCCTTCCCTCCTGGGCAGCACTTGGAGACTTATCCTCGGTGCGAAAGGATAGTACATCCCCTGGTGGGCAAGTCCTGGCTACAGGAGTGCTTCCTATTTCACCAGCATGATGCTGTTCTTCTTGGAGACCTCCCTCCTCCAAGGTAGCACAGAGGCTACCAGACTGGAGGTGGGACTTCTCTACAACATCCCTGTAGGTCTCCTCTATGTACCTCTCTGTCACCCTCAGCTCCACCAAGTCTGTTACTCTAGCCTCAAGAGAACGGACACGTTCTCTGAGAGCTAGGAGCTCTTTGCATCGGGCACACATATATGACATCTCACCAACTGGGAGATAATCATACATGTGACACTCAGTGCAAAAGACTGGATAACACCCCTCTCGCTACTGGACTGCTGACTCCATCTTAGTAGTTTGAGTTTTTCAATAATTTAAAACTTGCTACATTATTAAGGATATTAGCCTAATATAAAAATGTCTTTTAGTTTATATAGTATATTGTATGATTTATTTAGTGTTTCCTTCTTAGATGGTAATGAAATGTATTTAAAATTTTATAAGAGCACTCCTTGCTTGTTACCCTAATTGCAATAAGTGACTATAAATGAAGAGTTGTCCTAGGGGTGGGCAAGAAGACTAAACTAAATCCTGCAGTGCCTGCTAGAGTCTATCTGTTAATGCTGTGGTACAAAGTTCAAGTTTTAAAACTAAGGGGAAAAACTATAGAGATTGGTTGATAAAATTTGCTTTTTTATATTTTTATTCTGCCTATCACTAACCTACAATTCGTCCTTTAAACCCCAATCTTTAAGTTCCCAAAGCACAAAGCAAATTGGTGTTCACTTACCAGAGAAATGTCCTCTTCTCTCAGAACTTCTCAGAAAGGTATTTAAATGTATCTATCATATCCCCTCTCTCTCGCCTTTCTTCCAGCGTATACATGTCTGGATGGCAGGGGGAGGGGATGAGAGAATAGATGCTACATGGTAGAGGGATGAGAGAAGCAGAGGGTTGATGTTGAATGGAAAGAGAAAGAGAGGAGATGTTGCATGGTATGTGGATACAACATAAAAGTAGCCATACTGGGTCAGACCAATGGTACATCTAGCCCAGTATCCTATTTTCAACAGTGGCCAAACCGTGTCACAAGTACCTGGCAGAAACCCAAATCGTGGCAACATTCCATGCTACAAATCCCAGGGCAAGCAGTTGCAACCAGTGGTGTTCCTTGGTTGGCTGCCACCCACTCATCGCCTCCCCATCCCCCAGTGCATCATCTCCAATCCCCCCCCACCAGGTGCATCGCTCTTACCTCCTGGGGGTGCTGGGAGCAGCCATTTGGCTGTCAGCTGGCTCCGCCAGATCCCTGCCCCGGAACAGGAAGTAACATCAGAGGGAGCAGAGAACCAGTGGAGCCAGCTGACAGCCACACAGCTGCTCCCTGCACTTACCTGCAGTGTACACCCGGGGTGGACTGCCCCACCCTTGGTATGCCACTGGTTCCATCCCTTTTGCACACCAGCCTGTGATGCCAACAGGCTGTAACAAGGAGAGAAAGGGAGAGACTAGTACCTAATCCCAAGGACTAGGTGTGGCCAACAAACCCTGGATATCTTCATCTGACCAACCGCCTTTCCCCAGGAGTTGAGTCCCCGGGTGCTGGCAGCCAGTGAGACTTGTCCCGAACAAGGAGGAGTCAGGAACAGATGGGTAGTGGCTAGAACGGAATACTGTCTCACTGGGCTGTAGCAGGAACAGAGTCAGAGGCAGGCTAGATTGCCTGTAGCAGGAACAGAGTGAGAAGCAGCCTAGACTGTAACAGAATCAGGACTCACTTGGTGGTAGCAGGAACAGAGTTAGAAGCAGACGACTAATAGGAGCAGAGTTGGAACTCGCTTGGCTGTAGCAGGAACAGAAAGCAGACTTGACTGTAACAGGAACAGAGTCAGAACTCACCTGGCTTTAAAAGGAACAGAGTAAGAAGTGAACTAGACTGTAACAGGAATGGAGTCAGAATTCACTTGGCTGTAGCATGGACAGAGTCAGAAGCAGACTAGACTGTAACAGGAGTGGAGTCAGAACTCACTTGGCTGTAGCATGGACAGAGTCAGAAGCAGACTAGACTGTAACAGGAGTGGAGTCAGAACTCACTTGGCTGTAGCAGGAACAGAGACAGAACTGGGCTTCTTCTGTCAGCAAATCAAATGAGGAATGCCATTGCCGACGTGCCGAGTGCTCGGGGAAGGAGGTTTAAAAGGGAGGATGCCGACATGAGGAGAGCAGGAGAGAATGTGTCAAAGCAAGGGTGCGCTCCGGTGCGAACCTAACATAGTAACATAGTAAATGACGACAGATAAAGACCTGTACGGCCCATCCAGTCTGCTCAACAAGATAAACTCATTTTACATGGTATGTGATACTTTATTTGTATACCCAAGTTTGATTTTCCTTGCCTTTCTCAGAGCACAGACTGTAGAAGTCTGCCCAGTACTTTTTTTGTACTAAGTTCTGAAGCTAACATTGAAGCCCCTTAAAATTTACACTCCAGCCCATCCCTATCTATTCAGTCACGATCAGGGCGTAGACCGTAGAAGTCTGCACAGCTCCCGTTTTGTTTCCAATTACCAGCATTGCCACCCAATCTCCGCTAAGATTCCTCGGAACCATTCCTTCTAAACAGGATTCCTTTGTGTTTATCCCACGCATATTTGAATTCCATTACTGTTTTCATCTCCACCATCTCCCGCAGGAAGGCATTCCACATATCCACCACCCTCTACGTGAAAAAATACTTCCTGACATTAGTACATAAGTACATAAGTAATGCCACACTGGGAAAAGACCAAGGGTCCATCAAGACCAGCATCCTGTCCACGACAGTGGACAATCCAGGCCAAGGGCACCTGGCAAGCTTCTCAAATTTACAAACTTTCTATACATGTTATTCCTGGAATTGTGGATTTTTCCCAAGTACATTTAGTAGTGGTTTATGGACTTGTCCTTTAGGAAACCATCTAACCCCTTTTTAAAATCTGCTAAGCTAACCGCCTTCACCACATACTCCGGCAATGAATTCCAGAGCTTAATTATGCGTTGGGTGAAGAAACATTTTCTCTGATTTGTTTTAAATGTATTACACTGTAGTTTCATTGCATGCCCCCTAGTCCTAGTATTTTTGGAAAGCGTGAACAGACTTTTCACATCCACCTGTTCCATTCCACTCATTATTTTATATACCTCTATCATGTCTCCCCTCAGCCGTCTCTTCTCCAAGCTGAAAAGCCCTAGCCTCCTTAGTCTTTCTTCATAGAGAAGTTGTCCCATCCCCGCTATCACTTTAGTCGCCCTTTGCTGCACCTTTTCCAAGTCTACTATATCTTTCTTGAGATGCAGCGACCAGAATTGAACACAATACTCAAGGTGCGGTCGCACCATGGAGCGATACAACGGCATTATAACATCCTCACACCTGTTTTCCATACCTTTCCTAATAATACCCAACATTCTATTCGCTTTCCTAGCCACAGCAGCACACTGAGCAGAAGGTTTCAGTGTATTATCGACAACGACACCCAGATCCCTTTCTTGGTCCGTAACTCCTAACGTGGAACCTTGCATGACATAGCTATAATTTGGGTTCTTTTTTCCCACATGCATCACCTTTCACTTGCTCACATTAAACGTCATCTGCCATTTAGCCGCCTAGTCTTCCAGTCTCGTAAGGTCCTCTTGTAATTTTTCACAATCCTGTCGCGAGTTAACGACTTTGAATAACTTTGTGTCATCAGCAAATTTAATTACCTCGCTAGTTACTCCCATCTCTAAATCATTTATAAATATATTAAAAAGCAGTGGTCCTAGCATAGACCTCTGAGGAACCCACTAACTACCCTTCTCCATTGTGAATACTGCCCATTTAACCCCACTCTCTGTTTCCTATCCTTCAACCAGTTTTTAATCCACAATAGGACACTTCCTCCTATCCCATGACCCTCCAATTTCCTCTGTAGCCTTTCATGAGGTCAAATGCCTTTTGAAAATCCAGATACACAATATCAACTGGCTCCCCTTTGGCCACATGTTGGTTTACTCCTTCAAAGAATTGAAGTAAATGGGTCAGGCAAGATTTCCACACACAAAAGCCGTGCTGACTTGGTCTCAGTAATCCATGTCCTTGGATGTGCTCTGTAATTTTGTTTTTGATAATAGCCTCTACCATTTTCCCCGGCACCGACGTCAGACTCACTGGTCTATAATTTCCCGGATCTCCCCTGGAACCTTTTTTAAAAATTGGCGTTACATTGGCCACCCTCCAATCTTTCGGTACCATGCTCGATTTTAAGGATAAATTGCATATCACTAACAGTAGCTCCGCAAGCTAATTTTTCATTTCTATCAGTACTCTAGGATGAATACCATCTGGTCCAGGAGATTTGCTACTCTTCAGTTTGCTGAACTGCCCCATTACGTCCTCCAGGTTTACCGTGAAGTCAGTAAGTTTCTCCGACTTGTCCGCTTGAAATACCATTTCTGACACTGGTATCCCACTCAAATCTTCCTCAGTGAAGACCGAAGCAAAGAATTCATTCAATCTCTCCTCTACCTTTTTATCTTCCTTGATTGCCCCTTTTACCCCTCGGTCATCCAGCGGCCCAACCGATTCTTTTGCCGGCTTCCTGCTTTTAATGTACCGAAAAAAATGTTTGCTGTATTTTTTTGCCTCTAATGCTATCTTTATTTCGTAATCCCTCTTAGCCTTCTTTATCTGCGCCTTGTATTTGCTTTGACACTCCTTATGCTGCTTCTTGTTATTTTCAGATGGTTCCTTCTTCTTTTTTCTGAAGGCATTTCTTTTAGCCCTAATAGCTTCCTTCACCTCACTTTTCAACCACGCCGGCTATCTTTTGGACTTCTGTCTTTCTTTTCTAATTTGCGGAATATGTTTGGCCTGGGCCTTCAGGATGGTATTTTTGAACAGCGCCCATGCCTGTTGTACAGTTTTTACCCTCTCAGTTGCCCCCCTAAGCTTTTTTTAACCGTTCTCATTTTATCATAATCTTCTTTTTTAAAGTTAAATGCTAACGTATTTGACTTCCTGTGTACGGTTACTTCAAGATTGATATCAAAACTGATCATATTATGATCACTGTTATCAAGCGGCTCCAGTGCCATAACGTCCCTCAACAGATCATGCGCTCCACTAAGGACCAAGTCTAGAATTATTCCTTCTCTCGTCGGCTCCTGTACCAGCTGCTCCATAAAGCTGTCCTTGATTTCATCAAAGAATTGTACCTCTCTAGCGTGTCCCGATGTTATATTTACCCAGTCTATATTTGGATAATTGAAGTCACCCATTATTATCACATTGCCCATTTTGTTTGCGTCTCTGATTTCTTTTATCATTTCTGCGTCTACCTGCTCATCCTGGCGAGGCGGTTGGTAGTACACTCCTATCACCGTCCTTTTCCCTTTTATACATGGAATTTCAGCCCATAATGATTCAAAGGTGTGATTTGTGTCCTGCGGAATTTGTAATCTATCTGAGTCAAGGCTCTCGTCAATATACAATGCTACCCCTCCACCAGTCCGGTCCACCCTATCACTATGATATACTTTGTACCCCGGTATGACAGTGTCACACTGGTTATCCTCCTTCCACCAGGTCTCAGTAATGCCTATTATATCCAATTTTTCATTTAGTGCAATATATTCCAACTCTCCCATCTTATTTCTTAGACTCCTAGCATTTGCATATTGACATTTCAGAGTATGTTTGTTGTTCCTATTTGCATGATGCTTAGTACTTGACACTATTGATTTGCCATCCTTTTTCTGATCTTTAGTTGTATTTAAGGGCACCTGGCCTACCACGATCTGTTGTGCAACCTCACTATCCAGAAACCCTATCTTCCCTGTTTGTGAGGTATCCTTGCAAGATACCTTATCCCGAACCATGTGCTTTTGAGCGACTGTTGGCCTTCCCCCCATTTCTAGTTTAAAAGCTGCTCTATCTCCTTTTTAAATGCCGATGCCAGCAGCCTGGTCCCACCCTGGTTAAGGTGGAGCCCATCCTTTCAGAATAGGCTCCCCCTTCCCCAGAATGTTGCCCAGTTCCTAACAAATCTAAAACCCTCCTCCCTGCACCATCGTCTCATCCACGCATTGAGACTCCATACCTCTGCCTGTCTCTTTGGCCCTGCGCGTGGAACAGGTAGCATTTCAGAAAATGCTACCCTAGAGGATCTGGATTTGAGCTTTCTACCTAAGAGCCTAAATTTCGCTTCCAGAACCTCTCTCCCACATTTTCCTATGTCATTGGTGCCCACATGTACCAAGACAGCTGACTCCTCCCCACTACTATTTAAAATCCTATCTAGGTGACACGTGGGGTCTGCCACCTTCTCACCAGGCAGGCAAGTCACCAGGCGATCCTCACGTCCACCAGTCACCTAGCTATCTATATGCCTAATGATCGAATCACCAACTTCAACAGCTGTCCTAACCTTTCCCTCCCGGGCAGCACTTGGAGACTTATTCTCGGTGCGAGAGGATAGTACATCCCCTGGTGGGCAGGTCCTGGCTGCTGCAGTACTTCCTACTTCACCAGGGTGATACGCTCCTTCTATGAGACCTCCCTCCTCCAAGGTAGCACAGAGGCTACCAGACTGGAGGTGGGACTTCTGTACAACATCCCTGTAGGTCTCCTCTATGTATCTCTCTGTCTCCCTCAGCTCCACCAAGTCTGCTACTCTAGCCTCAAGAGAACGGACATGTTCTCTGAGAGCTAGGAGCTCTTTGCATTGGGCACACACATATGACATCTCACCAAATGGGAGATAATCATGCATGTGACACTCAATGCAAAAGACTGGAAGCACCCCTCTCGCTGCTGGACTGCTGACTCCATCTTAGTGTTTTTGAGTTTTTCAATAATTTAAACTTGCTACAGTATTAAGGATATTAGCCTAATATAAAGGTGTCTTTTAGTTTATATAGTATATAGTTTGATTTATTTAGTGTTTCCTTCTTAGATGGTAATGAAATATATTTAAAACTCTGTTAGAGCACTCCTTGCTTGTTACCCTAATTACAATAACTGACTATAAATGAAGAGTTGTCCTAGGGGTGGGAAGACTAAACTAGATCCTGCAGTGCCTGTTAGATTCTATCTGTTAATGCTGTGGTACAAAGCTTTTAAAACTAAGTGGAAAAGACTATGGAGATTAGTTGTTAAAATTTGCTTTTTATATTTTTATTTTGCCTAACACTAACCTACAATTCCTCCTTTAAACCCCAATCTTTGTTCCCAAAGCACAAAGCAAAGTAGTTTACTTACCAGAGAAATGTCCTCTTCTCTCAGAAATTCTCAGAACTTCTCAGACTCCTGAGTCTGCCCCCCTTCAACCTCAATTCATGTCCTCTAGTTCTAACGCCTTCCCGTCTCCGGAAAAGGTTCATTTGCGGATTAATACCTTTCAAATATTTGAGTGTCTATATCATATCTCCCCTGTTTCTCCTTTCCTCCAAGGTATACATGTTCAGGTCAGCAAGTCTCTCCTCGTATGGTTTGCAACTCAAATCCAATACCATTTTTGTAGCTTTTCTTTGCACCGCTTCCAGTCTTTTTACATCTTTAGCAAGATACAGCCTTGAAAACTGAACACAATACTCCAAGTGGGGCCTCACCAATGACTTGTAGAGGGGCATCAATACCTCCTTTGATGTCAGACTACCACCGATGCAGCACTTCACTAGACTGTGCTGCAAGCATGGTGCCATGCCTCCCTGCTGCACAAGAACACTGAGCTCTCTGCCATCATCCACTCGCTCCTGAAATGACACCAGGTAGAGAGCACAACAATTCCCATGTTTGATTATGAACGTTTCCTCCAGGAACTTGTCCAAACTTTTTGTAAACCCAAATACTCTAACTGCTGTTACCACATCCTCCGGCAAAAAGTTCCACAGCTTAACTATTCGTTGAGTGAAAAAATATTTCCACCTATTAGTTTTAAAAGTATTTCCATGTAACTTCCTCGAGTGTCCCCTAGTTTTTTTGTTTTGCAGTATATTTTATTGAGTTTTTGTAATTATACAAAAAAACAAGTAAACAATACAAAAAGAGAAGAAAAACAATGTCAGTATGCAATACAATCTTATCTGGACACAAAATGAGGATAAGATACTTGTTTTAACAAAGGTTGGACTATAATACAATTTGTAAGGTTTGTAGGCATTGTTCCAAAGGATCCCAGACTTATTTCTTAGAAAGTGTTGTACAATGTTTCTCTGCCATGGCAAGCTCAAATTTTTGATGTTGTAGTACCAAAAATGGAGGTTGAGTAGATGAGCACATTTCCAATTTTGTAAAATATGCTTTTGAGCAGTGGTAAGCAGAATATCTAATAATTTTGCTTGTGAGATTGATAAGTTCAACTATTGTGAGCATGATTTGAAGATTATTATTGAAGGTGATATGTCATGTTCAAAAGACAAAATCTTCTTTATGATGGACCATATTTCTTGCCAAAATTTAAAGATGTGTTCACATACATAAAGCATATGGAGTCAAGTACCAATACTTCGAGATCAATGGCAACATTTA
Organism: Microcaecilia unicolor; assembly: GCF_901765095.1. NCBI lineage: Eukaryota > Metazoa > Chordata > Amphibia > Gymnophiona > Siphonopidae > Microcaecilia > Microcaecilia unicolor. Next base: position 222,317,100 of record NC_044035.1, read on the forward strand.
TCTGAAGGCCAGAGACCAGCAATAGCAAGCTTACGAGGTGTCCAGTTGACTTTATGATACAGAAAATACATAGATTGGAGTATTGAGGCAGAAGAAAAAGGTTTCATTACTTTTGACCAAAAATAAGACCAAAGTTCTTCTGTAAGTGCTTGTCCTACTTCTGCTAGCCAATTATTTTGAAGCACCAAATTAAAATTAAATGTAGATTTGATGAAACATTTGTAGATATTGGAAGCAGTGTGACCATTTATAAGTAATGTTTGTGTGTTAGAAAAAAGTGAAGGTGCTTGATGAGACAAATGAGAAAAAATAGGTAATGCACTGATACAATGCGATAATTGGAACCATTTAAAATATGCAGAAGATGGCAGAGAGAATTTTTCACTTAATTCTGAGAAGGGATGAATAGTTTTGTTTTCATTTACTGTATCTGAGAGAGTCCAGATTCCTTTATCAATCCATTCCTTCCAAAAGAAAGGAACTTTATTTATTAGTATATATGGATTATACCATGTAATAAGACAAAGAGAGGGAAAGAGTATGCAACTTATCCAATTCTAACAATGATTTAACAGTAGAGGTTATTACAGAACCAACTTTATGAGGTGGTAGAAGTAGAGGAGAGTAATAGAGGGAGTGGAATAGGATGTGTCATAACTTCTTCACGCATCAGCCATACTGGTTTGTAAACAGGATTTTGATATAACCAATTGCAACCTTGTTGAGAGATGAAGGATTTGTGGTAAGTTAGAAAATCAGGAAACAATACATCCCCAGCATCTTTAGTATTTTTAAGTTTCCTAAGGGCAATTTTAGGCTGTTTGTTCCTCCATAAAAAGACACTCAATAACTTATCTAATTGAGAATAAAAGGAAAGAGGAAAAATTAAAGCATACTCAGGATGTAATTAATTTTAGGAGATACCATCATTTTGATAGTTTCAAGGCAGCCCCACCGGGATAGAGAGAGTGGATGCCAGGAGTGTAACAACAATTTAAGATAGTTAAGAATTACATCAGCATTATATTGAATAGTGTCTGTCAATGAAGTGTATAAATCAGTTCCAAGATATCTGATTTTGGCTTTGCCCAAATTAAGTCAAAGGAGGTAGCAATATCAGGAAGGGCATATGAATTAAGTGGTAAGAGTTCAGTCTTTCGTTGATTGATCTTGTAACCAGAGAAGTGTGAGAATTTAGTGATAAGTTGGAGAAGATTGGGTAATGATTGATATGGATCAGAGAGATATAATAAAATATCAGCAGCATATGCTGAACATTTGATTTCTATATCCCTGTGAACAATACCCTTTATATGTGAGTGAGATCTTATTGCAATCAGCAACGGTTCAAGTGCAATATTAAAAAGATAGGGAGAAAGGGGACAACCTTGTCTCGTACCACGTTTGAGGGCAATTATTTCTGACAATGAATTAATAGTAATGACTCTAGCAATAAGGTTAGCATATAAAGTTTTTATTTTGCGTAGAAATTCAGTGGGGGACATCCAAACCAGAACAAAACTGTGAATAGATAATCCCACTCTACCCTGTCAAAAGCTTTTCCTGCGTCTAGAGAAACAGCCACTAGAGGCCGAGAATAAGAAGTTGCCAAATGAGAAATATGGAGAAATAAACGAGTATTATCACTAATGAGCCTAACTGGCATGAAGCCAACTTGATTAGGATGAATGATTTTAGAGATAATTTTTTTATTCTATTTGCTAAGATTTTGGCATAAAGTTTATAATCCATGTTTAATAAGAATATAAGATGATAATTAGCTACTAAAAAGGGTCTTTATTTGGCTTGGGTATTACATTAATAATTGCTTCAGAAAATAAACTTTGAGACACACTCCAGCTTATTTTCGAAAGAGAAGGACGCCTATCTTTCGACACAAATCGGGAGATGGACATCCTTCTCCCGCGGGTGCCCAAATCGGTATAATCGAAAGCCGATTTTGGGCACCCCCAACTGCAGTCTGTCGCGGGGACGACCAAAGTTCATTGGGGCGTATCGGAGGTGTAGCGAAGGCGGGACTGGGGTGTGTTTATTGGCCGAGGAGAGATGGGCGTCCTTGGCCGATAATGGAAAAAAGAAGGGCGTCCCTGGCGAGAATTTGGTCCGCTTTATTTGGTCTCTTTTATTTTTAGGTCTAAGTCACAAAAAAGTGCCCTAACTGCCCAGATGACCATTGGAGGGAATCGGGGATGACCTCCCCTGACTCCCGCACTAACCCCCTCCCACCCTAAAAAAAAACGACTTTAAAAACTTTTTTTTGCCAGCCTCTATGCCACCCTCAAATGTCATACTCCTGTCCATCGCAGTAGTATGCAGGTCCCTGGAGCAGTTTTAGTGGGTGCAGTACACCTCAGGCAGACGGACCCAGGCCCATCCCCCCGTACCTGATGCACTTGTGGTGGAAAATGGGAGCCCTTCAAAACCCACCAGAAACCCACTGTACCCACATGTGGGTGCCCCCTTCACCCCTTAGGGCTATGGTAATGGTGTATAGTTGTGGGGAGTGGGTTTTGCAGGGGGTTTGGGGGGCTCAGCACCGAAGGTAAGGGAGCTATATACCTGGGAGCAATTTGTGAACTCCACTGCAGTGCCTCCTAGGGTGCCCGGTTGGTGTCCTGGCATGTGAGGGGGAGCAGTGCACTACGAATCCTGGCCCCTCCCATGACCAAATGCCTTGGAGTTGTTCATTTTTGAGATGGGCACCCTCAGTTTCCATTATCGGCAAAAACCGAGGGCGCCCATCTCTACATCCGGCAACTCAACATTCAGGTCGATCATCTCTAAGGTCGACCCAAATGTTGAGATTTGGGCGCACCCAACTGTATTATCGAAATGAAAGATGGACACCATCTCGTTTCAAAAATACAATCGGCCCCGCCCCTTCACGGCACCGTCCTCGGAGATGGGTGCCCTTAGAGATGGGCATCCCCTCACTATCATGGGATAAAGTATTAAAGAGAGATGTAAGAGTTGGAGAAAGGTCTTTTTTAAACAATTTATAAAACTCTACGGGAATCCCATCTGGATCTGGAGTTTTCCCATTGGGAGTATCCCTAATGGCAATATGAAGCTCTTGTTCTGTGATCTGATCTTGAAGAAATTTAATATCAGTTTCTGACCATTATGGCCTGTCTATTGAGGAAAGAAATTGTTCAATTTCAGGGCCGTGCCAATACGGTAAGCCAGGTAAGCGCCGCAGGGGGGCGCCTGCCTTCAAGGGCGCCGTCGAGTTGAATTAAAAAAAAAAAACCTTACCGCGTTGGCGAACTAGTGGGCGGGGCACCAGTAGTAAAAGCAACAAGCAGGCACGCTTGTCTCTGTCTGCTTCCCTGCCCTCTCAGTGTCCATCAGAGGAAGGCGGGACGCAGAGAGGTCAGGGAAGCAGACGGAGAGACGAGCGTGCCTGCCTGCTTGCTGCTTTTACAACTTTCCTTCCTCGTGCACGTATTGATGCGGTGCCGGTGCTATTTACAAAACTGTGACTCACAATAGGAGAAAAGTTGCTGCTGTAGTATTAGCTCAGATCAGATTTCAGTTTCACAGGCTGCTCGTAGCAGGAGAGAGGCTGCCTGCGCCTTTAAGTGGTTCAGGAAGTGTGAGGTTCAGGAGAGCCGAGGCACGCACAGCCCCCGTCTTTACTTCTGTGTTAACAGAGAGTGCTGCTGTGCCCATTGCTAAGCTGCACAGACACAATGTGGCTGTTTATCACATTTGGCATTGGTCCAATTGGTACTACTGCTTTTGAAAGCATGTTTTTCCAGGAAGAAGTCCCTGAATCCATTTGCTTTAGACTCCCGGAGACCTCCTGCATCACTGGTGATTGACAAAGCAGAGAGGAGAAAAGTGATCAAACAAGGTAAAGGTCACAGGCTGGACTGGGCACTCTCCTGTCCTGGAGAGGTGCTGATAGAGCTTAAGAAGACGATCATAATTCCAATTCCAAAAAAGTTCAAAGTTGAGGTTGGGGATTATTCCACTTATCAGCCTATTTCAAACCTTTCCTTATTTTCTAAAGTTTTAGAAAGGTTTGTACTTGGACAACTGGCTGATTATGTTGAAAGGAACCAGTTATTGCACAGCCCACAATCAGACTATAGACGTCATCATAGTACTGAATCTTTGTTATTGGCAATTGTGGATAGTATCTTAGTGAAAGCAGATCATGGTTGCAGCTTGATTTAACTGTGGCTTTTGATACTGTATTTCATCCCATACTGTTAAAATGTTTGCAGGATATGGGGCTAGGTTCCACAGTTTTAACATGGTTTAGTTCTTATTTTACTGATTGCAAAACAAACTGTGCAATGAAACAACACAATTTCTTCCCAGAAAACTTTGTCAAGGGTTGTTTCCCCACTAATATTTGAACTCTATCTGGCATCATTAGCTAAGATAATTGGAAACTGGGAAGTAGAGTTTCATTTCTTGTGATGATATTCAGTTGATTTTTTTGTGTAAAAGACAAGCAAGTGCTATGATACCATGCCGATCCATGGCACGGAGGAGAACGAAGCGTTAATTTATGGTTTGAAGGTACTATTCCCAAAATTTAATCAGTCCCCCATTCTCAAGAGTTAGTGATCAGAAGAAAATTAAAATTATGAAGAAAGGCAGGGCATCCTGCTTAAATAATGAATGACAAGTGCATATAAGAGACTACATTTTACTGTTAGTATGTCAAGGTATTTTGTTCCGGACATATATGGTATAAGCAGAGCAAGCAAGCTTTCCTGTTCAATTTTGCTACTTAAAACAACAATTACTGTACTTTTAACAGTGCAAACACTGATTCTACATGATCCTTACAGTTCTGCAGCCCTGTGCTTCAGGAAAAAAGGTTTTCTCCTTTGCAAAACAAACAGAGCCCAAGGCTATTTGCTGTGATTGACAAAGTAGGGCATTGACCCTGGATGAAACATAGAACAGACACTGATCATTTTAAAAACACTTTACATGTTGATAGTAAGGAAATTTGCTAACACTGCTAGCCGAAATTCACCAAAGTGCATTCTATAGAATATGCTAATATGCTCTACCCCATCCTTTGCCCCCCCCCCCCCAATGAAACAGTCAAACTACGCCCATGGCTGCTGCTGCCTTCCCACACGCAGCGCTCGGCTCTTTGGCACCGCCCAGCTCTTCCACGCGCCTTGGAGCCAGGCAGGTCCGGGGGGGGGGGGGGCGCCCCAACTGATAGTCTGCAGGGGGGCGCCAGAGACCCTAGGCACGGCCCTGTTCAATTTCATTATGAGAATAAGAGATTCCAACTGATACAGCTTAGAATAGAAATGTTAAAATGCTTTAGAGATATCTATCCTTCAATGATGTAACAGTTGTCTGTGTGGATAATTTAATAGCAGGGATTTGAACTTTAGATCATTTTCTTTTAAGATAATTCACTAATAATTTACTACTTTTATCCTTTTCAGTGTAATGTTTAGAGTGAAATTCAAAAATTTGTTGCCCTGCTTTAAGACTAAGCAATTTATTTATTTTAAATTGCATAAAGTATTAAATAGAAGAGTATTCCCCGATTATAAATAATTGGTTTCTGTGATTTTAATTTGAGATTCAAGTTGAGTAATTTGAGCATTATCTTTCTTAGTTTTATAAGAAGCTAAGATATAAATTCACCTCACAGGGCAGCTTTAAAAGCTTCCCAAACCATTATTGTAATAATTGAAGTGGGAGTGTTACTTAGAAAAAAGTGTTCAATTAAGGTTTTTTAACTTTAAATATATTTCTTTGTCAGTAAGAAGACTAGGGGATAATCTCCATTTTTTAGGAGATAGGGCTAACCAGTTTAGTGTTAAAGAGATCGGTGCATGATCAGAGTCTACTATTGGTGAGTTGGTAGAGGTGTTTATTGTCTCTGCTAAAGTATTAGAAATTAAGAAATAATCCAATCTGGAAATACTTTTATATGGAGCAGAAAAAAAAGTGTATTCTTTGGATGTGGGGTTGCATAATCTCCAAGGATCAACAAGGTGCAATTGGTCTATAAAAGAATGTAAGGTGGTGGATGATTTAGATGGTGATAATTTAATTTGTATCTATGAAGATAATAATCCAAGGGAATATTGAAATCTTCAGCAATAATAATAGTGAGAGGATCTAGCGACTGAATAATTTGAAACATAGTAAGAGTCAACATTTGGAGCATAAATATTAATCAGCAGAACTGGGATATTATTTAGTGATACTTTAGCAATTATCTATCTACCATCAGGATCGATAAATCCCTGTATGATTGCTAAATAAAGAGATAAGGGTTTAGTTATCCAAACCAAACAATGGAAAAATAAAGAGATTATGCAATTATGTAAGTAGATTACACCTGTGTTTAAGAGAGAACCAATTATATGGTAAAATCTAGTAAATTAGTGTACCAAAGATTTTTTTTAGTACAATTATTATAACCATCTGAAGCATATACATTGCTTTGGAGAATTAGAAGAAGAACCATGACATGTATAATGTGGATAGACAACCTTATAATACTATTAAACAGTAATGAAAACATTTTGAAGCCTTGAGAAGTGAAAATGAGCAAAGCACAAGGATTTTGTATATGAAACACAAACCATTCCTATGTTGAGGAAAGGTCAACATCTAAATATTGTTGTAGCTGCTCAGGAGAGTCAAAAAAATTAGTATTATTGTGCAGGGTTACTGTCATACGAGCAGGGTATTGTAGCCCAAACCTTCTGCTTTGTGGTTTGATGATGAACTAAATGAACTGCTTTTATTTGGAATTGAACTACTTGAAGGTGAATGCTGCTGTTGGAACTGTTTATCAGGTCTATTAGAAACCTGCATGGAATAAAGTCCTTAAGATTGAAGTTGCTGGTGGACATTTATTTCTTGACTGTACCGGGAGCCTGTGGCTGGAGGAGATTGTTCTATCCTTGGCTGCACCGAGAGGTACCTGGTTATAATACGCATAAGCAGAGTTTCTTCATTCGTTAAGGGGCGATTGTTAAAGAATTTGTAAGGTGGTGGATAAGTTATACCTTTGGCCATATTTCCCATCAGATTGTTTTAAAGGTTGCTATTTAAGAAGGCCATTCATACGTTCAATTAGGCTAGAAGCTTGTGGATAACATGGTATATGAAATATCCATTCAATATTATTATCGGCAGCAAACGCCTGCACCAATTTACCAGCAAAATGTGAACCATTATCACTTTGAATTTGTAAAGGAACACCATAATACAAAATGAGTAATTGTATTGCTTTGAGAATACTATACTGGTTTGCACGTTTGCAAGGGTATGCCAACAGATAGCCAGAATATGCATCCACCACAGTACAAATATATTCACAACCCCAAGAGACTGATAGAGTTCCCACAAAATCAATTTGCCAAATTTGACCAGGTAACTTACCGCGAGCCAGTTGTCCAGTAGTACTTACAGGTAAATGTTGCTTTTTTAAATGCTGACAGATTGGACAAGACAACATAACATCCAAAGAAAGACAAATACCTCGTAATTGAGCCCACCTATGGATTGCCTTCTCGACCATATGTCCACATTTTTGAAGGGCCCACTGAGCCATGCCCTGAAGATCCACCAAGTTGGGATCATCCTTGGTTGTGATTGCACAGGCGTGCATAGTGGGGGTATCAATGGTAGCATGTCTGCAATAGAATTATACAGACATTCTAATGAATCAGTAGGGCTATGGGCGTCCACATGGTATACAGTAACAAAATTACTAGATACTAAGGAAAATATATCTTGCCACACTTCTTTACCCCATACATCTTGAAAGTGAATTTGCCAATTGTTTCTGTGCCAAGTGGGCAATCATAGCACTAGTCCATTGGCTACTGACCAAGAATCAGTATACAAATGACATTGACCGGGCATTTCATGTCATAATGCTAAATAGATAGCATATAATTCTGCATATTGGCTACTTTTGCATTTACCTTCTGCTTGTAAGAGTTCTTTAGTTACAGGATTATATGCTATAGCTTTCCAATATTATGTATTTCCTACATATTTTGCAATGCCATCAGTAAACCATGTTGGCTTTTGCATATCAGGCATCAATTCACGATATGGTCTCCCCCAAGACACCAACTTGTTCATGGAGCATTGAGGTCCCACTCGGACCTGACTTTACTCTATCCTGAATATACCACTTCCATTTAATAACACCAGCTTCCTGGGCATGTCCTATATGATGTGTTCTTGGCATACTTTGTATCCACTGCATAATAGGAATTTGGGGTCGCAGTATCACTTCATTTATTTTATTTTTTATTACATTTGTATCCCGCGCTTTCCCACTCATGGCAGGCTCAATGCGGCTTACATGGGGCAATGGAGGGTTAAGTGACTTGCCCAGAATCACAAGGAGCTGCCTGTGCCTGAAGTGGGAATCGAACTCAGTTCCTCAGTTCCCCAGGACCAAAGTCCACCACCCTAACCACTAGGCCACTCCTCCACTCCACATGATTAAATGTAATTTGTTCTGTGTCAATTAGAGCCCAATAACAGGCTAATAATTGCTTCTCAAAGGGAGTGTAACATTCACCAGCCTCAGGGAGTGTCCTACTCGAAAACCTAATGGTACTCTCTTTCCATCTTGTTTCTGCCATAAGCTCCAATTAGTATACTTATCTACAACTGTTACATGCAATTCAATGGGTCCTGACAAGACAGTTTGTATAGTTTGGCAAGATCAAACACAATTTGTTGTTGATCTGTCCATTCAAACTGATATTTCTTACATGTTACACGGTATAATGGAGCTAGAATCTGACTTAAATGAGGTATATGGTTTCTCCAAAATCCAAATGACCCAATGAAGTGTTGTGTCTCTTGCTTAGTGGTGGGAGTGGGGAATGCCAAAATTTCTCTTTAGCTTTGGGCAAAATTTCTGTATGTCCCTTATGCCACTGAATCCCCCAAAATGTACAAGTATCAGCGGGCTGATGTATTTTGTCTGCATTAATCTCCCCCCCCCCCCTTTTTGTTTTAGATGTTCAACAATCTGATTTAAGGAATTTCCTACTGCCTCTTGTGATGAGCCCTGTATTAAAATGTCATCAATATAATATGAGATTTAAACATTATTATATGTAATTTCATCTAACTGCTCTGCTTCAATTTTATGACAAATAATAGGGCTATGAATATATCCCTGTGGCAACCTAGTGAACGTCCTATGACGTCTCATCCAGGTAAAAGCACACTGATCTTGATTTTCTTCAGAGATTGGAATGGTAAAAAAGGCATTAGCTAAACAGCATACCATTGTCCATCATATTTTTGAATTTGTTCTATTAATGTGATAGTATCAGGAATTGCTGCAGTTAGGGGAGGCGTATGTTTATTGACCTCCCGGTAATCTACAGTCATTCGCCATGTTCCATCACTCTTATGGACAGGCCACACAGGACTATTTCAATCTATGATTGTGGTACATAGGACCCCAGCTTCAGCATTCTCATTAATGGTCTTTTGAATCTCTTGTTGCCCTCCGGGGATTCTATATTGCTTTAAGGTTACTACTTTAGTACATGGAGGGAGCTTTAAAGGACTTTGCTTCAGCTTCCCAACAGTAACCTTTGTGATCTTATATATATCTACTATAAGAGTATGTTTTCCTTTTTTGACAATTAATGTCAAGTCTCTCAGAATTTCCTATCTTTAAAGGGATTTGAGTTTGCACAGCAGAAATTTCTTTACCTCCAATACCAGTAATAGTAAACTTTTTCCCTTGAAACTGGTGGGGGTTCCCATATAATAAAGAGGTCTCCGCCCTAGTATCTATTTAAGCACTCACTCACTGAACATTCCTTCTCCAATAAATATCTAACGGTAAATGGGGTTGTTCATCCTTTCACCATGACACCTATCATGTCCAAAATTCCGCCGCACGTCTTATCTACCGTGTGAACCGATACTCTCATATCACCCCTCTCCTCAAGTCGCTTCACTGGCTCCCAATCCGCTACCGTATACAGTTCAAGCTTCTCCTATTGACCTTCAAGTGCACTCAATCTGCTGCCCCCCATTACCTCTCTACCCTCCTCTCCCCGTATGTTCCCACCCGTAACCTCCGCTCTCAGGACAAATCACTCCTATCTGTACCCTTCTCCACCACCGCTAACTCCAGACTCCGCCCCTTCTGCCTCACAGCACCTTATGCCTGGAACAGACTTCCTGAGCCCATACGCCATGCGCCCTCCCTGCCCATTTTCAAGTCCTTACTCAAGGCCCATCTCTTCTCCCTTGCTTTTGGCGCTTAACCACCTTCCCCATTCCTGTTACCTACACTGACTACGTAGTCTGTTACCGTTAGATTGTAAGCTCTCTTGAGCAGGGACTGTCCCTCCCCATGTTTAAACTTGTACAGCGCTGCGTAACCCTGGCAGCGCTATAGAAATGCTAAGTAGTAGTAGTAGTAGTATACTTAGCCACCCCCCCCCCCATTCCTTTTTTGGATGTGCCAGGGAGGTCATAGTATGTAAGAAATCAGTCAAAGCAGGGTATAACTGTGCAGAAGGTTCCCTATGAATTGGGGATTCTAGTTTCTCCTCCTCACCTCCCTGTTTTTCATTTTTCCCCTTTTCTTATACGGTTTTAACCTGCCGTGCTCTCTCTTTGCGTGCTAAACCCCGCTTCCAATTCAACTGCCACATTTCCTGCATAGTTATTCCATCTATATCTTGTCTTAGCACCCCATCTTTCAGGAGGGCAAGAAACATATCTCGTCTTGAAATCCTGTTAGAATCTGTCTGCTTATCCAGACGGGCTTCTCTAGCTCTAAATTCTGTTTCACCTCTTGCTGCATTCATTCCCCATTCTCCTAAATCTCCCAATTCTCGTATTGTTTCAATAACTGTTTGTATGGGATTCCCTGTTTGTCCCATCAATGTTTTTATCATCCTATTGCGCAATGGTACATTTTACCCTATTTGTAACATATCCTCAGGAGTTTGAGTTACTACTGCAGTTTTCATAGCTTCTTCCTTTAATTTTTGTATAGTGTCACCTCGGTACTGGTCCACCGCTCGAGGTGTTGCCTCCTCCTTGCCCTGATCCGGGAATCACCTCCGCACTGCTAGTAATCCTCCTTGCTGGTATTCAAACACAGATCATGCTTCCTCTGCTGAGTTCACTCCCGCCTGAAGTCCGTCAATCAGTTCCAGGACTGGCGGGCTACTGAAAAAGATACTCCTCTTTGGGTAGCCAAAAGAAAACAGTTCCGTCTACTGGGACCCCCTGTGTCCGTTCTCCCCTTCCTCCCCCTTTGTCCTGCGGGACAGTAGTTCTTTTCCTCAGGTGGAGGCCGTCATCTACTTTTAGCAGATCACGCCTGCAAAGTTGTTTTAGGCCAGCAACCAGGTCTATCGGCTCCCTGGCTTCTCTCCAGCCAGGCTCCCAAGTGAACAATGCTTCTATACGGGTCCTGTTCCTGGCACAGGCCCCTTCAGTTCATTTCTCTCCCCCTTATAGAGTTCTAATCCAAAGTTCAGTTCTCAAGTTCAAATGCTATCTTGTTGCAAACTTTCCCGCTGCTGTATGAGTTCCCCTAGGTTCTAGCAGTTCCTTGTCAGCTAAACCTAGAGACCCACCTCCCTCATTTGTCAGCACTCACTCCTGACAACCACCCACACAGGGTTAGCACTCATACAGTCTGTTTTCCAGGACTTACTTTCCTTTGGTCCCCTCCTGGCCCCGAGCAAAAGCTGAGATATCCATCTCCTCTTGTTCCCCCCCTCCTTCTCCCTCTTGCCAGTCCATATGCTCAGCCCCTCCCTCCCCCAGCAGGTGTTCCTCATTCCCTTCCTCAGACTTCATTTCCCAATCAGCCTCCTCCCCCTTGCTTCTCTGAGAAGGCAAGTCCTCCACCTCCTGTTTCCTGCTCAACTCAGGCTTCTGGGACTTGTAGTTTCCCCTCTCTTCCCCCCCTTTACTTTGCGCGGCCTTCTGGGATCGGTAGTTTCTGTAGTCACCCTCTTTCCCCTCTTCCCCTCTACATGGAAGCAGGGCCCCTTTTCTCCCCTTCCGCTTCTGCTTATCAACCCATTCCTCACATACCCCCCCCCTTAAGTGATTGCTAGCCCGCATCTTCCTCCTACCTTCTCCTTCAGGGCTAGCAACCCTACTCAAAACATCCACATGTGGTAGCAACTTCCCTGCCCTATGTTCAATGTGATATTGGAAGGGTTGCAATGCCAGATACCACCTCGTCAGCCTAGCATTGCTATCCTTCATCTGCGCTAACCACTTTAAAGGGGCATGATCTGTAAACAGCTTGAATGGCCGCCCCTCCAGATAAAACTGGCATTTCTGTATGGCCCATTTTACTGCCAGACATTCCCTCTCAATGGTAGCATACTTAGTTTCATGAGGAAGCAACTTTCTGCTCAAATACAACACCGGGTGTTCCTCCTCCCCGTAGACCTGCGATAGCACTGCCCCCAACCCGGTGCCAGAAGCATCCGTGTGCAGGATAAATTCCCTGTCAAAATCTACGGCCCTAAGTACTGGTTCCTCACACAGTGCTTGCCGAAGGGCCACAAATGCCCCCTGCTCTGCTTCTCCCCACCTTAACCGATTGGGCTTATCTTTCTTTAACATTTCAGTCAGGGGAGCTGCCAAAGTAGCAAAGTGAGGAATGAACCTTCGATAATACCCCACTAGCCCCAAAAATCCCCTCATCTGTTTCTTGGACTCAGGGCGGGGGAACAGTTGAATACTTTCGACCTTGCCCTGTAATGGCCTTATCTGTCCATTCCCCACTTTATAGCCCAAATATTTCACCTCCCTCTGAGCAAAATAACATTTCTGGGGGTTAAGAGTAAGCCCTGCTTCCCTAAAAGCCATCAATACCTTCCCCACCTGAAGTAGATGGGACCTCCAGCCCTGGCTATGAATAGTGACATCATCTAGATATGCTGCTGCATAAGCTTGATGCGGTCTCAATACCTGATCCAACAGGCGTTGGCAGGACGCCGCAGCGGAATTCAAGCCAAATGGCATCCGCTTGAACTGAAACAGGCCGAGAGGAGTACAAAATGCTGTTTTCGGCCTGGCTTCAGCAGAGAGCGGAATCTGCCAATAGCCCTTTGTCAAGTCCAACGTTGACAAAAACCGGGCTGACCCTAGCCTATCCAGTAATTCCTCTATCCTCGGCATCGGATACGCATCCGGAGTAGAGAGGGCATTTACTTGACGGAAATCAATACAAAAACGCCATGTTCCGTCAGACTTGGGCACTAGCACGACAGGGCTTGCCCAGGGGCTGTGTGATTCCTCAATCACCCCAAACTTCAACATTTCCCTCACTTGCCTATTCACCTCCCGCTGCTTTATGGGAGACAACCTATAGGGCCTCTGTCTTACCACCTTCCCTTCCCCAGTAGGGATATCATGCACAATCAGACGCGTTTCCCCTGGGCAAGGAGTCAGCACATCCTCAAATTCCCCCAAAAGAGCCCTTATTTGCTTCTTTTGGTGCCCCTCTAACGCCTCCCCTACCTGCCACTCCCCCTGGGAATCCATCTCAGATATCTGGGGACCTAGATCCTCCTCCACTAAGTCCTCTGCAGTGGCCCAACATACCTCTCTGGCATGCCAAGGTTTGATCAAATTGACATGATACGTCTGCTTTCTTCCCCGCTCATTCTTCACCTCATAAGTGACGGGCCCCAACCACCTGGTTACCGTCATAGGTCCTCTCCAGTTACCACTAAATTTGTGCGGATTATCCGAGACCATAATCAGCACTTTATCCCCTATCCCAACTTCCTTTTCCCGGGCTTTTTTATCATATGAAGCCTTCTGATATTGCTGGGCAGCCTGCAATTTGTCTCTAGAGTAGACCCCCAACCGCCTCAAGCGCCCCTTTAAATCATGCAGGTAAGATACCACTGTATTATCCTCTAGCTCCGGGGGTACCCAACGCTCCTTCACTATATCCAAGACTCCCCTTGGAGCTCGACCAAAGAACAACTCGAATGGGGACACCCCTAGGGAGGCCTGGACACACTCCCTCGTTACATACAGGACAAACGGTAGTAACTGATCCCATTGCTCCAAACGAGAGCCCAATCCCTTCCTAAGCAGTGTCTTCAAGGTCTTATTAAATCTTTCTACAAGTCCATTGGTCTGCGGATGATAGGCAGCCGTACAAATGTGGACAGTACCGAAGGCCTCCCATACCTGGGCCAGTGTCTGTGATCTAAAATTGGACCCCCTATCAGTGAGCACCACCCGCGGAAACCCTACTTCGCAAAAAATGCGAATCAGTTCCGCAGCAATGACTTTGGCAGAAATGCTACGTAAAGGAATTGCCCAAGGGAAACGCGTGGCCATATCCATAATCACTAAAATATAAGAGAACCCCCGTGTAGATTTTTGAATAGGACCAATTATATCCATCGCAATCCGCCCCAGAGGGACCCCTATTCGGGGCAAGGGATGTAAAGGTACCCTCCCCGGACCCTGTTCTGATACCTTCTGACATAAAGGACAAGACTCACAATATCTTTCAACCTCTTTATATATACCTGGCCAATAAAAGCGTCTTAACAACTGGGAGACAGTATTCTGGGCTCCTTTATGCCCCCCCAAAGGGTGATCGTGAGCCAACCGTAACAGTAGGTTCCGAAACCCCTGCGGCACTACTAACTGTCTCCGTACCTCCCCCAACCCCTCTCCCGAAATTTCCCGGAAAAGAAGTCCCTGATCCCCCACAAAACCAGGGCCCTGAGCCCTTCTGCCCCCCTCCCTTACTCGCTCCCAGGCATATTGCAGAGTGGGGTCTGCCCGCTGCTCCCTCTCAAAAGAAGGGAATTGCTCTTTTAACTCCCCTGCCGCCTCAGGGAAATCAGTCTCCTGCTCCAGTTCTTTCATTGAAAGAGCTCTTTGACGTTGAACTGTCTTCTTATGCCCCCCCGTATCTCTGGTTTTCCCCGGGGTACCCAGTATCTCCATCTGAAACGGAAATATCCGAGATAAAGCCTGCTCCTGCTCCCCCTCTCCCCTCCGCTGGGCCCGGGTAACCACTAAACCTTCTTTCTCTCTTAAATACTGCGAAAATGGGGGCCAATCCCTTCCCAGAATAAGGGCTCGCGGCAACCTAGGCAGAACCGCCACCCAGACCCAATGCACTCCCAAAGGACCCACTATCCTAACATGCCGCAGCGGGTATCTACTAGCGGCCCCATGCACACACTGTATCGTGACCTCCTGTCCCTTCCTCCCAACTCTCCCTGCTCCTTTCACCATGATCTGTTCCCACAAGGACTGAGCCAGCATAGTTTGATCCGCTCCGGAGTCCAACAGTCCTTCCACCTCCACCCCCATCACTTCCACCTGTTGGCAGAATTCCGGCCTGCCACCCCTCCTCCCTCCAGTCACCAATTGCAATTTAACAAAACAGTCTCTCTTCACATGGCCCTTCCTCCCACAACGATAACACATTCTCTCGTCCACCTTACTTCCCTCCCAACTCCTCATGGCCTTTACTTCAGGAACCTTGCTACCCTTAGGACTACCCACCCCCCCCCCCCCCTTGCTGGGGCCCTTTGCGAGCACAATGCTGCGACTCGAGGAAGCACTCCATACTCTGAATTGCTTCCTCCAGGGTCCCGCAGCCCCTTTTTATTAAATCTACTTGCAGACCTCTGGGCAAGGACTCCAAGAACTGTTCCAGAACTAGCTCTTCCATTATTTGCTGCATTGACCGTCGTTCTGGCTCTAACCATTTCCCCGCCAAATCTCTTAATTTCTGAGCCAGCACCCTTGGAGTCTCCCCTTCCACCCACTTGAATTCCCGAAACCTCCTCCTGTACGCATGTTTGCTTAGCCCAAACCTGTCCAAAATAGCTGCTTTCAGACTTGGGTAATCTGTTATATGTCCAGTAGGTAGGGCCCGAAAAGCCGCTAAAGCCTCCCCTGACAGCGCAGGAGCTAGCCTTATTGTCCACTGCTCCTGCGGCCATCCCGCTGCCACCGCCACCCTCTCAAAAGCCCCCAGATAATCTTCAATATTATCAGCATCAGTCAACTTTCCCCACGGTAGCCAGTTCACCCCCGTATGCTCTACCAGTCCAGCTGGCCCTTCGCCCCGTAAAGTTGCACCACTCTCACCCAGCAGCGGCCTTCTTCCTCCGCCCTGGAGGAATTCCTGAAATAGGTCCAAAAGGGGTTGCTGCTGAGCTCTGGAAGCCGCCAACGACTCCTCCATAAGTTTATGTGCCATCTCCTGTTGTTTTTGGAATTGGTGCGTCATAAAGGCAAACATCTCCTTCGGATCCATCCTGACCACCTTGACCCTCCACCTACAAAAAAAACAACAGAAAAACACCAAGTGTGGCCTTTTCACAATACTCCAACTTTTCACTCCAACCCCTCCCAGCTCCCGATATGCTCAGCAGAAGCTGGAGGTTTGTCCGCTTTCGGGTTTAAGCTCCCCAGCTCTCCTGCTCGAATCCCTCCTCCGCGTCCGCTTTCGGCTCACTGGAACCTGGGCTCGATCGATCCCACCACTGCCACCACTTGTCACCTCGGTACTGGTCCACCGCTCGAGGTGTTGCCTCCTCCTTGCCCTGATCCGGGAATCACCTCCGCACTGCTAGTAATCCTCCTTGCTGGTATTCAAACACAGATCATGCTTCCTCTGCTGAGTTCACTCCCGCCTGAAGTCCGTCAATCAGTTCCAGGACTGGCGGGCTACTGAAAAAGATACTCCTCTTTGGGTAGCCAAAAGAAAACAGTTCCGTCTACTGGGACCCCCTGTGTCCGTTCTCCCCTTCCTCCCCCTTTGTCCTGCGGGACAGTAGTTCTTTTCCTCAGGTGGAGGCCGTCATCTACTTTTAGCAGATCACGCCTGCAAAGTTGTTTTAGGCCAGCAACCAGGTCTATCGGCTCCCTGGCTTCTCTCCAGCCAGGCTCCCAAGTGAACAATGCTTCTATACGGGTCCTGTTCCTGGCACAGGCCCCTTCAGTTCATTTCTCTCCCCCTTATAGAGTTCTAATCCAAAGTTCAGTTCTCAAGTTCAAATGCTATCTTGTTGCAAACTTTCCCGCTGCTGTATGAGTTCCCCTAGGTTCTAGCAGTTCCTTGTCAGCTAAACCTAGAGACCCACCTCCCTCATTTGTCAGCACTCACTCCTGACAACCACCCACACAGGGTTAGCACTCATACAGTCTGTTTTCCAGGACTTACTTTCCTTTGGTCCCCTCCTGGCCCCGAGCAAAAGCTGAGATATCCATCTCCTCTTGTTCCCCCCCTCCTTCTCCCTCTTGCCAGTCCATATGCTCAGCCCCTCCCTCCCCCAGCAGGTGTTCCTCATTCCCTTCCTCAGACTTCATTTCCCAATCAGCCTCCTCCCCCTTGCTTCTCTGAGAAGGCAAGTCCTCCACCTCCTGTTTCCTGCTCAACTCAGGCTTCTGGGACTTGTAGTTTCCCCTCTCTTCCCCCCCTTTACTTTGCGCGGCCTTCTGGGATCGGTAGTTTCTGTAGTCACCCTCTTTCCCCTCTTCCCCTCTACATGGAAGCAGGGCCCCTTTTCTCCCCTTCCGCTTCTGCTTATCAACCCATTCCTCACAATAGCATCTTTTAAAGTGAACCATCCTTTCTCTGTATTTGGCCATTCTGATTCTAAAGCATATTTATGTGATGCCCTTTCTGCAGCTAATGCTAAAATATTAGTCATTCGTTGTCCCCTATACTGTTGGAACACATATTGAATAACCGGTTCATTTGATATGGGCCCAAATTTGGCAGCATCCTGTGCATCTATACTAATGCCTCCAGTGCTCATTTCAAATAAACACACCAGCCACCCAATTAGAGGTTCACCTGGTCATTGTTTGAACCGTTCTAAAAAATCCTGCACTTTCTGCTGCGTAAAATCCTTTGTAATTTGCTGCTCCGTCCATCGTGGATTAGTGTGGAACACGATCTCGGCTACAGACTTTGGTTCAGACCTTAGTTCAAGGCTTGCAGGACACAAGCTGAGTGACCAGTGTTTCTCAGAAATACAGGCTCTGATCACAATCACTCTGGGTGTAAACAATTCTAGGAAAGAAGGAAAGATAAGGGTGCAAGCAGTTCAGAGAATGGAGAAATGGTCAGTATGCACACACAAGATAACATGGTTTAGTAAGATTAAGGGGGAAACCAGATGGCCTGACTATGATAACCCCTGTGGAAAACTACCTAGGTTTCTGAGAACTATGACTTCCTTACAGTGAAATATAATGTTGCCTAAGATAACCATATATAACTGCATGCACTAGAATATAGTGTAATAGAAACTGATCTCCCATGAGAAAACTTATTGTACCTGCTTGGATAAGAGAGTAAAGATTGGATTGCTTTTCTCATAAGTGCAGCCTTGTCTTATATCTCCTCAAACTGGTAATTGGTCTTATCACTCCTTGGGGAGGTAGAAGAAAGACTAAAATTTCTTACAAATTTGTGACATCAATAGGATTGGACCTGAGTCAACGCACAACCCTCCAGTCGGCCCAAACTGACCCCCTGGTTGACCCTTATCTGTGTCCCAGTGAACGACAGTCCTGGTTCAAGTCGAGAGATCCACGTTGGGATCGAGTCGAGAGATCCAAAGTATCCTGGTTCGAGTTGAGAGCACCGGTGTCCTTGGTCTGAGTCAAGAGATCCAGAAAGTGTCGTAAGTTCTGCTGCATAGAACCCGACATAACAGACGGTCCTGGTAAAGACGAAGATCGGTAAGTCACACAACAATTTCTTTCATTACTTTTTGAGGTAAAGTGTATAAGCCATGGCTACACCTCTTGATGCAGTAATTAAGTACTTCCCCATAGATAAAAAGGAACTTACCACCCTTTGTAATAAGTGGTACAAATGGAATAAAAAACAGACAGATTTGTGCTGGCCTATAAAAGGATCATTTGATGCCAGTACCCTGGGACTTTAAGGTGATCATTTATGACAATATTAAGGTGACCAAACTGGTAGAAAAGTCAAATGCCAAAGCTAGAAAGATGTTTAGGTGAACAGGGAGAGGAATGGGCAGCAGGAAAAAGGAGGTAATAATGCCTCTGTATAAGTCTCTGGTGAGTCCTCATTTTGAGGACTCTTTGAGTGACCAGCTGGGGTCGGGACCATCTGACGCGACCATCGGACCCAGATGAGGATGCAGAGGTTCAACAGGCTGTCCGGACGGGCAGTGTCACCTAGAGCGGGATACAGGAGGCACCGTTGACCCGGGTCTTTTCTCGGATATCCTGTCTGGGGCTGGGCCAGGAGTCGACAGCGGCTTCCCCCGTTCCTGGGCCGCGATGCTGCCCCAGTCCGAACCCTGGCACCCATCCATACCCTCGGCCTTGTTACGTGTAAGAAGGAACACCCGCCTGTGCCCATCCGTGCCTCTAACACTGCCGACCAGTCAGCGACCCCCAGCTCCACCACACATCGCGAGGAGCATCAGCCGGCTGGCCGCCGGCCCGGGGGCTGCAGGGGAGGAGGAGCGCAAGTGCACAGCGCACTCAGCCAGTGAACTGACGGAGGGTGAACCATGGCGCAGTTTTCAGCGGTGGACTGGGAGACCCAGCACAGGTGATCAGTGAGGCACGTGGCCAGCTGACCGTTCTGCACCGCACGCACCGATGACAGCGGTGAGAGCAGCCCCATCCACTGGCGAAGGAGAGTTCCCTCTGAGCTCTGTGCTGCCTCTCTGCTCAGATTCGCTGCTGGCGCGGGACAACGAGGAAGGCAGAAGACATCTATCAACAGGAACGCAGCAGATGGCAGACGAAGGAATCGAGAGAAACAGACAGCTACCACAGAATCTACAGGGCCCCTGTGCAAGGCTGTGAAGGTAGGAGCAGCATCTGGAGTGAGTAGCGACGCCAAGCCCTTGCCGTAAGAGATCCCATACCAAAGAACAAAATCCTATCACGCATCAATTCATCAGAACATGACCTATTAGGAACCCACAGTGACCCAAAACCAAAATGAACACCTTCAAACTACTCCTAACAATTTACTCCCCAACACTAATCCACATAATTCTAACAACCTCACTTACAGAAAGCAACATCATACCCATACTACATATTCATCAAAGACTGACCAGACACACCACATCTCATCAAACTGACTATAACTCAAATAAAGGAAAAACACGAACATGCGGACAATCACAACAGAAGGGAAAGACAGGTCATACCAAAATCACACCAATAAAGAAGTGACAACTAATATAAATCCACACAACACCAAACACAGAAGACCCATACCAAACAATTCAAGTGGGTTATACCACCACCAGATCCACAGTAAACAAAACAGCAATACTAACAGACTGGATTACATCAGAAAATCTTGATCTACTTTTCATCACTGAAACATGGATCCATGACCAAAAAGACCCTATAATCCTAGACCTGTGCCCTCCAGGATACAAAATCACATACTGGACCAGGAAGGATAAGAGAGGCGGAGGCATAGCACTAATCTATCGTTCCCACTTTACCACCGAAACCACTGCCGAGTCCATAACACCTCAACTCGAAATTGCCTCATTCAGAATACACAACAAATCCCTAAGCAATCAGTTGAACTGTGTCCTGTTTTACAGACCACCAGGTAAATGGAATGAAAGCCATACTAACTTCATGTACTTCATCTCAAGCACATGTGTTACCAACCCCAATATACTAGTATTAGGAGACATCAACCTTCACCTAGAAGACCCAAACTCGACCTACGCATGAGAATGTAAGGAATTCCTCCACTTATGGGATCTCAAATGGCCACAAATGCAAGCAACCCACATCAAAGGGCACACACTCGACCTCATCTCACACAAACTCTCAACTGACCAGAACCTAATAATAACAGATATCAAATGGACAGATCACTACAAACTAAATTTATTCCTAAACTGGCACAAGAAGGGATCATACCGTACACAAGAGCACACAACCTACAGCACAAGAGATCAAGTAGATGCGAAAACATTCTGGCAACAGATATATAATAAAGATTGGACAGCACAAACGGACTCTATATACTACCTCATAGAATGGGATAAAAGGTGCAAAAACATACTAGATGAAATAGCACCCTTACGAACAAGAACCTCACGTAAGCTTAACTCAATACCATAGTTCAACGATGAACTGAAAAAGCTAAAAACGCAAACCAGGAAACTCAAACGAGCATGGAAAGAAACAAAAAA
This sequence comes from Microcaecilia unicolor, assembly GCF_901765095.1. Classification (NCBI taxonomy): domain Eukaryota; kingdom Metazoa; phylum Chordata; class Amphibia; order Gymnophiona; family Siphonopidae; genus Microcaecilia; species Microcaecilia unicolor. The sequence goes on from NC_044035.1 coordinate 222,338,327, forward strand.
ATGAACATACACTTAATACATGGAAACAAACCCAAAGGAAATATAAATATGCAATAAGACAGGCCAAAAGAACATACTATAAAACTTAAATAGGGACAGATTACAAAGACTCGAAGAAATTATACCAACTCGTGAACAAACTCTTAGACACCACCTTGGTCACTACAACAAATACATACATTCCACCCGCAGACAAACTTGCTAACTACTTCAATGATAAAATTGTAAACCTACACAATACTCCACCTCAGGACAACATCGATATCAAAAAATTCCTCAATGAGTTAGACCCTACCTTTGGGGAATACCCAGCTGATCGAACCTGGACAAACTTTGTTCTCTTTACCTTCAAAACAGTTGCCCAGACACTCACTGTCAACTAGACACCTGTTCCAGCTACCTAATAAAATCCGCCCCTGACTGCTTTATTGCTGATCTCACATCCCACCTAATTTACATGCTCCAGCAAGGCCTCTTCCCTAAGGAAAATGGTAATATCCTACTCACCCCAATACCAAAAGATACCAAGAAAAAAACCAAATGAAATCACTAACTACTGTCCAATAGAATCTATCCCGCTGGCAATCAAACTGATGGAAAGCTTTGTAACCAAGCAACTTACTGATTATATAAACAAATTCTCAATACTACACAAATCACAATCAGGATTTCACCCCCTCCACAGCACTGAAACAGTACTACTCACTCTCCTAGCCAAATTCAGACAGGAAATAGCAGCATGCAAAAGTATCCTTCTCTTCCAATTCGACATGTGCAGCGCATTTGATATGGTAAACCATAACACAGACAGCCCAAAACACAGCAGCCAGACTTATATTTGGAAAAACGCGGTTTGAAAGCGCAAAACCCCTCCACCAAAAACTACACTGGCTCCCAATCAAAGAACGTATTGCCTTCAAAATCTGTACCTTGGTCCACAAAATTATTTACGGTGAAGCCCCAGGATACATGACAGACCTTATTGACCTACCAATCAGAAGCACATCTAAATCAACACGAACATATCTAAATCTGCACTACCCAAGCTGCAATGGTCTTAAATACAAATCAACTTACACATCCAGTTTTTCCTACACAAGCACACAACTGTGGAACGCGTTACCAAAAGCCTTGAAAACAATGTATGACCACCTAAACTTCCAGAAATTACTAAAGACTAACCTGTTTGAAAAGGCATACCTTACCGATCCAACCTAAATACCTGATCCCTGCAACACAACAAAAGTAAAGTATGTATTGAACACAACACAACTCTTCCGCTGACTGTTCCATTTGAACTCTTTATTACTGAAACAGGTGGGAAATCAGGAGACGAAAGGCAAACTTTGGTTCCAAACAAGGCAACTTTATTGCTAGCAAGTGAACAGCACCGAGTAGTCTCGGGACACTGTGTGTCATAAATCATCTGACACTTACATTTATACTTCCCTACTGGGCCTGCGCATTTGGCCCCTTACACATCACAACTGGCATGCGCAGTAAACATTTGTAGTTCTTACAGTACAAAAGTGTAGTCCCAGTACATACTCACGTCATAACACTGAAATGATACTGGCAAGAAAAACGAAACTTAGCAGCTTATTCTTCACACACACACAATGCTCCTTTCTAGCACAGGAGATAAGGTTCGGCTCAGGAATGCAGGGGGTGTCAGCACCCTCCAAGGTCGCGTTGCTACATGCAAGCTGGTCTTGTATAGGCCTTGCAAACTACTGTTACAAGCTATATGTCTAATAGTCCTGCATTCTGTCCTTACATTAGTAAACAACAACCTTCTTTCGTTAGTAAACAGTAAAACTGGATAAGGCACAAATGTCCAGTGCAGTAATAAGGTGTGGCTAAACAGCCAAAAGCAGAGGTAGAGTGCATAAGTATACGTCCATCAGTAGGCACAAAAACATGAGGTTGTTCAGCAGTATTCGGGTAGTATTCGGCGTTCCACTCCTTCATTCCCCCCTTTTGATACTTGAACATCCATTCTGGTGGAGAGTATCACCTCCATGAACCCTGAAAAGGAAAGAAAGGACAAGGATAGTCAGCGAGGGAGGCAACAAGCGAGCCCTAAGCCCTTGCGCAGCCGTTGGTTGCTTCGCCGGGGTTGAGACGGAGGGTCCCTAGAGGAATCCCCCCCCCTTTGTAGCCGGTCTTTTGCTGGCACAAGGGTAATGGCCCATTAAGTGACTCAGGGGGTTCAAAGTGCACATCAGCCACAAGGTGCTTCATCGTAAGCTTCATCAGACTGGGGAATGGGGGAGTACATCTGGAGAGCCATGAGCTGGGCAGCAGCCCGGCGGTCAGCGATGCTCTCCATGGTGGAGCGGAGACACCTGAAAACAAAGGGAAGAGATAAAGGAATTAGTAAACAGGACAACAAAAACAGGCCACCCATGACAAGGAGGCCTTGCAGGCTCCCGGAGGTTGGCAACCAGCCGGTTAGGGAGGAAGTCCAGTCCCACGCGCTGTTCCAGGTCTGGACGGGGACGTGGGCTAATTTGACCATCCGGTCAGTTATCTCTTTGATGACATGGCTCTGGTCATCAATCTGTAAGCAGCAATTACTGAGGTTAAACTTGCCACACACCCCGCCCTCCTGGGCTAGGAGGTAGTCAAGAGCCAAGCGATTTTGGTAAACTGCGGTAATGAGCTTAGTGTTTTGTCGGGCTAGGATATTGAGGGCAAAGGCCGAATCGTTAGTAAGGATTTCAAGCACGGCCTGTAGGCGAATAATGCGATTCAGCATATAGATAGGGGTTCGGTACCCGTATGTACCATCTTCAGCCCATGTGGCCGGTCCATAGTAATGAATGATGCGTTCTGGCGGCCACTCGTTATCTTTCCAGTCTCCAATTTGGACTTTGGGCTTGGTGTTTAGAAAGGACCGTTTACGTCTGGCAGGGTTATCTGGCCCCTTTTCCACGTATAGGGGGATACCCAAAGTTTCGCCAACTCGCAGGGGCAGAAGGAAAAGCTAGGTCGAACAGTGCCCAAGAGACAGGTACCGTACCAGCGGGCCGGGAGCTGTTCGTAGGCCCTGCGCCCGCAGATATAGTAGTAGCCCTCCGGGGCTACCCACTTGAGGGAGGCGTTTCCTCCGTATGTCCATGTCGTGTTCAAGGTGGGTTCTGTCCAAATAGGCTCCGGGGCGGGCAGGTTATCCGTTTGCCACCAGGTCGTCCGGCTTCCATTATACTGAAGGACCCCCGTGCAAGCAGAATCTCCCACTGGTACAGAGTACCGCTTCGATGGCGCTCGACTAGCGCAGAGGGTACCTATGATATTTGTTCTTAGGGCCCATTCGTACGGCTTCGGCCGTTGGGGAAAGGTAATGTTAGTGGTGTTGAGTGCATCCCATGTTTGCTGTCGGATCTCTCTCGCTTCCCAGGGCCATTGTTCACCCATGTCGGTGCCTCCACAGACGAAACAGTTGGCAATTCCCAGGGAGAGGGCAATGTTTTCGGCCAAGTTGAGGAACATATTCCGGGCTTCTGGGGAAATGGGGAATTTAGTCTCGGTCTGTTCAGCACGAGCGATTTCATCGAATACCTCTTGGTAGCCGACGACAGTAGTCTGGTAGTGCGTAGGAGGCTTTGTTTCGAGGCTCTGATATATGGTAATATATGTCATCGGATCCATTCCTCCTCCGTCAATGCCAAGGCCCCACGTCCCTCTCCATGGCATATCGTGTCCTCGAATGGGCCAGTCTAGGGACACATAGTTACCAGAACCTCGACGAAACTCGCCTAGGCCGGTGCAGCCGGCATATCCTCCACCCGTATAAGCACATACTCGGTCCCAGCCCGAGGCTCGAGTGTCACCGGCACATGGGAGCCAAACCCACGGAGAGCAGCATCTCACGTCTGGACTGAAGGGGCAGACATACTTGTGGTCGTTCACATATGCCTTACGCCAACTCTGGCTGCCACATTTGCGAGACCAAGGGTGTTTGTCCATGGCGACACAAACGTCGAAGGTTAGGGTTGCTACCGTTTGGATGCCACCGACAAGGATGCGAGTGGAATTTATGTAATACAGAATGCCATCTCCCTCGACTCCCGGAGGCCCGGCCACATACGCAGGGAGTCCTACACTGAGGGTGACATTGTAGTATCTTGGCTTGGTAGGGCTATGGCAGATAGTGAGATTGCCTTGGAGGCATCTGTGGAACTGTTGGAGGCCATTCGGGGTTATGAGGGCACAAGTCGGGAGAAGCCGGCAATCGCCTTCCGGAGGCTGCGTCTGGTGAATGAGGGTGGTAACCAGGTGATATCCTCCCTCTATACGATGGCGCTCCAGGCGCAAACATTCAGTGCAGTTCAGGCTCAGGGTGGCAGGATAGCTCGGGACTGCACACAGGAGAAGGAAGATGCTCAGCATTATAGATTTGGTGGGAGGTATCCGAGCTTTTGCAGCAAGAAGATAATGAGGCCCACGATGAAGGCTGCGATAAACAGGGAGCCAAAAACGCAGTGGGTCCAGAAGCTGAGTTCCTGTTGCTGGGCAGGCATGAATCTGGTGGTTCACGTCTTTCTTAAGGTCAGTCGTAATGGAGCGTCTGGATGGTGATGAGCAGTCCAACGCTTCGGGGTGCTGTTAGTGGGAGCGGCAGGTTTCAGTCGGGTCCAATGTATCCACACCGAGCTTCCTGCAATTTTAACAGCGGTTGGGGTCGTTAGGAGAACAAGGGAGGGCCCCTTCCATTTGGGCTTTAGACAGTCAGATTCATCCCACTCTTTTACCCAGACCTCATCTCCTACCCTGAACCGATGTGTGGGATTGGTGAGAACCAAGGGAGCTACTCTTTCAGTGTATTGCTGGATGTCTTGCACTACCTCGTGTAATGCTTTCATCTGTCTCACTAAGGAACTCTCGCCCTGTATCTGCAAGGAGTCGGGAAAAGAGGGTAGTGGTGGTGGCCTAGCATACATCATCTCGTAAGGTGTAAGGCCGGTAGCCTTGGGGGTACACCTAAGATGTAGCAAGGCCAGTGGAAGCAGATCGGGCCATTTGGCTTTGGCTTCTTGGCATAGCTTGGCTAGCTGGTTCTTCAGGGAACGGTTAGCTCTCTCCACTATTCCACTGCTTTGGGGTCTCCAGGCACAATGTAACTTCCAATCGAGGCCCAGTCTCGTACTGAGCTGTTGAGTTACTTCACTGGCAAAGGCAGGACCGTTGTCGGAGTTTATCTGCTTGGGGAGACCGTATCTGGGTAAGATTTGATGAAGCAGTAGGGAGGTGACTTCTTTAGCCATTTCCGTTCTAGTGGGCTGGGCTTCAATCCATCCGGTGTAGGTGCACACGGCGACGAGGATAGCTTTGTAGCCCCGGGCCGGGGGCATGTGTGTAAAGTCAATCTGGCAGACTTGGAAAGGGCTAGTGCCTCGGAGAACATGTCCTGGCATAGGACCGGGCCCCGTTCGAGGGTTGTTCCGGGCACAAGTTGCGCATCGGCTGGAAGCATTTTTGGTCCACAGGGACAGTTTGTTGATATAGTAAGTTTTCTCGAGTAGGCGCCCCAGGGCGTCCCTGCCCAGGTGGGTGCGGTCGTGAGCCTCCTTGGCTACCGTCCAGGCCAGGGCTTCGGGTATCCATATGCGCCCATCCTGTAGTACCCACCAGCCATTGCGTGACTCCAGGCCCTCTTGCCGGGCCCACTCAGCCTCTTGTGGGGCATAGATAGGGGTCTCTGTGGGGAGGTGAACGACGAGTACAGGGTCAGAAGAGTGAGTAGAGCAAGGGAGCAGACTTGCCCTTTTTGCGGCATCATCCGCTCGTTGGTTACCGCGGGCAATAGGGTCCGTCCGGCCGGTGTGGGCCCTACAATGCATTACAGCTACTTTCTTTGGCTTCCACACCGACTCGAGTAGTTGGCAAATCTCAGTGGCATTTGCGAGTCCTTTTCCCTCAGCTGTCAGAAATCCCCTCTCCTTGTACAAGGCTCCATGCACCTGGAGGGTGAGGAAGGCGTATTTGGAGTCAGTGTAAATGTTAACAACTTTTCCTTCAGCCCACAGGAGGGCTTTGGTGAGGGCGATCAGCTCCGCTTTCTGGGCTGACGTTCCGGGCGGCAGGGCCATAGCCTCGATCACGTGGTCCTCAGATACAACAGCATAGCCAGCTCTTCGACTTCCCTCTATTACTTGGCTACTTCCATCGGTGAACAGGGTGATGCCCCCTTGCCAGGGTTGGTCCTTGAGGTCAGGTCTGCTAGAATGCACTGTGGCCATTATCTCCTCACAGTCGTGTAATGGCGGTTCAGGGGCCGGGAGGAGGGTGGCAGGATTGAGGTTGGTCGTGTCCAGGATCCGCACCTCCGGATTTTCGCACAGGAGGGCTTGGTATTTAACCAATCGGGAGTTGGTCATCCATCTAGGTCCGTGGCTCTCGAGTAGGCCGTGGATGGTGTGAGGTGTGGTCACAAAAAGTGTTTGGCCAAACGTGAGTTTATTGGCCTCATGTATCAGCAGACAGGCCGCTGCAATGCTTCGGAGACAGCCCGGCCATCCTCGTGCCACGTTGTCCATGCTCTTGGAGAGGTATGCTACAGGGCGTTGCCAGGTGCCGATCAGTTGGGTGAGGACTCCAAGTGCCAGTCCCTTCTTTTCGTCGACGAACAAGTGGAACGGCTTAGTCACATCTGGCAGTCCGAGCGCTGGTGGGGCCACAAGGGCCTCCTTGAGGTCCTGAAGGGCTTTCAGTTCGTTTTTCTCCCACTGGAGGTTTTGGCCCTCGAGTTCAGGTCCTTTTAGCTTGGCGTACAGATCATGGGTCAGAACAGCGAAGTTGATGATCCATATCCGGCAGTATCCAGCGGCTCCGAGGAGTGCTCGCAATTCCTTCTTATTCACAGGGGTGGGTTGGTTGCGGATAGCTTGGGTTCGGGGGGTACCGAGCCTTCGGGTTCCTTCTCGGAGGCGAAACCCCAGATACTCGACTTCGATCTCGCATATCTGGGCCTTTTTGCGACTGGCCCGGTACCCCTGGGCTTCCAGGGTTTTCAAGAGGTAAAAAGTAGCTTCTGCACAGTCCGTGTACGTTTCCCGGGCCACCAACAAGTCATCCACGTATTGGACGACCGGCCCGTACTCATCTTGGTACATTTTCAGGTCCTGGGCGAGCTGGTCACCAAAGAGGGTAGGGGAGTTCTTGAATCCCTGGGGGAGTCGGGTCCAGGTAAACTGCTGCTTATTACCAGTCTGTAAGTCTTCCCACGTGAAGGCAAACAACTTTTGGCTATCGGCAGCAAGAGGGATGGAGAAGAAGGCGTCCTTCAGATCAATGACACTATACCACTTGCTCTGGGCTGGCACTTGGGCTAAAATGGAGTAAGGGTTCGGTACGAGAGCAACTATGTCGGCCACCTGGTTGTTGACCTTCCTTAAGTCTTGGACGGGCCTGTATTCGGATGTTCCTGGCTTCTTAACGGGCAACAATGGGGTATTCCACGCGGATCTGATCGGTTTAAGGACCCCTTGTTGGAGGAGTTTCTGTAGATGAGTTTGCATACTATGCCGGGCTGCATAGGGGATGTGGTATTGTCCTTGGTTGACAACTTGAGCATTTGGTTTGAGTTCAATCCAGATGGGGATAGCGTTAATGGCCAGTCCTCCGGGGTTCACTTCTGCCCATACACCAGGCACTTCATCCATTATGGCTCGCCTCTGCTGGGCAAAAGGGGTATTCTGGTCGTAACGGCAGCTGCCAGGCCCTACGGTTGGGGGAGCGTGTAGTCTCCATTCTTCCCTTACCGGGCAGATAAGTGTCACTGGCCGATCTTCAAAGCGAGCTTCCACTTCACCCGTGGTCTTGAACTTCAAGGTGGCCTGGAGCTTACAGAGTAGGTCTCGACCAATCAAGGGGACTGGACATCCAGGGATGTGTATGAACTGATGAGACACCATTGTCCCTCCGATCTGGACTTGGCGTTCCTTGAGGAGGGGGGCTGCAAGGGATTTCCCGGAGGCTCCCACAATTGGTATAGTTTCTTTCGTGGCTGGGGCTATGGCGGTGGTGATAACAGATCGTTGGGCCCCCGTGTCTAGTAAGGCCTTCATAGACTCTGTCCCCACCCGAATTTCCACCAGAGGGTCAGTGGGGACTCTGCCCTCCCGGTCTCTTCATGCGGTACTGTCTCGGGTAGCCTCCATAGCCATCTGCCATTCCCTCCGGTCATCCCGTCCCCTGTCTCTTCGACCCCGGCTCCGGCCTCGTCTGGGGGCCCCTGCACGGTCGTCCGTCTCCTCCTCTCTGGGCCGGTCCCATGTTTCTTCTTCTCTCGGGTGGTCCCGTATCTCCTCTGGGCAGTCAGCCCACCAGTGCCCTTCTTGTCTACAATTTGCACACTGGTTACGTCCTATGGGGGACCGTGCTCCTCTTGTCTTTCTGCCCCTCCCCCTTGGTCTAGACCTCAAGCGTTCTTCCAGTACCGTGGCCAACACATCTGCCTTCTCCCGCATCCGTCTAGTCGACTCCTTCCGGGCCTCTGTCTTCTCTTCTTGGTCGCGATACCCGAATACGCGGTCAGCTATAGCTTTTAATTGGCTGAGGCTCATCCCTTCAAACCCTTCCGTTCTCTGCAGCTTTCTTCGTATATCCGGTGCTGACTGGCTAACAAAACTCATAACTACGGTTGGGAGGTTCCTGGGGTCTTCGGGGTTTATCGGGCTGTGCCTTCTAAATGCCTCCATAAGCCGTTCCAGAAAATCCCCCGGACTCTCGTCCTTTTGTTGGACTACACTGTGAATTTTCCCCATATTGGTAACCTTCTGTTTCCCCTTCTTTAAGGCGGCCAGGTACGCCTGCTGGTATCGGCGGATAAGGGTTTGGCCTTCAGCGGTTCGGTAGTCCCACGCAGGAGCAGCGAGGGGCGCCTCCGTCTCTATTAGATTCTGTAAGTTGGCATGGGTGGGGTTCGCATCCCGGACAGCTTGCTCCATATTTTGTTGTAAAAGGCGGCGTTCTTCAGTGGTCAGGATGTGGGCGCTCAACTGCCTAAGGTCTCCCCAAGTCGGATTATAACTGTATATAATGCCTTCCACCAGCTCCACCAACTGCTCGGGTTTCTGGTCGTAGGACGGCCCATGCAATTTCCAGTTATACAGGTCGGCACTTGAGAAGGGAACGTGGCTATAAACTGTTGATTCAATGGGCTGGCCCCCCCCTTCCGCCGGGTTAGGGGTATAGGTGGTAGATTGTCGAACTGGGAATAGGTTAGTGGCTCCCTCTTTCCTGCTCGAAGGGAGGGCATTGCGCGGACTCGATTGGGGGAACCGAGTAATGTTCTTCACAACCCGTTTACTCTTCCGTATGGTTGCGGGGCCCGGTGACTCAGGTGAGTCTGGACGGGACGTCTCTCCGGCCTCCGACTCTGACCCGGAAGCATCAGCGTTATCCGGGCCCTCCTCCAGGCTCGCGATGTCGGGGTATATCGGGGCATACGGCGGTGGCGCGATGTCGTCCTCGTATGCTTCCGCCGTAGCAAGTATCGGGGCCTTCGGAGGCTTCTTTTTGGGCAAACCCTGAACTTTCCCTAGGGTTCCCTTTGGGGGTTTCATTCTAGAAAGTGTGTTGGTCGTACTGGGCGTAGCTCCTACCTTACCAATGGTAGCAGGGGGCGTGGTCTCAGTGGCTTCAGCGCTAGGGGCGGTAGGCCGTATAGGGGCGGGCCCTGCGGCCTTCTGAACGGCAGCGGTTGCCGAGCTTTGGAGAGCGAAGGCATGGGTCGGCAGGGCCTTAAGTTTAGTTTTCCGGCATTTCTCTGCTTTACCACCATGAGGGCGGCCTTTTCTACCTTCCGTTGGGCCCAAGCCGGCGGGTCCCGGACTACATCCAACCACGCTTCTATGTATGGGATGTCCTCGGGACAGCCTGGGTTTCCCTCAACCATAACAATATTCATGACCGCCGCCACTTTTTCATACTCGAATGACCCTCCCGGGGGCCATCCGGCAATTCCTAGCCCTGGCCACATAAATTGACATCTCTGTATCATCCCGGCCCTGCTACATTTATCTTGGTCGAACACTTCGCTAAAGTGTTCCGTCATTAAGTCTAACGGTGAAGACCCACCCCCGCCCATCCTAACCTGAGTGCCAAAGGACAGGTGACGGACAAAGGGGGAAGGGGCGGTGGAGGAGTAAGGGGTCTCGTTCCACCAGACACAAAAGGGTCAACACTCGGCCTGACCAGGACGCGGTCGCCCGGCCTGGAACTGCAAGCCCATTCACACACTTTCATACGCCACAAGAAACCCTCCCGTTCGCCGCTCGGTTTCGTCGCCGGAGCCTAGTGAGTTTCGGGACCTAGTCGTATACCAATAGTCCGTATTAGTCACTGGCTAAAAGAGGGTGATCACGCCTCTTCTTCGGTCCTTACTGGGCCGGTCACTACGTAGAGTATACTCGCCTGTCCGCCGGGGTCGCAGGCTGCGCCGTCGTACGCTTCTTTCTGAAATAGAAAAGGTGCCTTGCCGGAACCACACAGCCCCCTCTACAGTCAGGCGGAGTTGATCGACCCTCCTCCGGGAGATGGACGCTGAAATCAGCGGTGGCCACTCACCACCTTCTCGGGTGGGGATCGATAACCTGACCCGACCGCAGTGGGGGAGGGGAAGAATATAATCCGATTCCCCTTTCTACTTCTGTCCCATCTGGGTCGCCAATGAAACAGGTGGGAAATCAGGAGACGAAAGGCAAACTTTGGTTCCAAACAAGGCAACTTTATTGCTAGCAAGTGAACAGCACCGAGTAGTCTCGGGACACTGTGTGTCATAAATCATCTGACACTTACATTTATACTTCCCTACTGGGCCTGCGCATTTGGCCCCTTACACATCACAACTGGCATGCGCAGTAAACATTTGTAGTTCTTACAGTACAAAAGTGTAGTCCCAGTACATACTCACGTCATAACACTGAAATGATACTGGCAAGAAAAACGAAACTTAGCAGCTTATTCTTCACACACACACAATGCTCCTTTCTAGCACAGGAGATAAGGTTCGGCTCAGGAATGCAGGGGGTGTCAGCACCCTCCAAGGTCGCGTTGCTACATGCAAGCTGGTCTTGTATAGGCCTTGCAAACTACTGTTACAAGCTATATGTCTAATAGTCCTGCATTCTGTCCTTACATTAGTAAACAACAACCTTCTTTCGTTAGTAAACAGTAAAACTGGATAAGGCACAAATGTCCAGTGCAGTAATAAGGTGTGGCTAAACAGCCAAAAGCAGAGGTAGAGTGCATAAGTATACGTCCATCAGTAGGCACAAAAACATGAGGTTGTCCTGTTGTTCAGCAGTATTCGGGTAGTATTCGGCGTTCCACTCCTTCATTACCACAACATCACTTTGTATTTGTTCACACAGCAGTCTGCGAACGCCTCTCCGGTACTATGTAAGCCACATTGAGCCTGCAAACAGGTGGGAAAATGTGGGATACAAATGTAACAAATAAATAAAATAAATAAATAAAATAAATTTTGGAGACCACACCTTCAAAAAGATATAAACAGGATAGAGCTGGTTTAGAGGGTGACACTAAAATGGTCAGTGATCTCTCCCATAATGCATATAGGGACAGATTCATAGACATCAATATGAACATAAGAATAGTCATACTGGTTCAGACTAATGGTTCATCTGTCCCAGTGTGGCCCAGTATCCTGTTTCCAACAGTGGCCAATTCGGGTCACAAGTACCTGGCAGAAACCCAAATAGTAGCAACATTCCATGCTACCAATCCCAAGGCAAGCAGTAGAAGAAAGATGACAAAGAAGAGATATGATTGAGAAATTTAAATATTTCTATGGCATAAATCTACAGAAGACAAGTCCCTTTCAACTGAAAGGAAACTCTGGAATGAGAGTGCGCCTATAGCATGGCTTAGTAAACAGGGCCCTACGTCCCTTTAGGTCCCTGCGGAGCTGGCAGAGGTAGTGTGGAGCCCACAACAGCTCCCTAACAAGCAGTACAGATGTCAAGAGTTTAGCTGAGTGCACAGCACATAAAGAAATGACCCCAAACTTGATAAGAAAATTATGTATTTCCTTGAAATGTTATTAATTTTATGTCAAAGTTATTTGCATAATAACAATAAGAAAAAATAGAAAATTATTAATAACAATAATTATAATAGAAAGAAGTGTATCAGAGGCATTTGAGACAAAGGCAGTATATAAAAATGTAATATTATACATTAATTTAGTCAGTGTTTTGAAGATAAGATTCAAGAGGGGACCAAATTAGACATATACAGATCCATTTTTTCAGCTATGGACACTTCAAATTTGTAATGTTGCAGCACAGACTGCCACCAAAAGTGTACGTTAAGCAGGTTGGAACTTTTCCAATTAGACAGCATAATGTTTTAACCTATTGTAATAAGTATGTCAAAGAGTTTTTGTTAAGGATCAGAAAGCTGAATTTGAGGGAAACAAGACTTATAAATTACAATAGAAAGTGAAATATCAATTTGTAATGCAAAAATAGTATCCATCTTATAATTGAAAGAGAAAAACGCCTAGATTTCGACCCAAATTGGGAGATAGATGTTTATCTCACAAAAACGAATAAATCAGTATAATGGAAAGCCGATTTTGGACGTTTTCAACTGCACTCCATCGCGGAAGCGTACAAAGTTGACGGGGGCGTGTCGGAGGCGTGGCGAAGGTGGAACTGGGGCGTGGTTATCGGCCGAGGAGAGATGGGCGCCTTTCGCCGATAATGGAAAAAAAGTATGCGTTTGTAGCTAGAATTTAGGGCACTTTTCCTGGACCCTGTTTTTTCACGAATAAGGCCCCAAAAAGTGCCCTAAATGACCAGATTACCCCCAGAGGGAATCGGGGATGACCTCCCCTGACTCCCCCAGTGGTCACTAACCCCCTCCCACCACAAAAAGTGATGTTTCACAACTTTTTATTTCACCCTCAAATGTCATACCCACCTCCCTGGCAGCAGTATGCAGGTCCCTGGAGCAGTTGTAGGGGGTGCAGTGGACTTCAGGCAGGTGGACCCAGGCCCATCCCCCCCCTACCTGTTACAATTGTGCTGCTTAATGCTTAGTCGTCCAACCCCCCCAAACCCACTGTACCCACATGTAGGTGCCCCCCTTCACCCCTTAGGGCTATAGTAATGGTGTAGACTTGTGGGCAGTGGGTTTTGAGGGGGATTTGGGGGGCTCAACACACAAGGGAAGGGTGCTATGCACCTGGGAGCTCTTTTACCTTTTTTTTTGTTTTTGTAAAAGTGCCCCCTAGGGTGCCCGGTTGGTGTCCTGGCATGTGAGGGGGACCAGTGCACTACGAATCCTGGCCCCTCCCACGAACAAATGCCTTGGATTTATTCGTTTTTGAGCTGGGCGCTTTCATTTTCCATTATCACTGAAAAACAAAAACGCCCAGCTCACAAATTGTCGAATAAAACATGGACGTCTATTTTTTTCGAAAATACGGTTCGGTCCGCCCCTTCACGGACCCGTTCTTGGAGATAAACGCCCATGGAGATAGACGTTTCATTCAATTATGCCCCTCTATGTATCATAGACCATGGGGCTCATTTTCAAAACAAAAAATGTTCAAAATATATCATAAGTTGGCAGAAGGATATTTTTCTCTCAAAAACATCCAAGTTGTGATTTTTGACTCTCCGATTTTATTCTCCACAGTTCATCCAAATTTCTAGGTATGTGTTGGGGGTGTGTTTTGGGTAGACATGGACGGCAACAATGGAACAAAACAAAAATGTCTGGGGCCAAAATTAAGACAATTTGGCTAGTGTTACGTCCCTCACCTGTTCAACGCTCCTCCTGGCTAAGTCATTCCTCAGCTTTGTTCAAGAGGGACAAGGTTCAGTCTTAGGAGGGTCGGTTTCAGTTTCCTATGTCTGGCAGCCATCATCCGGGTTGGATCAAGGACAGCAGCCATCTTGGCTAGCTCAGGAGGGGGCAGCCATCTTGGAGTAACGAGGTCAGGAAGGAAGCCCATATTTGGACGAAGGCACCTCTGCTGATGGGGGCAGCCATCTTGAATCAGCTGCACATACTTGAGCCTAATTCCTCCACTACTTAAAGCCCTGCCTTCAGTCCTTCATTGCTTCGGCCTCATTTGTTCTGAGGAGTTGCTGTCGGAGTGCTGTTCACCGACTTTCTTCTGTTCCTGATTTCCTGTGTACCGGACCTTGGCTAGTCTTCTCGGATTACGCTTGTTTGCTGCCTGCCTTGACCCTGGACTGAATTGACTATTCTTTGCCTGTTGGAGTTCTGGTTCTGGACTATGTCTGTTTCTTGCTATTCTGGTCAGTGGCCGTGCAACCCCGCCGGTTCCAGAAGTCCTGGTGGCTACCTGCAGCTGGGAGCTCATCTCCCGGTGAACGGTGGTCGCTTCCCAGGTGAAGCTAGGGGTTGTCTGGCTGCCTGACCGAGTGCGGTGTCACTCCATCTCTGCCATGCTCAGTCGGGGCACAGGGGCTCACTACTACCGGGTCATAACAGTAGGCTGAAGCCATGAGCTCGCCAGACAGGTCCGAGCTGTCTCACCTGGCTCAGGTTCTCCACCAGCAGCAGGAGCAACTAACCCGCCTGTCCAGCGCCTTGCAGAAGGTCTGCAGTCAGCTACCAGGACTCCAGCGGCAGGCGGCTGTGGTCTCTCCAGGCTCTAGAGCGGAGACTTCCGCTGCACGTCTGCGACTTCCAGAGCCACCTCGCTTTGACGGTACTCCCGCAGCTTGCCGGGGGTTCCTGAACCAGTGTCAGATCCTGTTTGAGCTGCAACCGGAGGCTTTCCCGTCTGACAAAATAAAGGTGACCTACATCATCTCCCTGCTTTCCGGTGCCGCGCTGGCTTGGGCGTCGAGTCCGGTTCTGGCAAACCTGGAGGAGTTCTTGCGGCAGTTCCGGATGGTATTCGACATTCCTGGCTGACCTTCTTCTGCCTCAGGGGAGCTGCTGCGGATCCAGCAGGGCTCCGGGTTAGTTGGGGCGTATGCTGTCCGGTTCCGTACCTTGGCCGCGGAACTCAGGTGGAACCAGAAGGCCTTAACAGCCATTTTCTGGCAGGGTCTGGATGGCCAGATAAAAGACGAATTGACTGGCAGAGAGATTCCCGCTACTTTGGACGCCCTTATTGCACTCTGCACACAAATCGACATCCGGTTCCAGGAGCGAGCCCAGGAGAGGGCCACGCAGCCGGCACCGCAGAGATCCAGAGGCCTTCCCCGCCGCCCAGAGACGCCCAGGTCCTTCGAAGAGGGTTCAGAAGGAACCAAGGAGGAACCCATGGTACTGGGGCGGCATCGCCTGTCCGGGGAGGGGAGGAATGGCGCTACTTGCTGGAGGGAGCAGCACATCCGGTGACGGTGATCACTGACCATAAGAACTTACTCTACCTCCAAAATGCCACCAGATTGAATCCACGCCAGGCCTGGTGGTCTCTGTTTTTTGCTAGATTCGACTTCCGCCTCATTTTTAGGCCGGGGGAGAAGAACGTCCAGGCGGATGCCCTGTCCCGCAGTTTTGAGGCTCCCGGGGACCAGGAGGAGCCCTATCCCATGCTGAACACAGCCTGCATTCCCGCTATACCCGGGGCTAGTGCCGCGTGCCAGAAGGCAGTACCCGTGAGTCTTCAAAGGAGGGTGCTACGCTGGGGGCACGCTTCTGAATTCGCCGGACACTTCGGGTTCCGCAAGACTCTCCATCTGATCTCCCGAGCGTACTGGTGGCCCCGATGGTGCAGGATGTGCTGCAGTACGTGTCCACCTGTCCAGTGTGCGCCCGAACTAAGAGCTCTCATCAGAAGCAGTGGGGTTTGATGCAGCCCATGCCGGTACCGCAGCAACCCTGGGAGGACCTGTCCATGGATTTCATCACTGATCTGCCGGCCTCCCAGGGTAACACTGTCATTTGGGTGGTGATCGACCGGTTTTCCAAGATGGCCCACTTTGTGCCTATGAAGACCTTACCCACAGCTGCCAGTCTTGCCTCCAGTTTCATCACCCACATTTTCAGGCTCCATGGATTGCCCCAAAGGATCATTAGTGACCAAGGCTCCCAGTTCACCTCTCGTTTTTGGAGAGCATTACGTTCAGCCTTTGGGGTAACCATGCTCTTCTCATCGGCGTACCATCCGCAAACCAATTTACACTACTAACACGGGTTAAATATCTTAATTATCGGTCAATCCAATCATCTATCCCTCTACATTGACCTAATCTTCTTTTGTCAGAATCAATACAAGATTTTTATTTGTTACAAACACATTACTTTATTCAATTTAAACATAGTTAATAAAAGTTTAACAATCTACTTATATAAGGACTATGTTCTGTATTAACGCCTATGATACTCTGTATAGTTTCTTTAAACTTTCATGACACAAGAACGTCAATAAAGCCAGATGACTTATCTTGTCTTCATTTCAAACGACGAAATGTTACGTATTCCACCATATAGTTCATAAAAGAGTATCCATAATTAGTCCGTTGATAAACAGAAAACAAAATCCAAAACAGGATGAAATTCACAATATCCTCGGAGTGGGTCAATATTCTCTGAAACAAATGACTCCACTCAAACCGGATCCTTCTGTCAGGTTTTTCTTCACAGCGATGTTTAATCTCACATTCATACATATATATCCACAGATCTCATCTGGGATGCTTGCTCTCTAGCTGGATAAGCTATGGCAGAGAGCGTAAGCATCCGCAATGGCAAACCCAAGGCTTGGGTGCTTCCTAGGGATTGTTTAATGTCTTTTCAATAAGATGGTGGAAAGGGTCAACCAGACGGTGAAGGCGTTCCTCCGGGCTTACTCTAATCAGCGCCAGGATGACTGGTCCTCCTTGTTACCCTGGGCTGAGTTCACCTACAATAACAGTCTACATTCAGCTTCCCGGACTACACCTTTCAGCACCATGTTATGTGCGGCTGCTCGGCATGCCCCTCGCTGGCCTACCTTTTTAGAGATAGAAGATGCTATATGACCTCAAGAAAGGAGTGATGCTGCTGTTGAAAGCAAGGAGGGTTCTATAGATTCCAGGGATGAGATACAATTGTCCTTCTTCAAGCAATGATTTATTTGAAGCCACTTATAAAATTTGACATGTGCTAATGAAAAATGTTCTTGCAATGTCAAAAAAGACATTAATTCTTTGTTACTCTGACAAATATTTTTCAAGGTCCAAATTCCTTTTTCTCTCCATTCTTTCCAGCACACAGTGGGGGGCCTTTTTACTAAGGCGTGTAGGAGTCTATGCGCATCCAACATGCATCAATTTGGAAGTACCGCCCAGCTACCGCGTGCCTCGGGTGGTAATTCCATTTACATGCACCCGATACATGCGAGGCACTAACTTGGCGGTAATTTCAGTGTACATACGCTGATGATTACCGCCCGGTTAACACGTGAAACCTCATGGGTGGCAGTAAGGTCTCAGAGTCAAAATGGACACGCACTAATTTTTATTTTTTTGCATATTCATTTCCCCCCCCTCCCAAAAGGACTGTTTTGTAGGCACGCTGAAAAATGGACCTGTGCGCCTCCAATACACGCTCCTATACCAGTGCAGGCCATTTTTCAGCGTGCCTTAGTAAAAGGGCCTCTGGATTTGTTGATTTTAATTTGAGAATTAAAAACCATAGAGACATATATAGTGAATTGATAAAGGAGTGATCCAATGTTTTGTCAAATTGAATAAGACAATTATAGGTGGAAAGTATAATCAAATTTGATTACACTCTCCACATAAGTTGTAGCGTGTTTTATAGAATTAGGATATATATGCAACTTCCTGGATCTCTCAGCTCTGTATACCCTTACTCATGCTTTACTGACCTCACAGACTGACTAATATAACTCAGTTTATGCAGGTGTTACTAAACATCTGCTCTCAAATGTCTCCAAACATTACAAATCACTACTGCTTGTGTACTATGTGGCAATCGTAGATATGATTCCGTGACCCCATTACTGATTAGATTAAACTGGCTACCCATTCAATAGCACATTTGGTTCAAGGTTCCCTGCCATGCATATAAGGCCTCCTATCTTGGAGTTATCTTTCTGCCTTGACCATTTCCTACATGCCCTCCCATTTTCTTAGATTTCTTGATGCACATTACATGGTTCTCCCAATTTCCAAACAGATACATTATGAATCATCTCATGGCTTTCAATACCATCTCTATGCTGATGACTCCCAAATTTACCTCTCTACCCCTGTAATCTCAACCAGCATCCAGACCAAGGTTTCAGCCTGCCCTTCTGATATCGCTGCCTGGATGTCCCAACATCATCTAAAACTTAACATGGTAAAAACCGAGTTTCTCATCTTTCCCCCTAAACCTACCTCTCCTCTCCCCCCTTTCTCTATTTCTATGGATGGCACTCTCATTCTCCCTGTCTCATCAGCTCGCAACCTTGGAGTCATCTTTGACTCCTCTCTCTCCTTCTCTGCTCATATTCAACAGATTGCCAAAACCTGTTGTTTCTTTCTCTATAACATTAGCAAAATCCGTCCCTTCATCTCTGAGCACTCTACTAGAACCCTTATCCACACTCTTATCACCTCTTGTCTTGATTATTGTAATCTGCTTCTCATCGGCCTCCCTCTTAGCCATCTCTCTCCCCTCTTCAATCAGTCCAAAACTCTGCTGCGCGACTCATTTTCCGCCAAAGTCGCTATGCTCATATTAGCCCCCTCCTTAAATCAATTCATTGGCTCCCTATCCATTTCTGTATTCAATTCAAGCTTCTCTTATTGACCTATAAGTGTATTCACTCTGCTGCTCACCAGTACCTCTCCACTCTCGTCTCTCCCTACGCCCCCCCCCCTCGGGTACTCTGTTCTGTTGATAAATCTCTCCTATCCGTCCCCTTCTCCTCTACTGCTAATTCTAGACTCCGTTCCTTTTGTCTTGCTGCACCTCACGCCTGGAATAGTCTTCCCGAGCCTGTGCGTCTAGCTCCGTCTTTGGCCGTTTTCAAGTCCAAACTTAAAACCCACCTCTTTACCGCTGCTTTTGACTCCTAACCACTACTCACTTGCCCTGTCCTTTAACTTCACCTATTTATTCCCTTACCCTTAATTGTTCTGTCTGTTAACTTGTCTTATCTAGATTGTAAGCTCTTTGAGCAGGGACTGTCTTTTTGTGTATGGTGTACAGCGCTGCGTATGCCTTGTAGCGCTATAGAAATGATAAATAGTAGTAGTAGAATCCACTAGCAATTCGGCCCATTTCTTCACACTTCAAAACTTTGGAATGGATTACCACCACCTCTTCATAATGAACTGTAATTTAGAAGGTTAAAGTCTTTGTTCAAACTTTATTTTAGTTAGCCTTTGGAAATCAGACCATAGATGATGGGCAATGCTCTCTGGGGATTTCCCCTCTTCATTATTATCTTTTTAATGCTCTTCTCTGTGCCATTTCTAATTCTGCTACATCTTTTTTGAGATGCGGTTACCAGAATTGCACATAATATTTGAGGTGTGGTTGCACCATTGACAAATACAAAGTCATTATAATATTCTCAATTGTGTTCTCCGTTCCTTTCCTAATAATTTCTAACATTCTGTTTGCTTTCTTAGCTACTGCTGCATACTGAGCAGAGGCATAATCAAAAGCCGATTTTGGGTGTCCACAACTGCTTTCCGTCGCCGGAACGACCAAAGTTTACGGGGGCGTGTCGGAGGTATAGCGAAGGCGGGTCTTGGGCGTGCCTAACACATGGGCGTCCCTAATGAGCACTTGGACGACTTTACTTGGTCCTTTTTTCTTACAACTATGCCACGAAAAGGTGCCTGAACCAACCAGATGACCACCAGAGGGAATCGGGGATGACCTCCCCTTACTCCCCCAATGGTCACAAACCACCTCCCACCCTCAAAAACATTTTTTATATATTTTTTCCAGCCTCTATGCCAGCCTCAAATGTCATACTCGGGTCCATTGCAGCAGTATGCAGGTCCCTGGAGCAGTTTCAGTGGGTGCAGTGCACTTCAGACAGGCGGACCCAGGCCCACCCCCCCCTACCTGTTACACTTGTGGTGGTAAATGTGAGCCCTCCAAAACCCACCAGAAACCCACTGTACCCACATCTAGGTGCCCCCCTTTACCCATAAGGGCTATGGTAATGGGAGAGAGAAGAGAGCTACTGAGCGATGCATCGAGTGACCCTGTGTGTATGATGACTCCCTGCTGTCTCCCCTCCACGTCCCCATCTGACTCTTCCCTCATTAACTCTTTTCATCACCTTCCTCCCATGACCCCCCTCTCTCTCTCTTTACACCTTCCAGCTGTGATGTCTCCCTCCCCTCTCTACTCTGTCCCCCCATCCCTATGAATCCCCTCCACTCTGTCTCTCTCACCCCCTTCCCCTTGTCTCTCACCCCCCTACTTGGCTGTCTCTCTGCTCCCCCCCCATCTCTCCCCCTGTCTCTTTCTTTTCCTGATCTGGTCTCTCTGTATTACCACCAGGCTGTTCACTCACTGCACATTTGCAGAAGGGAGGGGTGGGTGGGGAGGTCGTAGGTTAGCACTTTGTTGCCCTTTTCTCTTATGCCTTTTCCCTACGCCTGGAATAGACTTCCTGAGCCCCTATGTCTTGCCCCATCCTTGACCATCTTTAAATCTAGATTGAAAGCCCACCTCTTTAACATTGCTTTTGACTTGTAACCACTCGCCTCCACCTACCCTCCTCTCCTCTTTCCCCTACACATTAATTGATTTGCTTGCTTTATTTTTTGTCTACTGGATTGTAAGCTCTTTGAGTAGGGACTGTCTTTCTTCTATGTTTGTGCAGCACTGCGTACACTTTGTAGTGCTATAGAAATGCTAAATAGTAGTAGTAGTAGTAGTACAGTTGGGAGGAGAGGGTTTGGGGGGCTCAGCACACACGGTAAGGGAGCTATGCACCTTGGAGCAATTTCTGAAGTCCACTACAGTGCCCCCTAGAGTGCCCGGTTGGTGTCCTGGCAAGTCAGGGGGACCAGTGCACTAGAAATACTGGCTCCTCCTCCCACTGCCAAAGGGCTTGCATTTGGTCGTTTCTGAGATGGGCGTCCTCAGTTTCCATTATCGCCGAAAATCAGAAACGACCAAGTGTAAGGACGACCATCTCTAAGGATGACCTAAATTTCCAGATTTAGCCGTCCATGACCGTATTATCGAAACTAAAGATGGACGTCCATCTTGTTTCGATAATACGGGTTTCCCCACCCCTTCACGGGGATATCCTGCGAGGACGTCCTTAGAAAAACTTGGGCGTCCCTTTCGATTATGCCCCTCCATGTTGTCTTTAGGAAATATCCCTGGACAGCAAAAAAAGAAGAATAAAAAAAAGGTCCCACAGAGGTGAATATAATGAGGTGAGATGTTTTGTTTCTCTTTAGATAATAGGCATAACATAGGAATTTAAGGGGAACATTTCAATTAGACACATTGTTATAAAATTGCTTCCCACATGTTTTGCATGCCCCCTCACTTAACTCACCAGAACTCAGTGTGACTGTCACACACTAATATGTGTAAATCCTGTATACAGCAAAGACAGCCAAAGACTGTTGGGGGGGGGGGGGGTGTTAAAATAATGACATGGATAAAATAGACACCTTGATATTATGAACTATGAGAATAGATTAACAAAGAGAGATATATTTAGTTTAGGGAAGTTAAGATTGATAGATAGTGAGGTTGGCTATCTTCATAACAGAGTTCAAAAACAGACAGAGGATTAATTACAAAGATAACAAAAATCAGGTCCCCATCTCTTCTAGGAAAGGGATCAGACTTTGATCTGCACTCCCAGACCTCAAAAGCTGCCAATGTGTGAGGTTTTCAGATAATTCTAATGAATATACATAAAGGAAATTTACCTGCCTACCACCTTCATTGTGTGTACATTTCTCTCATGCATATTTATCCGGGACAGCCTGAAAACCTGGCCTTGAGGACTGAGAATGAAGACAAAGGGGTTAAGAAGTAATAAACGGGTTTCAACTACAGATTGTGATTTGATATTAGGAAGAACTTTCAACTGTAGGGATACATTAAGCATATAAGCAATGTAAAAGTTAGCTAAGGAGGTAGTAGGCTCTTCATTTAAATTCATTTGGATTCACTTGAGGTGAAATTCTGTGTCACAACTGGCCTAACCCAAATCCCGCACTTTTAAAACAGATTCCAGCAGTTCAGCAACTGGAATGCTGTTGTGGGGGGGGGGGGGGGGGGCATTTTATGTGGTTGACCCACTGCCAGCCATGTAAGTGCTTCTCTCTATTGGCCCATTAATTTTTACTGAAATAAATCAATATTACAAAATAAAAATAATATTGCACAACAGACTTAGGGTGCATGTTAACTGGATTCTGGAAGGAGTCAATGTTGGTTTCCCCTTGCGAAGATCTGTTGCTGCAGAGGCTGAGTTGGGGGATGAGCCAGTAAAATAGAACACTCCCCAGGTAGATGTAAACGAAGGTTTGTAGTGCTATAGCCCAATAGATGCTGCTTCTAAGTGAGCTGAAGACCAAAATGTGCACGAGGAAGAATACTTGACATAAAAATGATGTGCAATGAGTTCTATCTGGTCCCAGAAGTTCTTAACTACAAGAAATGAATATTGGTTTTTAATCTCTACTTGATTCGAATTCAAAATTCTTACAGTTGTCTTCAAGGCCTTGGTGCCTGGTCCTCCTGACTATGTGTCCAACACTTTATGCCCCCTCCTATACATTTATTTTTGTTACATTTGTACCCCACGCTTCCCCACTCATGGCAGGCTCAATGTGGCTTACATGGAGCAATGGAGGGTTAAGTGACTTGCTCAGAGTCACAAGGAGCTGCCTGTACCTGAAGTGGGAATTGAACTCAGTTCCCCAGGACCAAAATCTACCACCTTAACCACTAGACCACTCCTCCACATTAACTTCTTTCCCTGCTTCTTCTGCCAGACTTCGCCTAGGGATCTCTTGT
This sequence comes from Microcaecilia unicolor, assembly GCF_901765095.1. Classification (NCBI taxonomy): domain Eukaryota; kingdom Metazoa; phylum Chordata; class Amphibia; order Gymnophiona; family Siphonopidae; genus Microcaecilia; species Microcaecilia unicolor. The sequence goes on from NC_044035.1 coordinate 222,361,304, forward strand.
GACTGTGCCTTCTACTACCTTGGGCATCATCTAAGGAACTCCCCTTTCTTTAGATATTAGACAGGAACCATCTTTTCTCAAATTCAAGAACTAGATCAAATCTTGGCTTTTTTCAGCTCACTTATGGTTAACCTCTCCCTTTTTCTTTGCCTCCCAGTGTGGACAGCCTTCCCTGCAATCTTCTCCCTCACTACTTCTCTCGCCTGTCATCCTCTGCTCCCCATCTAGCTCCATCTTCCTCACAGCATGGACAGTTCTTTGTACTTTCTCTCTCAACTTCCTATCAATGCTCCCCCCCCCCCCCCCCCCCCCCCATTTTTGAGTTTCCCTTTCTTTAAATTCCCTTAAAGCTCTGTAAACTGCTTAGCGGCTCTCTTGTGTGATTGGTAGCATATCAAGCTATTGTAAATAAATAAAATATTAATACTTTTTAAATTTTGTATTGTATATTTCATTCTGCTATCCTGATAAAAATATGAATATCTATTGTAAGATATTTAGGAGCATATCAGACATATGCCTATGTGGAACGGTTTAGCTGTAGGCGATTCTATCTAGAGGCAGGAAATGGATTAGGCATCCTCTTAATGACCATTATAGAATTGTCTTTCTGTAATTCAGCGATCCAGCTGTACATAAAGATCAGCAGTTTGAGTGACTGCAACTTATTTATTTACAATATATGTATATGTCAGATTTTAAGAACTGATAACAGCTGTGCCATAAAGGCCTAAAATATTAATTTTATTTCTGAAGCTCCTTCTTTTTTTTCTTAATAAATGACTGCTGTTGACTTCAATAAATGTTAAACTGTTTTGAATATTGCAGAACTTGACGCTAAGCCTGAAGGAGCACCAGAAGTTGAGGTACGCAGTATCAAGAACTGTGCAAGACTGGTGTGCATTTTGAGAAAATGCGTCTGTTTTGAGGTAATATATGTCAGTGTGATTTGTCCTTTGAATAAACATTTATATTCAGGAACATATCTAATTGACTTGAATCTTTCTAGAGGAACGTGGGAGCTTTTTTCCAATTCAGTGGAATCTGTACTCAAAACCCCATTGACAAAACTGATAGAGAGATGCGTAATACTGAAATCATTGCTAAGTGCCTACTTTTCTTACCTAGCCCTAACTCTGCTCATGTTGTCAAGTACTTTTATGCACTTAAAATTACTTGTCTAGGGGAAATAGGTTCACCTCTAGTCAGTTTGCAAAAGGGTCAATTTAGATGCTTAGTTCCCTAGTGATCTAGAGGCCCTTTTACTAAGCCGCGCTGGCGCCTACGCACACACATGTGCCAATTTGAAACTAACGCCCAGCTACCGCATGGCCTGGGCAGTAATTTCATATTTTACGTGCATCCGCTATCATGCTGGAAAATATATTTTATTTTCCAGCATATGGCGTTAACCAGGCGGTATTTGGCATTGTATGCGCATAGACAATTACCACACGGTTAACGTGTGAGACCTTACCGCTAAGTGAATGGGTGGCGGTAGAGTCTCAGACCCAAAATGGTCATGGACCAATTTTTATTTTGCTGCACGTCCATTTTTTTGGTTTAAAAAAACCCCACATTCTTTACAGGCGCGATTAAAAAATGGATCTGCATGTACCCAAAATACACGCCTACACTAGTGCAGGCCATTTTTCAGCGCATCTTAGTAAAAGGACTCCCTAATTTATTTTATTTGACCCAAAAGGTAATAGAAAGTTTAAAGTGTGAATAGGTGATGTTATCAGTATACACAAAATAAATCAAAAGCAGTTCATTGTCCAGTCAGCTGAAAATGCTCACCTGGTTGGGCAAATAGCTCAAAAGAGGTCCTGAGCACTTTTTGCTTCAAACTCCTTTAGATCTGCTTCCATGTTTCTCATGATATCTCTGTTTTACTATTTGATTACATCAGCGGCCATATAAGTTCTATTATACCAAAGTTCTTTAAGCATTCTTTAAAGCATTCTTTAAAATTCCAATTGATCACTGTACCTCACTCACAATTATTTTTGCAAAACAATGCATGGATCATAGCTTCTAGACGACGTCCGCTATACATCCTCATCATATCCATGAGAAAACTAATGACTTTCTCAAGCAATCTATCATAGCATGTACTGTGATGCTCACATTCATCTGAATTATATGTGGCATGTTGTCCAGGGGGCCTGAACAATTTAAAGGTCATGTGATAGGCCTGTAACAGGAACTTATTCGCTGATATCGGGTGCCTGTTCACTTTAGTGGAATTACTTTCTTTGGTAGTTCCTTTGTTGTGTTTCATTTTAAGAATAATCAAATAAGCAGATGCTTCAGTCCCCAGTATTTCCTGTCTGTTTTATGCTTTTAGCAATGATTCAACTTGAGGGAAAAGGGGAATATTCAAATCCCTCACACACTTGTAAAATATATGTGTGCTTTTTAGCATGTGTACTTACTTAATTGGATATATACCCCACTAACATCTGAGTCGAGAACTCAGTTCTATGTGGCTTACATAAAATTAAGCAGATATAGAAATACAGGATAAGGATGCACGATAAGGCAGTGAAGATAGAGATTTGTGGAAACAAGATTAGGGAAGGAGACCTAGTGAAGAGTAGACAGTTCCATGGTATTAGGCATAGATCCCATAGGTAAGTTAACAGAGCCAGGGTGGGAGAGGGGTTTTTCTGCTCATTTTCATTTAATATGCAACAACATGGGATATGTTATTGACATTCATAGGTCATTGTTTTACACTATCTTAAAAAGCAACAGAATTATGTTAGGAGATCTAGTTCATCTTTGATGCAGTGTTAGCACTCAAAAAGCATTCTACGGTGTGGATGATTTATGCTTTACCTGCTTTAACAAGGGCTAGTTCAGCTTCTACACATTCATAACACCTATGAAAGATACTTCTACATGAGTTTTTTTTTTAAGTTTTTTGGGATAAGCAGTTTTTCCAGTACACTAAAAAATAAACTTCAGACAGAAGATGTTATAGGACATATTCTATAATCCACCAATCAGATATTGGCAGCCAAGCCCTGGAGATAGCATGTTTTTATGTGCCACATGGTACTGTGTCTTCCCCTTCATCACTCTTAACATTCAGGGTTGATGAAGGAGTCCACACTCCTCCTCTACAACAGATCTCCAAATAGGGCTTCTTGTTTCTTTCAGTCTCTCTCTGCCAAGACCTCACATCTCCTCTTAGGTAATGAAAATCGGGCAAGACTACCAGGGTCTCAGAAGGTCTCAGGGTCAATGTCAATTGTACAGAGGCAATCTTTATACAGTACTATCATCATCTTCGAAATTGCTATAACCAAAACAGTCAGTCATAGTTATCCTTTTTGTCACTAGTATCTCTCTTATTTTCACAGTACCTTCCTGAAGATCCTTTTCCTATATGACTGATGCATCCATCATGTCAGAAGTCCTCTCAATCGTCTGGAGACCTGAAGAGAAGCTAAAATTCCTTGAACAAGAAGTTTAAAAATAAACATTAATTAAATCAAAATTACAATAAAATCATTTGCAGCAAGTCACTTATGCTTCCTTTATGTTCATATGCAAATTGCTTCTAGAATATAGTAAAATAAAGTTATTCTGTTCAGTTGTTTCAATTTTGAGGCTTAGAGGATCACCAGTGGGACAATTCAAGTGGTATGAAATACATCAATATGAGATGGAAAATTTAGTATATGTACTATTTTCACAGCACTAGGAAAGCACAATTCAAGTACATCTATAAAGGTAAATAAGAATTTACCAGGGTAACGTGACTGAATAAAAAGTGCCTCCTCAAATGTGGCTAAGCACTTGCACAGTGTCTCTCTATAGACATGTTTAAATTAAGGAGGAAAATAGTGTTCATACATGAAATTTCAAAAACTACATGTGCTTTTTTGCTTCTCCTTGGTCACTCACTTAAATTACAAGGGCAAAGTACATGGACATATTTACCCCCCTGTTTACTAAAACACACTAGCGGCTGCCGTATGCTAAAGCTGACACAGCTTAGTAGACAGGGGGGTTAGTATGCATACTTTGTACCTGTTCCCTTTGAGAAACGGTGCAATATCTCTTGGCTATCCATTTACTTTGCACGCTATAGACCAGGGGTTCTCAACCCAGTCCTCTGGACACACGTAGCCAGTCAGGTATTCAGGATATCCACAATGAAGTAGGGTAACAAAAAAAAAAAAAAGTAAAGTAATGATGTTACTTGGGAGAGGGAGCAGATATGCCAAGTCACACACATTTGGCATGTGACACACACATTCAGGCCCCTTCTCCAGCTCACAAGCCTAACTGCCACAATCTCACATATTGCTACATTGCCTGCAGGAGCAAGGAGCCATCTTCAGTTTCTGTCTTCAAACTAGTAGCATCTCTCACTTTCTCCTCCTCCTGCCCCTATGGTCCTCTAAACTTGCCTATGCTGGTAGCACTGCAGAAACACAACTTCCAGCCGGCACAAGGCCTTTCTTCTGCCATGTCCCACCTTCTCTGATGCTACTTCCAGTTTTGGGGGTGCGGGGCAAGGCAGAGGGAAGATGCTAGGCCAGCAGGAAGCAGAGTCTCTTTGGCCCCGCCAGCTGAAGACGTGTCCTGCGTGAGTCCCACCTGTGCTGCCAGAGCAGTGCTCAGGTTGGCGAAGCACTTCAGCCACAACAACCTGAGCATGCATGAGAGAGCCAACATCAGCAGCTGAAGCGCACCTGCTGACTTAAGTGCTGCTCAGACACCACAGACAGGACTTGTACAGGACATCTCTTTGGCTGGCGAGGCTTGGTATCCCTGCCAGCCATTAAAGCAGAGGGGCGTCTGAGTTAAAGGTGAGGGGACCTTGTGGATATGCCACTGGTTTGAAGGACAACAGGGCAGAGAAACTGAGAGATGATGGGTTGCAGGAATAAGGGAAGGAAAGAGAGAGGGGAAAATACAGGAAGAGATGCCGAGATGGTGGGGGACTGAAGAAATAGTTGCCAGGACAGTGGAAGATGGAGAGGATAAAGATGCCAGGATCGGGGGGAGAAGAGATGCTAATACCTGTGGGGAAAGAAGGAAGAGGTTGAACCCCCAAGGGGGTGAAAGAAGAGAGAGGAACAATTGCTGGACCCCTGGGGAGGGGGAGGGGCAGGAGGGAGAGTTGCTGGCCTGGGTGGGGGGAGGGGACAAGATGGAAGGTAGAGAAAGCGAAAGATGCTGGCACTTGGAGGGGAGGAGATAGGCATACAGAAGAGTTATGTTGTAAAGAACAAGAATAGGGTCAGAGAGCGGAAAGATGCTCAACATGGTGGGAGGATGGGGCAGGAACACAGGGGCAGTGCTTGGCAAGGTGGATAGGGACGCAGAGAAAAGATGGATGTTGGACAAGGAGACCTTGGGAAAACAGTTAAGAAATGACAGAGGAAAGGAAAGCAGAAACCAGATATAGGGACCAAATAATAAGAAAAATAAATGGGTCGATATTCAAAGCCATTTAACTGGTCAGAAATGTCTTCTGACTGGTTAAATCACCTGCTTAGGGCTAACCGCTAATTTTCAACAGCACTTAACTGGTTAGTGCTGCTGAAAATAACAAGTTGGTGCATAAATAAAAACTGGCTATGTTGGGGGCACTCCAGGGGCAGAGTCTGCACTTGGCCAGTTAAGTGCTGATATTCAGAACTTAAACAGCCAGGTTAACTGCATAAATAGGACCGCATAAAAGTCAGTCCTATCTTTTTAAGGTAACCCATAGTTGGTTAAATTCTGAATATCGGACATAGGTAGCAAAAGACAGGGTTCAAAAGTACACAAACACAAACAGCAAAAAAGAAGCACAAATGGGCCTTCAAGACTGGAACAATCGAGAGTCCTTTAATTAATAGACCCAACACAGGCTGTGTTTCGGAGTGACTATGGCTACCTCAGAGGTCTGACAAAAAGACATTAAAATACAATGTAAATAAAATAAAATACATCAAAATTGTGCTACCACGCCACCGCCCATCTGACAGTGTGGGCCAAGTATCCTTGTCACATCGCCACCCACCAATAGTGTGGGCTGAGTGATCATGTAGATCTCTCTCCTTCCAAGTTCAGCACTGTCCCATTTGGATCATCCAGCAAAAGTGGCCAGTCCATGATCCTTTTATAGCAGTCCAAAGCAACTACAATAATTCCAAAACAAACATAATAATCCAAGGCAAAAGGTTGGTCCACAATTCCTTTGTAGTCCCTTGGTAACAGTCCAAACCAAAGGTTAGCCAACAATCACCTTGTAGTCTCTGAGTACTAATCCACAGTAAAGATAATAGACCAAAGTAAAGGGAAGTCCATGATCACCTCATCAAAATCCACCAACAGACCACCCACAACTCCCTCCAGCAGCAAACCAAGGAACTTCGGTCCAAGGACCCAATGATATCCACTCCTACCCTATCCATGTGTGATTCTACTACAGAGAAGGGAATTAAGGGACTTTTCTCAGGGAGCCGTTGAGACGTTTTCTGGCAGTCTGGACATGACCTACAGTATTCTCTAGTGGTACTGTGTTCTCCTAGATGTCCTGACAAGGGGTGGTCATGGGCCAGCGTGATTAAGGTCCTCCTAAATACCTTATGAATCATTAGCTGTTTGTGCTCTCCTTGCTCTCTACCTAGTATAATGAGTCATTTATCTTAGTAAAGTAGAGAGAGCATTCTTCCACCTCATCCTTCTCCTCCACCACCTGGTCCCAGTATGTTTTAAGAGTTGGGTCCTCTGACTGTTCTCTAGGGAAATGTTGAAACCTATCTATTATATCTTGACTGAGGGCTCTATGTTTGTTGGGAGCAAAAATCCTTATAATTTATCGGCTCTCTTATTGGTCTTATTCTTCTTGTTTTTCCTAGGACTTCCTAGGACATCTTGGGTGGCAAAAGGAAAATTTCTCTCAGGCTCAAGTCCTTGTCCTCAGGTTTGGAGTTATCTTTGAATGTGGTTGCAACCCAGGCTTCCTCCAGGGACAGAATCTCCTCCATTCCCTCCCAGTCTCTCCCCTGAATCAAAGGGAAAGGTAATTTATCCACTATTGCTACTTTCAAAGGAAGAGTTCTCCCCTTCTAGGTTAGTCCTATCTCATATGTAGGTTCCCTTTCAACAACCCCATGAACACAGTGGACCTGCACTATTTCTTTAAAATTTCCCACCCCCTGTCCAATTCTTAGGCTCCTGGCCAAGGTTCCTGACATAAGTGATTGGTTACTCCTAGTATCTACTAGAGCTTCAATTTCTACCCCAACCACCCATACCCCCCTTCTCAGGGCCTGCTTGTCTCCTGGAGGCCTCCCTAGCTGTCCTATGCCTGTTCCTGAGAATGAACAGTCCATCTGGGGGCAGACGTTTTGGAATTGTCCTTCCTCCCCGTAAGTAAAGCACATCAAGCTCGGGAAGGCGTCCTATCTGGGGTCTGAGAAAGGTCTGTTTAAAATATATTTTAAAAACCCTGGCTTGTATTATTGATTGATTGATTGATACCAGTGGTATAGTGAGGGATTATATTTTATTTTTTAATTATACATGAATCATAATATTTAAACATTTGACTAATTCTCTCTCTTTTTTTTTGTTTATAGTTTCAAACATTTTTACAAGAAAACTTGTATGGAAAAAAGTAACATCACCCCACCTAAAGAAATTATTAACATAAGATATCTTTTAAGTGACAATTACAACTAAAGTCCACAATTTGGAGCAAGGCACAATTCTAGGATTTATCTTCAAAAAAGGAAAAATAAGAGTAGGAAGTAATTCCCAAGTATACATTCCTACGGAGTAGCTGTTACCGGAACTTCTAACGAGGGAGTCAATGTCGGGTCCTGTTTAGAGTCCAGAAAGATCTGCAAATGTTCACTTTCAAAAAAAACATACTTAACTGAATGCAATTTAACAACACATTTACAGGGAAAATTGAGCCAGAAAGTTCCTCCCAATTGAAAAACTCTTGATCGGAGTTTCAAAAAATACTGACGTCTTTTTTTAGTTTGTCTGGAAATGTCCGGAAAAACTTTTAACTTTACAATTCAGAAAAACTTCCTGTCTATATTTGAAAAAAGTCTTTAGGATCCAATCCCGGTCCGGCTGAAGAACAAACTCCACAATTAAAGTGGCAGGTTATACTCCCAATAAATCTTCTTCTATAATTTGCGATAAATTTTAATTTAACTCTTCAAATGGTATTTCTGTATTTGTTAATATTTGATCCGAAGGTTTCTTAATATAGGGAGCAAGGTAATAAATTTTCGAAACTGGTGGATAGAGTTGGTCGGATACTTTTAAGACTTCTGAGAGATACCTCTTAAAAGTTAATAAAGGAGCCACAGTTGGCACTTTTGGGAAATTTATAAATCTTAAAGTTTTTATCCTTTGTTGATTTTCTAAGTTTTCTATTTTCTTTTGTAATAAGATGTTTTCTTTAATCAATGCTGCTTGGCTTTCTTTAGTTTTAACTATATCTTCTTTAATTGTTTGCTCAAAAATCTGAGTTTGTTGCATCTGTTTCTCCAATTCTACCACTTTGCCCGGGAGTGTTTGAGTAACCATCAATATCGAGATGTTTTCCAGGGTATTTTTTTCTGGTTTCCTCACTGCCAAAATGTTAACGTGCAGTTGAGTCTCTTCCTGGGCTCTCCCACTACACACGGCCTCCACCTCCCTCGTCTCCATTCCAAAACCGCCGGTGGAACTCCCAGCTGTGCCTCACTGCACTGCTGCACTCGGCAATCCATTGCTCACAGCTGCCCCTGCTCCCAGATCAGTCATCACCTCATCAGGTCTGAGCAATCTGGGGCATCCATCTTGCAGTGTTGCCGGCATCACCGGAGGACTCCGCTCTTCAGGGCTCAGTGTGATGTCCCCTTCAAGCGGGGAAAGCAGTTCTCCTCTCGCCGCTCCTCCCTGCTGCGAAGCATCTTGCCCAACCAATACTCCTCGGTCAGTGAATCGATCCATCGGGCCCGACTCTTTACAGAATATTGGCTTTGAAAAAGTATGAAAAGAGAAACTTTAGTGTTTTAATATAATATTTAATACATGAACCATGCCCTGCAGCCACCAAACAGAACTTTGCATTTAATTCCTTTGTGAAACTAGAGAGAAGTGTCTGCAATTAGTAAATCAGATCTATATTTTCAGGAGATTAAAACATTGAATGGAAGCAAGTCTATGGTGTCTGTTTAGCTTCTTTATTTTAACAAAGATGATAAAGCATAATAGACATAGGGATCAATTTTAGTAGCTGGGGAAAGATAGAATGGTAGGAATCTAATGATTCATATAATCCAGAGCAAATGATGATGGATGAGGAATGTGAGGACTAATGCAATTCTTGTGGGAACATGATCCAGGAGAAGAGGAAGAGTGTGAAGATGTGATGCGAACCGCAAAAAATCAAACTATTTGGAAGTTAGGCAATCGCCTAAGTAATACCAAATTACCTGTTGTTGACCTGTATATTGTCAGCAGGCCACCACCTTCAGGCCTTCCTGCAGGTATGAACTCAGCTGACCCTGGAAGGGCCCTTCCCTGGACACAGCACTCCCAGAAGCAGACTCCAATATTATGCTTAAAACCGCTTTATTCCATCAGCAAGGCCAAGACATTTCCTCTTCCAGACACAGTCCTTGGTTACAGCACATATCACCCCTAGTTCCTCCCCCCCCCCCCCCCCCCCCACTGGCCACAGTGTCTGGATACAGTTTAAATCATTCACTGCTTCCCCAGCATGGCCTGATTCCTGGACACAGTTTTAAATCACTCACTGTTTCACCAGCATGACAGTGTTCTGAACACAGTTCAAGTCACTCACTGTTTCCCCAGCATGGCACCACTTTTGGACACAGTTTAAATAACTCACTGCTTCCCCAGCATGGCATGACTTCTGGACACAGTTTAAATAACTCACTGCTTCCCCAGCATGGCATGCCTTCTGGACACAGTTTAAATAACTCACTGCTTCCCCAGCATGGCATGACTTCTGGACACAGTTTAAATCACTCACTGCTTCCCCAGCATGGCATGCCTTCTGGACACAGTTTAAATCACTCACTGCTTCCCCAGCATGGCATGCCTTCTGGACACAGTTTAAATCACTCACTGCTTGCCCAGCATGGCATGACTTCTGGACACAGTTCAAATCACTCACTGCTTCCCTAGCATGGTATGACTTCTGGACACAGTTTAAATCACTCACTGCCTCCCCAGCATGGCATGACTTCTGGACACAATTTAAATCACTCACTGCTTCCCCAGCATGGCATGACTTCTGGACACAGTTCAAATCACTCACTGCTTCCCCAGCATGGCATGACTTCTGGACACAGTTTAAATCACTCACTGCCTCCCCAGCACTTGGGAACTCTCAGACTTTGCCTTGGCAACAGAGGTCTTCAGTCCTGTTCTTGTCCTTGTTGGTCTGTTGCGATTCCTGCCTTGAAAGCTTGTTTTGCCTGTTTTTGACCTTGCTGGTTTCCTGGTTTATTCTACTGTCTGCTGCCTGCCCAAGACTCTGCTTGCTTCCTGGTTTGTTCTACTGTCTGCTGCCTGCCCAAGACTCTGCTTGATTCCTGATTTACTATTAATTGCCGCCAGCCTACAGACTCTGTGTGGTTCCTGGTTTCCCTGCTGCTTTGCTGCCTGCCGGTAAGACTCTGTGATTCATGGACTATTCTCCTGCTTCTGCTTAGTACTTCTGCTCCAGTCCAGCTGCTCCAGTCCATCCTGTACCCGTCTGTCTGTGGTCTGCCTTGCCTCTTGTTTGGGTGATTTGCCTGCCGCTGCTGCTCCTCAGCAGTGGCCCAAGGGCTCACTTTTCCTCACCAGCGTGACAGCCTCAGCCAGAAACCAGTTCTTCCCTACATGGTCAGGGAAACATACATGGTCAGGGATTTCCCTATTGGCTGATAGCCAGCCTGGGATAGTCAGGGCTCAGGTATATCCTTGAATGCCTTCTTGCCCTTTTTCCTTTTCTCTTTGATATTTTCTCCCCTCCACCACCTCTTCTTGACTTTCTGCCTTTAAACCACCTTTGCTGGAACTATTGGCCTTTCTCATGCAAAAGAAGCTCTACAGCTTGGCAGAGCCCCGAAGACAGACAGGAAGAATTTTGGATGCTGTTTCTGTATGTTCCTGGCTTCTGACTTGTATGCTTTATTCTTGAAATCTGCTCACCTTAATCCTGTGAGATACATCGAACTACAGTATGTAAATAAAAAGATAAGTTACTTTAACTATATTAAGTGTCTGAGTGTTATCTGCACATATCTCTGGGAAACTTAAACAACTGTAATAGCCGTAGAGAGACAATATAGACTGCAAGCAGTAAAGAGCTTACAGCGGGCTGCCTCATGACCCAGATTGGGAAGGCAGGATAGGCTGTAGCTGAGAGCTTGTAGTAGAAACTGCCTAGCTGGCAGGCCGAAGAGGACTGTGGGTTAGTTGCAAACAGAGCTCACAGTATAGGTGGCTACCTAGCGGCTCACATCAAGATGCACACGCATTCTTTTTTTTTTTAATTATTTTTATTAGCATTTTCAGAAAAAACCCAGAAACCCAGAATACAACATCAGCATAAGTTCAGCAAGTACATACATCTGCATTTTTACCCTTTTCCCCCTCTCCCCCCCCCCCCCCACCAATCCACCCAGGTACCCCTAGACCTTGCATTACCTTAGAAATGCCCCTTCTTACCCCTATTACACCGCTAGACCCCGCCATTCCAGATACAGAGCCCATGTTTTACTGAACTTAACCCCTCCCCCTCGCCTTAAGGCTGTAAGTTTATCCATTAAACAGAAATAATCTACCTTCGCTAGCACCTGATCCACCGTAGGTGTTGCAGTTTGCTTCCACATTCTGGCAATTAATGTTCTAGCTGCTGAAACTATATGTGACAGAAGGCAATGATGGGAAGCACGCCCGCCCCCCTTCGGGATATTCAACAGACATAAGCCAGAGTGTAATGTGATCTTAGTACCTAGCCCTCCCCGCAGTCGGGCCTGCAGACTCTGCCAGAACTGCTGTATCACCGGGCACTCCCACCAGATATGCCAAAATGTTCCTACCGCCCCACATTTACGCCTATATTGCGTCTCACCTGTTTTAAAAATGCGGGCCAGTCTGCTAGGGGTCATATACCATTGATATAGCATCTTATACCCATTTTCCACCAAGGGAGTCGCCACAGAGAAGGACAGTAATCTTTTAAAGATCGTTCTCCATGCAGCAGGTTCATAAGAAGTGGAAAGTGAAGTCTCCCAATTATGTATACATTTAAGGGGCTGAGACCTGTGAAGCAAAGCTCTATAAATCCGGGAGATCCCCCCTCCCCTCCCCTCCCCAGCTCTCATTGCCAATTCTAGCTCAGTTACAGTCAGGGATAGTTCCTCTCTTGCTTTCCGTTGTATAAAATCTCTAATCTGCAAGTAATGAAATCTATCCCTGTTTGCCAGCCCTAATTCACCTTTCAAAGTGTCAAACGAGTGGCACTTCCCATCCTCCCAAATCTGGCCCAACAGTTGTAGAGACGCAGCTGACCATAGCCCATACACCTTCTCCAGTCTACCGGGATCAAAATCGGTCGCATACACAATGGGTGTAGTCAAATGATACCTGCGTCCTGGGACCCAAGTGGCTCTACAGCGTGCCCATTCTCCCAGAGCCACCCCCATCTGTCCACTCAAGTCTGACAACAAACCCCTCAGCAGCGGTAAAGGAAGCCACAGTACCACCCATATAGGTACCCCTTTCAACCCCCACTGTGCTGCATAAGTCCATAGCTTATTCGGCCCTCTCTGCACTGTGGCCAGCATCTGGAACAGGGCTGCTCTATAGTATAGCTCAAAATTTGGCACCCCCATTCCCCCATCCCTCCTATGCTGATATAAGATCCTTCGATTCACTCGGGGTGGTCTCTTGCGCCAAATGAAAGCAAACATTTTTTTGTTTAGTGTATTGAAAAAAGTATGGGGAATGGGGATCGGCAATGCCATGAAAAGATAGAGCAACTTTGGGAGCATGGTCATTTTTACCGCCGCTATTCTACCCATCTATGACATCCGCAAACCCCCCCCCCCCCCCTCTCTCTAACTCGTGAAGCAGCTCCTTTAATTTAGGGGCAGCATTTACCCGAAACAAATCCCCAGTTTTCGGCGTCAAATTAACCCTCAAGTAACGAATGTATCTATGGGACCATCTGAAGGGAAAAAGGGCTTGTAGCTCTTCCTGCAACCCCTCTGGAAGTTGTATCGGCATAACCTCCGACTTTTGGAGATTAATCTTAAGGCCCGCAGCCACCCCATAATTCTCAAGAATATCCATCACCGCCAGTAGGGAAGTCCTAGGATGAGATAATGTGAGCAGAACATCATCAGCATAGAGCATGAGTTTAGTTTGTCTCCCTATTCTAATGCCTTGCACCTCAGGGTCATTTCAAATCAAAATCGCCAGAGGTTACATGGCTAACGCAAAAAGCAAGGGGGAAGAGCACAGCCCTGTCTTGTACCCCTGAACAACTCAAAGGGCTCTGAGTCAATACCATTAATTCTCAATTGTGACAGGGGGTGTTGATAGAGCGCTGTAACCCAACTAAAGAACTGCCCACTAAAACCCACTCTCCGCAACAATTCAAAAAGAAATGGCCACAGCACTCTATCAAATGCTTTCTCCACATCTAGTGAGAGAAAGACCGCTGGGTGCCCCACCTTCTCAATTCTGTCCAGTAAGTATTGTGCCTGCCTGGTATTATCAAAGTTTGCCTGTGTGCTATGAACCCCGTCTGGTCCTCATGAACCAGACAGGGTAACACTACTTGTAACTGACATGACAGGATTGTGGTTAGAATTTTATAGTCTGTCCCTAACAGGGAGATTGGCTGATAGCAACTGCAGCTTTGTGGATCTTTATGCGACTTAAGAAGCAGGACCATGCTGGCCAGCCTCCGATTGAATAGCATTAAACACTCTAAGCAGAAGGGGTGCCAAAATAGAGCCATAACATTTATAAAATCGATTGCTGTAGCCATCTGCTCCCGGCGCTTTCCCTCCAGGTAAACCCTTAATGGTCGTAACCACCTCCTCAAGCTCTATACGTGCAGAAAGCCGGTCCTGCTCCGCCTTGCTTAGCTTTGGCATCTCCACCCTGTCCACTGCCTCTCCCACAAGAGGATCTTCCTGCTTATACAGCATCTGATAGTATTTTACAAATATTTGTTGGATATCCTCTAGGTGCTCCCAACTCTGGCCCTCCTCATCTCTAACCTTACCAATGGCATTGCGACTTGCCAATTGCTTCAATTTATACGCTAAAAGTTTGCTAGCCTTATTATTAAACTCATAATATTCCTGTTTGGTTCGTTGCATTTGTTCCTTAATAATAGAGAGCTCCAAATTTAGTAACTGTACTCTAGCTCTATGCAGCTCCTCTTGTTGACTAGCACTAGCTTGTTGCTGTTTAACCAGCATTTCTAACTGCTGAACAGTCTGTCTAAGCTCTGCTTCTTTCTCCCTGGATTCCTTCTGTGTATGTGAGTGCAATGATATCAACTTCCCACGGATCACCACTTTCAAACTCTCCCATAAAATCTCTGGCCATATTTCTGGTGTATCATTAAATTGCAAAAATTCTCTAAGTTCCCCCTCAATTTGCTTAACATGGATAGGATCATCCAATAACCCATCTGGGAACCGCCAATTTCTACCCCCCCCCCTCCCCCGGGCACATGAAAGCCCCGCAAGGTGATAGTAATCGGGGCATGATCCGACCAAGAGCATGTATGAATCTCTGTGGACTCTGTCCGAACTATTCCTGCATCCCCATCCACATATCAATTCTCGAGTAAGTGTATGTGGTGCTGAATAACAAGTATAATCCTGCTCATCCCCATGCATTACCCTCCAAACATCCACCAGCCCCACTGATTCAAGAACTGTAGTAATTTATCCCATTCTGAATGTGCATAGCCAGCCATCCCCGTGGAATTATCTACCGTGGGATCCATTGTCACATTAAAATCTCCGCCCAAAAGCAACTCCCCCTGCACATAATTTGTCAAATGAGCGCTAAAGGACTCAAAAAACTCCCCTGGGACTGATTTGGAGCATAGACATTAACTATGGTGTACACTTGTCCCTCAAGGGTAACCACCACAATGACAAATCTTCCCCCAGGATCCATCTTAACCACTTGAACCTCCCATGCATGGTCATACTTAAAGAATATCCCCACACCCGCCGTTTTATTATGCTGCTAGATATTGAAGGGGGTATTTTGGATTACAAATTAAATATTCATGTTTGGGCAGCAAGTGTGTTTCTTGAACCAACATGAGATCAGCACCCACCCGATTCGCATCTCTAAACAGCCTTTTACGTTTTATGGGAGTATTGAGCCCCCTTACATTCACAGATAAACACGTAAACTGAGTCATCAGGGTTCAAAGCAAGTATAACTATGGGCCTTCCCCAAGCTATTAGAGCACTTCCATAGCCTATGTATAATAGTAACCCCCTCCCGAAGAACACCACCTCCCCCTCCCTCCCCCTCTTCCCATTTCAACCAACCAACTCGTCCCCTCCCCTCAAAAACATTAAGATTCTCCCTTATAACACCGCAGAGAGGTGTCAAATGAAAAGAGGTGACATGATCTCTTTGCTCCCCTCCGGTTACAGAACTTCCAATAGAAACTTAAATTAAGATATATATCTTATTCACAACAGTATCTTATTCAGCTGCTTAAACAGGCAGACTGCTCAAATTTAACTCCACTCATACAGCAAACAGACCAGATGGCCTGACAAAGAGTCATCCCATTCCATGCAATCAGGTCAGCTGTCCATCAGATTTTTGACGCTGCAGGCGCTTGTTGCCTTTTTCAACTCGCTGCCATCTTGGACGTGCAGGTAGGGATGTCGCTCATGAGCTTCCTGCTGTGGTCGTAGGCTCCGCAGTACCTCCCTCTGGTAAGATCTCCTGAGCCTCCTCTATCGATTTACTTTGCTGTATACGGCCATCTCTGTAAAAAACCATGGCAAACGGATGCCGCCAACGGTACTTGATCCCCAGTTCTCAAAGCTTAATAGTAACTGGCTTTAATGCAGCTCTACGCTTCAGGGTTGCTGCAGCTAAATCTTGATAAATTTCGATGTCATAAGTGTCCCATTTAAAGTTATACATTTTGCGGGCCGCCTGCAACACCTGCTCCTTTAATTTAAAGTCCTGAAAGCAGGCTATAATGTCTTTGGAGAGATTACCTCGTGTAGAGCCCAAGGCTCTGTGGCAGCGCTCCAACAAGATCCTCTCGGGTTCAATCATAACACCCGACTCCTTTAACAATGAGCTGACAAGTTGCTGCACCATTGCTTCACAGTCCTGATATAACGGGACCTCAGGTAATCCCCGGAAACGCAGATTGTGCCTACGCCCCCGGTTCTCAATGTCTTCAATCTTATCTGTAAGTTGCTGCATTTCTGCCTGCGTTTCGTCGCATCGTCGATTTATCGAACTTAATTCCTCCGCCTGATCATCCATTCGGGTCTCTGCTTCCTCCACTCTGGACCCGAGCTCCCGGATTTCCCCATGCAGGTCCGCTCCCAGGGTGGCCAGATCGGTGCACACTGCTTTAAGATCGCAACTGATCACACTTAGCCATTCTTTAAGCTCGTCAAAGGACTCCGCAGCCGTCTTAGCAGTTTCCACCGGTGATCCGAATAGCTCTGGCGGAGATGCTTCTCCTGGTTGTTGATCCTGCTGCGGGGCCTCCAACTGTGAGCTCGCCATGCGGTTCGCAGTAGCGCTTGCAAACCCGAATTGGGTACGATCTGCCTGACGATTCATCTCCAAAAGATAAGTATGCAATCCTTGAGTCACCGCAGCTCAGCTCACTCGATTTCTTTACTGCTGGGAACTTAAACTTGCACAAGAATATAGTTTAATGCGAAGGGGAGCAGGAGCTAATTTTTCATGTGACCATTGCAGTCGATGATGTCACTTCCTCGATGTACACGCATTCTGAAAAGAAACAGAACCAAATAATTATGTACAACATTTTAGAGATTCTAAGTCAGGTTGTTTGTTTTCTATTCTAAATTAGGGGCCCTTTTACTAAGCCGTGGTAGACTCTACGCACATGCAGCACACACCCAAATGAAACTACTGCCAGGTGTAACCTGGTCACTCTTCCAAGTGGGACCAAGGCTGTCCCTGCTTAGCTTCCACCAACTCTTGCAGGCTGTGCAAATCAGTTCACCTCTCTGTCGAGACCTGCTCCTTCCCACCGGGTCTCTCCCTCCGTTAGTCTGCTTCTCCTGCTCTTTCCCCACATGACTTCAAGGATTCCAGCCAACTCAAAGTTTTTAGAAAACCACAAGGCTTTATTGCTCAAGAACTTTTAACACAGCATTAGTCTTCATTTGATCCCCTCTTCTTCAACATGAAGGATCCATTTTAGCATTAACATTCACTGCTTCAACATAGTTCAGTCCTATTTCTAATTAGTACTTGTAATCTTGCTTACAATACTATAATAACTCTCCTCAGCATTATCGTCAATGAGCAGACAATTTCTGGGTTAGTTGCCTCCACCAGTTTCTTCCCCACTGGCTCACTTTTGCCTCACCCACCATCCACAGTTTAGGCAATACAGAGGCCACAAAGGCTTTTACCTTCTCCCCTCGAGTTTGAGCCAAACCAGCCACCTCCATACACTCCTACTCCTCTGCTCCCTCCACTTCCTCTTTATTGTATTCAGTGTCCTCCTACTCCCTGAGTTCCTCCAGCTGCTGCTCATCTCCTGGATCAGAACTCATCTCCCAATCATTCACTCCTCCCTCCCCTTCCTGAGAGTCCTGCTGAAACCTCAGTGGCTTCTAGGGAGAGTAGTTCTTTCCCTGAAGTAGAGATGTCACCGGCACTCTGGCCACTAGAGGGTGAGTTGTTTGCCTCGAAGGGATGAAGGAGACAGGACGCTGACATTTAAAGGAACAGCTACCTCCCTGTTCTCGCCCCAGCACTGCAGAGTGCTCACACACCCCCCTGCTTAAACAATTGCTAGTCTTCTCTTGCTCTTCACTAGCAATTCGAGACATGACATCAGCATTTGTTAAAAGGTTCCCGGATCTATGCTCCACCTGAAACTGATAGGGCTGTAAGGCTAGGTACCACCTGGTCAGTTGGGCATTACTATTTTTCATTTGTCCTAACCACCTAAGGGGAGCATGACCTGTTACCAGGGTAAAACTGCGCCTATCCAAATAGAAATGAGAGATCTGGACCGCCCATTTAATGGCCAGACACTCCCTCTCTATGGTAGAGTACCGAGCTTCATGTGGTAACAGTTTCCTACTCAGATACATGAGAGGATGTTCCTGGCCCCCATGTACCTGTGACAATACTGCCCCCAATCCTACGCCCGAGGCATCAGCCTGTAGCACAAAGGGTTTTGAAAAATCCAAGGCTCTTAACAGTGGTTCTTGGCAGAGGGCTAGCCTTAATTCATCAAATACCCCTAGTCCCTCTTCTTCCCACCAAAGACTATTCGGTGCCCCCTTCCTAAGTGTTATGTCTGGAGACATGAGCCCTTGTGCCCCGACTGAGCACGGTGTAGATGGAGTGAAACTGCACTCGGTCAGGCAGCCAGATGACCCCTAGCTTCACCTGGGCAGTGACCGCCGTTCCCCGGGAGTTGAGCCCCAAGGTGCATGCGGCCACCAGGACTTCCGGAACCGGTGGGGTTGAGCAGCCACTGACCAGGCAGGCGGGAAACCAGAGAACAGACCAAAGTATAGGCAGGCAGCAACACAGCGGATAGTCGAGATTCAGTCCAAGGTCTAGGCAGGCAGCAACACAGCGGATAGTTGAGAATCAAACCAGAAGTCAGGATACACAGGAAAGTAGACAGTACAACACGCGAGCACGAGCTCCAAACCTCCAAGCAAAAGAAGCTGAAGCACTGAATGCAGAGAGGGTTGCTCCTAAATAGCCCCCACCCTCAGGGAGATCAGGAACAGCTGACAGAGGGCAGGAGAGTCAGGAGGCGTAGCCATCCACAGGAGACCCCGGATTGGCTCACCGAGGGTAGGAGGCGGCGTCAGCCGCGCCGGTCAATCCGGAGACACCAAGGCGGAGCTAAGGTTCCTGGGCTCCGCGCCCGGAAGAAGACGATCCCCCTAGGAGCGCCGGCACTGCCAACATGGCCGGCCTTCCGGAACACCGGAACGGCACATCGGTGCCGCCATAGACGCCCATCGCGAGGTGCGGGAAGCGGGAGCGTCGATCCAGCCTGCCTGGCCGCTTCCTGCTACTGGAGCGGAGCTGGAGAGTGGATCCGCTGCGAAGAGCGTCGCACAGGTGGGGGACACAACACTAAGTTTGTAAGAGGAGTGGCCAGGGATGCAAAATGAGGTATGAATCTCCTATAGTACCCCATTAAACCCAGGAAACTTCTCAACTCCTTCTTATTCCTGGGACAGGGAAACTCCTGGATACTCTTCACATTATCCCAAAGGGGGGTTATCTGCCCGTCCCCCACCCAGTATCCTAGATATTTTACCTTCTGTTGCCCAAAACAGCACTTTTGAGGGTTCAGGGACAAACCCGCTTACCGGAAAGTCCCCAAAACTGCTCTCACCCTTGTTACATGGGAGGGCCAGTCTTCACTCTGAATGATAACATCATCTGAATATGCCACCGTGTATTGCTGATGCGGCTGTAACACCCTGTACAGCAGTCGCTGACAGAAGGCCGCAGCCGAATTGAGGCCGAACGGCATTCGCTTAAACTGATAGAGTCCCATAGGAGTGGAGAAGCTGTTTTGGGTTTGGCCTCAATCGTCAACAGGATCTGGTCAAGTCCAGCATGGATAGGTACCTGGCAGTTCCCAATCGGTCCAGAAGCTCATTGATATGTAGCATCGGGTAGGCATCCGGAATGGAAAGAGCATTAACCTGCCGAATGTCGATACAGAACCGCCACGTACCATCCGACTTGGGCACTAGCACTACTGGACTTGACCAAGGGCCGAAAGACTCTTCAATGACGCCAAAATCAAGCATCTCCTGTACCTGATGGACTACTTCTTGTTTCTTTAGGGGCGAGAGCCGATAGGGTCTTTGCTTGACCACCTTCCCCGGCTCAGAAATGATGTCATGTATAATAAGATGAGTTCGTCCTGGGCAGGAGGTCAGAAGATCATGAAACTCCATCAGGAGTGCCTGAATTTCTTTCCGCTACCCCTCAGTCAGAGTAGTCTGGGGACCTAATTCTTCCTTGGACTCCACCATACCCTGACTCCACAACCCCCTCCTTTCCTGCCAAGGTTTGAGAACATTAACATATGTCTGGCTTCTCCCTTGCTCATTTCTCACCAAATAAGTCACGGGTCCCAACTTTCTTACTATGGTAGCCCGTAGCCGGGCCCCGCCATCGTCCCATGAAATTATGAGGAGAATCTGAGACCAATATCAATACGCGGTCTCCTACCTCAAACGTCCTCTCTACACTCTTGCTGTCATAGTAAAGCTTTTTGGTATTCCTGACTCCTCTCCCATTTCTGCTGGGCACAGTTAGCTAGTTTATGCAACCTCTCCTTCAATTTTATTAAGTAACTAGCCACATCCCGATCCTCCTCCTCTGGGAGAACCCACTGTTCTTTTAACACATCAAGCACCCCCCTGGGGTGGTCTCCCATACATTAACTCAAATGGGGAGACCCCCAGAGAGGCTTGGATATTTTCTTTGCAGACATAAAGAGTGAATGGCAGTAGTAGATCCCACTCTTCATGGCAGGAACCCAACCCCTTTCTCAGCAACATATGCAGCGTTTTATTGAATCTTTCTACAAGACCCTTGGTCTGTGGATGGTAAGCAGCAGTTCGGATATGCTGTATCCCAAAGGCCTCCCATACCTGAGCTAATGTCCTTGACAGAAAATTGGTTCCCCTATCCATAATAACCTCTCTGGGAAACCCCACCTCGCAAAAGATATGAATTAGTTGTGCCGCAATAACTTTGGCCGAGGTGTTACGGAGGGGCACAGCCCAAGGGTACTGAGTTGCCATATCCATAACAACCAGGATGTATGAAAAACCCCTCCGGGACCTAACAAGGGGACCGATCATATCCATGGCTAATTGGGTAACAGGTGCTCCTATACAAGGTAGGGGCTGCAAGGGCACCTTTCCTGGCGCCCGTTCTGATACTCTCTGGCACTGAACACAGGAGCTACAAAGTAAAGTCATCCAAGTGCTTGTCAGGGACGCCCTTTTTTTCCATTATGGGTCAAGGACGCCCATATGCTAGGCACGCCCAAGTCCTGCCTTCATTACGCCTCTGACACGCCTCCGGGAACTTTGGTCATCCCCGCGACAGAAAGCAGTTGAGGACGCCCAAAATCAGCTTTCGATTATGCCAATTTGGGTGACCCTGGGAGAAAGATGTCCATCTTCCAATTTGTGTCAAAAGATGGGCGTCCTTCTCTTTTGAAAATAAGCCTAATAGTGGAATTAGAAAAGGTTCAAAGAAGAGCAACCAAAATGATAGCGGGGATAGAACTGCTCCCATATGAGGAAAGGCTAAAGAGGTTAGGGCTGTTCATCTTGGAAAAGAGACGGCTGAGGGGGGATATGATTGAGATCTACAATATCCTGAGTGGTGGAGTGGGTGGAGGTGAGTCAATTTTTCAGTCATTCAAAAAGTACAAAGACCAGGGAACACTCAATGAAACTGCATGGAAATACTTTTAAAACAAATAGGAGGAAATATTTTTTCACTTAAACAATAGTTAAGCTCTGGAACGTGTTGCTAGAGGATGTGGTAATGGTGTTTAGTGTATCTGGGTTTTTAAAAAACGTTTGGACATGTTCCTGGAGGAAAAGTCCATAATCTGTTATTGAGATGGACACGGGGTAAGGCACTGTTTGCCCTGGAATTGGTAACATGGAATGCTGCTACTAATTGGGTTTCTGCCAAGTACTTGTTGCTACTGCTAGACCCAGGATATTGGGCTATATGGACTATTGGTCTGACCTAGTATGGCTATTCTTATGTTCTTATGTACAAGTTTGTGTTACATGTAAATATGAAGAAATGGCAGCATTGAAAAATAAGTATTTTGGATACTTTCCTAAAGGTTTAGGCTCCTTTAGAGGCTTTTTCCATCTTACTTTGTCTATAACATATTGTTATTTGCTCTTTATGTGCTCAGTGAGATTTGTAACCCAACTAGTGAACTTTGTAAGACATTTTTGTGGAGTTATATTATTATTTCAAATAAAACAGTTCAAACAAAACAAAAATTCCTGAGTTTGCTAAAGGTCAGAAGGGTATAGATAATGCATATATTTTTTTTCTGAAAACCAATGCTCAAAGTGAAATCGAACCCAAATACAGGATAGAGTGTGGACCTGCAGACATCACTGCCCAGCATTGCAAGAATAAGGGATGTTGCTTTAATTCAGCTACATTTGGAGTGATTTGGTGCTACTATCCCCATCCAGAAGCAGGTAATATTCATGCTCTTTACAGGGGCATCATCAGTAAAAACTAAAGCAAAGAATTAATTTATCCTCTCTGCTATGGCCTTGTCCTCCCTGAGTGTCTGTTTTACCCACTGGTCCAACTAACACCCTCATAGGCTTCTTGCTTCAAATGTAGCTGAGAAAAAGTTTATTATGAGTTGTTGTTTCTAGGGCAAGATATTTTTCAAGTTCTTATTTTTGCCTGCCTGATCAGCGGTTTGTATCTAACTTTCTGTTCCTTATGCTTTTTCCTATTTTCTTCATTTGGATTAGCGTTCCATTTTTTTGAAATATGTTCTTTTGGCTATAATAGCTCCTTTTGCCTTACTTTTTAATTATGCTGGCAGTCATTTGGTTTTCTTTCTGCCA
Organism: Microcaecilia unicolor; assembly: GCF_901765095.1. Classification (NCBI taxonomy): domain Eukaryota; kingdom Metazoa; phylum Chordata; class Amphibia; order Gymnophiona; family Siphonopidae; genus Microcaecilia; species Microcaecilia unicolor. Next base: position 222,384,199 of record NC_044035.1, read on the forward strand.
TATTTAATGCATGGCATATATCTGGTCTGGGCTTCTGGTATTTTTAGACAACATTCATGCCTAATGTAAACTGTTATCAAGACACTCCCTCCCTCCCCATCCCATTTAAGTTCTTCCTCTCCCTAATCAAGGCAAACTCCCAACATATAGATACTCCCTCCATCTAAAGCAATGAGCTCTCTTAACTGCTCCCCTAATTACATATAAAGTACTTTCAACTTAACCAGGAGCACCTAAGATCCCAAGCAAATGTAACTAGTAATCTTAGGCACATTATCAGTTGTAACAGTTTGTGACTGGAAATTCTCCTATATCTACTGGACCAAAATCTGTCCAGATGGATTTAGTGCAGTTATTTGTGTAACTGTGGTTAGCTTTCTAAACTTAGTTCACTAGGGCTGCAAAGGTAAAATTATGCCTTACTGCAGATAATTTTCTTTCCTTTAGTAGCAGCAGATTAATCCATGAACTGGTGGGTTATGTCCATCTACCAGCAGGTGGGGATGGAGATTACAAAGCTAAAGGCAGCAATACCAGATGGTCAGCTCCTCCTTCACTTCAGTATATGTCTCATCACCAAGCAGAATCAGACAAGAAACCAGGAAGGCTTCCTCACCAACCAAACACAACAGAAACTCGTCAGTCTGACTTAGAGAAACCACAAGTGCAATGGACTCCTCTTCAGTGGTTTCTGTTCTCTCTTTTTTTTTTAACTAAAGACCAGGACAAGAACAGAAAGGTAAAACAATCGCAGCTGACAGAGGGCGGGTTCCTGGATTCATCTGCTGCTACTAAAGGAAAGAAAATTATCAGCAGGTAAGGCATAATTTTACCTTCCTTAGCATATGCAGCAGATGAATCCAGGAACTGGTGAGATGTACCAAAGCAATCCCTAATTAGGGTGGGAAGTCGCTGCTCCCCAAGACAGAACTGCTGCTGCAAAGGCAGCATACGAATAGCAAAAGCACACCTGTTCCGCCCAAAAGGTGGTCGGCAACCTCATGGAACAAGGCTGCAATGCCACTGGCGGGATGCGAACTGCCAATAAATCCACGGAAATAAAATATCTGCAATCCAACGAGAAATAGTCAGATCAGAGGCTGCTGTCCCATGGCATGGACCAGCGAGAAGGATAAAGAGATGATCCGAACACCAAAAAACATGTGACACCTGTGAATGCCGGAGAACCCTCCGAAAATCCAGAAGACAAAGAACCATGTAATCCGCATGAAAATTCCCTTCTGAAAGGAGGGAAGAAAGAGAGGCTGATAAAGAAGAAAAGCCAAACCACATCCGGTAAGAAAAGGAGGAACCATACGCAGGTCACTCCAGACTTAGCAAATTGCAGAAAGAAGCTCGGCACGGCAGTGCTAACAATTCAGACACTCTGCGTGCCAAAGAATTGGCAACCAAGTACTCCACTCGTGAGTAACCTCCTAAGTGAAGCCTTCTGCAAAGGATCAAAAGGAGTCTGAAGCAATGCTCAGTAGACAAGAAGTCCTAAGCTAGGCTTGGAGATCAAGAACAAGGTTTCGGGGCAAACAAGGTCACAGCAGCGGAGGAGCAAAGCACTCTGCAAGAAATGCACCACATTTGGGTGTGAAGCCAGAGAAGAGCCTGACACTCTCTTCCAGGAGCAGGCTACCGCCACCTGCATCCGAAGCAAATAAGAGACTAGGCCCTTCTGCAACTCATCCTGCAAAAAGAATCAATTGCTGAGAAACAGATGCCCGCAATGGAGACCAAGTGTGGGCCGCATACCATGCCTCACAAAATCCTCTACACCTGAGAATACACGATAGAAATGGACCGCTTACAAGTTAGAAATAGAGCAGCAATCACTGTGTCCAAAGAACTCTGTTCCTCAGAGTTGACCTCTCAAAAAACCAGGCCTTAAGACCAAAGCGAGAGGGATCCTCCACTCTGTAATAGACCATGAAGGAAGAGCCCGGAGTCGAGTGGAATCCGAAATGGACCACCCAGTCCCCCAGGAGCAGCACCAGATCCACATACCAAGGGCGCTGCGGCCAATTCGGAGTTACCAGAATGACTCAACCCCAGTGGCAAGTGATCCGAAAAGAACTCAGTCAAAGAGAGGCTATGGAGGAAACACTGATCGAAGAACATCTTCTGGGTAAAGAAACAGCTAAACAACCAGCCCTGCCGAGTCGCCCTCCCTCCAACGACAGAAGAAAGAAGGCACCTTGGCATCCAGCCAGGACGCCATCAGATCTACCTCCGGAGCTCTCTACCTGAGGCCAAACTGGAGAAGCACTGGTGTGGAGTAACCATTCTGCTGAGACCAGAAGACAGCAGAAAAAGAGAAATTAAATGAATTCTTTGCTTCGGTCTTCACCGAGGAGGATTTGGGGGGGACACCGGTGCCGGAAAGAATATTTGAAGCGGGGGAGTCGGAGAAACTAAACAAATTCTCTGTAACCTTGGAGGATGTAATGGGTCAGTTCAGCAAGCTGAAGAGTAGTAAATCACCGGGACCTGATGGTATTCATCCCAGAGTATTAATAGAACTAAAAAATGAACTTGCGGAGCTACTGTTAGAAATATGCAATCTGTCCCTAAAATCGAGTGTAATACCGGAAGACTGGAGGGTAGCCAATGTTACTCCGATTTTTAAGAAAGGTTCCAGAGGAGATCCGGGAAATTATAGACCGGTGAGTCTGACGTCGGTGCCGGGCAAGATGGTGGAGGCTATTATTAAGAATAAAATTGCAGAGCATATACAAAAACATGGACTGATGAGACAAAGTCAGCACGGATTTAGTGAAGGGAAGTCTTGCCTCACCAATCTAATGCATTTTTTTGAGGGGGTAAGCAAACATGTGGACAATGGGGAGCCGGTTGATATTGTATATCTGGATTTTCAGAAGGCGTTTGACAAAGTGCCGCACGAAAGACTCCTGAAGAAATTGCAGAGTCATGGAATCGGAGGTAGGGTATTATTATGGATTAAGAACTGGTTGAAAGATAGGAAGCAGAGAGTAGGATTGCGTGGCCAGTATTCTCAGTGGAGGAGGGTAGTTAGTGGGGTCCCGCAGGGGTCTGTGCTGGGTCCGTTGCTTTTTAATGTATTTATAAATGACCTAGAGATGGGAATAACTAGTGAGGTAATTAAATTCGCCGATGACACAAAATTATTCAGGGTCGTCAAGTCGCAGGAGGAATGTGAACGATTACAGGAGGACCTTGCGAGACTGGGAGAATGGGCGTGCAAGTGGCAGATGAAGTTCAATGTTGACAAGTGCAAAGTGATGCATGTGGGTAAGAGGAACCCGAATTATAGCTACGTCTTGCAAGGTTCCGCGTTAGGAGTTACGGATCAAGAAAGGGATCTGGGTGTCGTCGTCGATGATACGCTGAAACCTTCTGCTCAGTGTGCTGCTGCGGCTAGGAAAGCGAATAGAATGTTGGGTGTTATTAAGAAGGGTATGGAGTCCAGGTGTGCGGATGTTATAATGCCGTTGTATCGCTCCATGGTGCGACCGCACCTGGAGTATTGTGTTCAGTACTGGTCTCCGTATCTCAAAAAAGATATAGTAGAATTGGAAAAGGTACAGCGAAGGGCGACGAAAATGATAGTGGGGATGGGACGACTTTCCTATGAAGAGAGGCTGAGAAGGCTAGGGCTTTTCAGCTTGGAGAAGAGACGGCTGAGGGGAGATATGATAGAAGTGTATAAAATAATGAGTGGAATGGATCGGGTGGATGTGAAGCGACTGTTCACGCTATCCAAAAATACTAGGACTAGAGGGCATGAGTTGAAGCTACAGTGTGGTAAATTTAAAACGAATCGGAGAAAATTTTTCTTCACCCAACGTGTAATTAGACTCTGGAATTCATTGCCGGAGAACGTGGTACGGGCGGTTAGCTTGACGGAGTTTAAAAAGGGGTTAGATAGATTCCTAAAGGACAAGTCCATAGACCGCTATTAAATGGACTGGAAAAATTCCTCATTTTTAGGTATAACTTGTCTGGAATGTTTTTACGTTTGGGGAGCGTGCCAGGTGCCCTTGACCTGGATTGGCCACTGTCGGTGACAGGATGCTGGGCTAGATGGACCTTTGGTCTTTCCCAGTATGGCACTACTTATGTACTTATGTACTTATGAGTGATCAACATAGGAAAAGCCCGCAAAGTGGGCCACAGAGAAACGGAATACAAGGTCCTCTGACCATTCCATAGGCCACATGCCCCAGTGGCCAGGGCCCAATTCTGAGTCCCACCCTGTTGAAGAAGAAGCCACCACCATCGTGGTCTCGGTTGGCTGAAGCACCACCTGACCCACAACGTGTCCCGAAAGGCTAGAAGACGTACAGCACCAAAAGCAGGTCCAGCAGGGAGATTGGTCACACAGTCTCCCATGACATCCACTGCCCTGGAGGCAGAAGAAGGAGGCAAAGGGCTCTTCAACCTGAGAGGCTTGCATCCAGAACCACCACCATCCACTTTGGAGGTGCCAAAGCATCCCTTCCTCAGGGAGGAATTGCAGAGCACCAGTTCACGAGCAGCTGCAGTTCATGAGCAGCTGTGCTGAGAAAAGCAACAGAAGATGCTGCTGACACTCCTGGGACACAGCTGATTACCTGCTGAGAAGCAAGAGCTGCAGATGTCACATGTGAGCACAGCCCACAGCACTACCTCCAAAGTGGCTACCACAGAGCCGAAGACATTGAGCCTGCAAAAAGGTGGGATAATGTGGGGTACAAATACAATAAATAATAATAATAATAATAAACGCACTGCCAGGCCTGAGGACTCGGCGCCCCAGACTATGCACCTGAGTGTAAAGCTTGACCCTCCAGTCCTTGGTCAAGAAAAAATCATACCAGAGCTGTCTGGGACGGGACAAGTGGCTCATCAGAAGGGTGACCACCCAGTCCAAGGATTCCAACAGCGAGAAGACCCAGGAAGAGCCAGTTTGACTCTCGGTACTCTTTCAGAGCAGGGTGTACTCTGAAGCCGTCCTTGCGGATAATGGCGCAACACTCCCAAACCTAGAAAAATGTGCGTGGAGCAGTAGCCATACTGAAAGGCAAAGCCCGGAACTGAACATGAGGGCCCAGAACGGCCAACTGAAGAAACCGCTGATGAGGGGATCAAAGAGGAAAGTGTAGAAATGCTTTGTAGTGAAGTGCAGGGAAGAAAGCTCAACTGAAGTAGCTCTGCCATATAGCTAGCTGTCCAAGACAAAGAACAAGTGCAAAAGTGCAATAAAAGCCGTGGAGGGGCATAATCGAACGTCGCCGGCCAAATAGATTGCCGGCGATCTATGTTGGCGGCGGCACTATGGCTGGCCGGAACCGTATTATCGAAAAAGATGGCCGGCCATCTTTTTTGTAGATAATATGGTTTAGGCAGGCCAAATGCCGTGGAGTTCGCCGGGTTTGAGATGGCCGGGTTTGTTTTTCAGCGATAATGGAAAGTTTTGTCGGCCATCTCAAACCCCGGCCAAATTCAAGGCATTTGGCCGTGGGAGGAGCCAGCATTTTTAGTGCACTGGCCCCCCTGACATGCCAGGACACCAACCAGCCACCCTAGGGATCACTGCAGTGGACTTCAGAAAAGCTCCCACGTGCATAGCTCCCTTACTTTGGGAGCTGAGCCCCCCAAACCCACTATCCACAAATGTACTGCACCCACTAAAATTGCTCCAGGGACCTGCATACAGCCTCTAGGACTTATTGCTGTTGTATAACTTTGGCACACCAGTTCACACCTGAAGACTAATCTCTCTGAAAAAGTCCTTTCTTGAAATAAGCACGTTTACTCACAGTTAACTGCAGATCAGAGGTTGTGCCCCACTGGCAAAGAGTCCCCTGTTACTAAGATTAGCAGTAGGTCAGAGCTGGCACAATGGTATACAATGCCCTCTTTCAGCACCATTCAAGATAAGAACTACGTTCTCTAACGTGGGTAACACAGGAAAGGGAACGAAAACTGGCTTACAAAAATGGCCACTACTGCATGGACTACAACAGGAAACAAAACAGGGCACACTCTGACCCAGTTAGCAGGGGGGGAAAGCACCATGGGAGTAGAGCCCAGTACCCTACACCCACCACAATGCATTGCTAATGTGACTCTGCAGCGCACCTAACAGAAAAGGTGTCACACTCACCCGAGAGCCACATCGCAACCAGGGAAAGGCTGTCAGAGGATACAACACATTCTGCTGTCATGGAGGTGGGTACGGCATTTGAGGCTGGCATACAGGCTGGCAAAAAAGGTTTTTAATTTTATTTTTTTAGTATGGAAGGGGGTTGGTGACCACTGGGGGAGTATGGGGAGGTCATCCCCCATTCCCTCCAGTGGTCATCTGGTCAGTTGGGGCACCTTTTTGAGGCTTGGTCGTGAAAATAAAAGGACCAAGTAAACCCAGCAAAATACTGCTTAACGCCGCTTTTTTTTTTCCATTATCGGCGAAAGCCGGCCATCTGGTAGCCACGCCCATGCCCATCCATGTCCCGCCTTCGCTAATCTACCGACACGCCCCCTTGAACTTTCGCCGGCGAAGCAACGGGAAAGCGGCGATGCTGTCAAAAATGCCGCTTTCGATTATACCGATTTCGCCGCTTTTAAGAAATCGCCGGCCATTTCCCGATTTGTGTCAGAAGATGGCCGGCGATCACTTTCGATTATAAGCTGGTTAGAGATACATTCGACATATAGCTAGCTAGAGGTGCCGCTGATATAGTGGAGGCTGGAGCTGGTATGCAATAGTTTGACCAGTGTGAGTATGCAATTCTAGAAGAGCAGAGCTGCTGTGGGAAACCGACACAGCTAACCTTTGGCACTGTTAGCTGCCCCAACTATGAAATGAACTGCTTGTCAAGGCAAGCAACATGGGAGAGTAAAGTAAAACATGCCCCCTATGAAAAGGAGCAGAGGTCCACAGCTTCTAATTTGATGCACAAACCAGCCTTAAACCTGTGACTTTCAGGTTGAAAGCCAGCCACCTTCAAGAAAAAAAAAAACTATTTTGCTAAAACAACTACACCTGGAGATAATGTACCCAGAGGTTCCATGGTTACCATGGAGCCCAGAGCACTAGCCCCAGAAAATAGCAATATGTAACATTTCCCACAGAAACCTGCAGCCAACAGCTGTAAGCCTACAAACTCCCTTATAAAGGTTCAGAAAAAAAAAAAAAAAGAAAAACCTACAGCACCTAGTATTCTCAGGCAGTCTCCCATCCATGTAGAAACAAGGCCCAAGCCTGCTGAGCTTCCAACAAACAGAGATGAGCAGGCACACTTAGGGTGTTGTGCCTGTAGGAAATGCCTACACTGCCAAAGTAAATAGAGTTCCACAAAAGAAGTGAGGGAAACTTTCAGGGTGTTAAAGTAACTGCCCTCTGAGAAAAAACTGAGAGGACCAAAAACCCTGTAAATGAAAATACAAAACTGGCCCTTTCAGAGGCCCAACACACAAGGAGCCCTACTCTGATGCTGTTCACTGTTTCCCACACTAGGAACAGCCTTTAACCAACACAGGAATTATAAGAAAATCTTAACTCATCACAGGCAGCGAGGCCTATTGGAGACTGTTGCCATCAACACACCCACTTAGGCAAACATGGCTTTCCAGCTCAGACGATTCCTGCTGCCTCTGTGCAGAAAGGAACTGCCCTGAAATTACTCCCACCTAATAGAGGAAGACAGGGGAGCAATAGACTCTACTGCTGTGCTGGAGAACAAACATCCCCTCTTCGGGACAGGGTCCATCAGTGGTAGGGTTACCATATGGCTCCAGAAAAAGGAGAACAGATTGAGCCAGTCTGGATTTTACTTCAATTGCTTTCAATGGAAGCAAAACCCAGAATGGATCAATGTATCCTCCTTTTTATGGAGCCATATGGTAACCCTAATCAGTGGAGACTGAGACAGGGAACAAGCCAGAAATCTCCAAAGGCTGAACTGTCAGTTCCCCTACCAATTTGCTAAATAGATACTTTTGTTCGGTTTTCACTGAAGAAAATCCTGGAGAAGGACCGCGAGGGACTGGCAAAAGTACACCTGAGAATGGAATGGATATAGCACCGTTCATGGAAGAGTGTGTGTATCAACAACTTGAAAAGCTAAAGGTGGACAAAGCCATGGGACCGGACGGGATCCACCCCAGAATATTGAGGGAGCTCAGAGAGGTTCTGGCGGGTCCTCTTAAAGATTTGTTTAATAAATCCTTGGAGACTGGAGAGGTTCCGAGGGACTGGAGAACGGCAGAGGTGGTCCCTCTTCATAAAAGTGGTGATAGGGAAGAAGCTGGAAACTACAGGCCGGTAAGCCTCACATTGGTTATTGGAAAAGTAATGGAAGCCATGCTGAAGGAAAGGATAGTGAATTTCCTAGAAGCCAATAAGTTGCAAGATCCGAGACAACATGGTTTTACCAGAGGGAAATCGTGCCAAATGAATCTCATTGAATTCTTTGATTGGGTGACAGGAGAATTGAATCATCGACGTGCTATAGACGTAATCTACTTAGATTTTAGCAAAGCTTTTGACATGGTTCCCCACAGGAGGCTCTTAAATAAACTAGATGGGCTGAAGATAGGTCCCAAAGTGGTGAACTGGATTAGGAACTGGTTGACGGACAGACGACAGAGGTTGGTGGTAAATGGAGTTCGCTTGGAGGAGGGAAAGGTGAGTAGTGGAGTGCCTCAGGGATTGGTGCTGGGGCCGATTCTGTTCAATATATTTGTGAGTGACATTGTCGATGGGTTAGAAGGTAAAGTTTGCCTATTTGCGGATGATACTAAGATTTGCAACAGAGTGGACACCCGGGAGGGAGTGGAAAGCATGAAAAGGGATCTGAGGAAGCTAGAAGAATGGTCTAAGGTTTGGCAATTAAAATTCAATGCGAAGAAATGCAAAGTGATGCATTTAGGGAGTAGAAACCCACGAGAGCCTTACGTGTTAGGTGGGGAGAGTCTGATAGGTACTGAGGGGGAGAGGGATCTTGGGGTGATAGTATCCGAGGATCTGAAGGCGACGAAACAGTGTGACAAGGCGGTGGCCGTAGCGAGAAGGTTGCTAGGCTGTATAGAGAGAGGTGTGATCAGCAGAAGAAAGGAAGTGTTGATGCCCCTGTACAAGTGGTTGGTGAGGCCCCACCTGGAGTATTGTGTTCAGTTTTGGAGGCCGTACCTCGCGAAGGATGTTAAAAAAATGGAAGCGGTGCAAAGAAAAGCTACGAGAATGGTATGGGATTTGCGTTCCAAGACATATGAGCAGAGACTTGCTGACCTGAACATGTATACCCTGGAGGAAAGGAGGAACAGGGGTGATATGATACAGACGTTCAAATACTTGAAAGGTATTAATCCGCAAAAAAGTCTTTTCCGGAGATGGGAAGGCGGTAGAACGAGAGGACATGAAATGAGATTGAAGGGGGGCAGACTCAAAAAAGATGTCAGGAAGTATTTTTTCACGGAGAGGGTGGTGGATGCTTGGAATGCCCTCCCGCGGGAGGTGGTGGAGATGAAAACGGTAACGGAATTCAAACATGCGTGGGATGTGCATAAAGGAATCCTGTGCAGTAGGAATGGATCCTCAGAAGCTTAGCCAAAATTGGGTGGCGGAGCAGGTGGGGGAAGAGAGGTTGGTAGTTGGGAGGTGAGGATAGTGGAGGGCAGACTTATACGGTCTGCCAGAGCCGGAGATGGGAGGCGGGACTGGTGCTTGGGAGGCGGGAAATACTGCTGGGCAGACTTGTATGGTCTGTGCCCTGAAAAAGGCAGGTACAAATCAAGGTAAGGTATACACATATGAGTTTATCTTGTTGGGCAGACTGGATGGACCGTGCAGGTCTTTTTCTGCCGTCATCTACTATGTTACTATGTTACCAGACTTCTGCAACATATAGGTATACAGAACAGCAGAATGAACTCAGGGAAATGGTCAGAAGACCCCAGCACCAGAGAAGCCCACAGATCAGCTGACATGCATCCCGAAGAACAAGGCACACCACAGAAGGACCATCAGATTCCTTATGAAAACCTTGCCATCTAGAACCCATCCACCCGAGGTGGGCATAAAAACTCCCCTGAGCCTGAAGCTATTGAGGGGAAACCAGAGAGGGATCCCAACGCCCCCAGCTTCAATGCGGCACCCAGCTGCCTCTCCTGAAACAGCGGATCTACCGGAGAGGGTAGTAAAGCCACTTTTGTACCCTAAGAAACCACCAAAGGGGCTACAGACACATGCTGAGGGGACAAAAGCCACTTCAACCAGTGGATGTGACGAACAAGAAGGACAAGATCTGGGCACAAAACAATTCCTCCGAATCAGGAGAGGTCAGTACAAAGCCTGAAGGGGTCCCCATACCAGAGGCAGGCCCCCCAGAGACGAACCCTGCAGTCCAGCTGACTGCGAAGCTGCCAACTCAGCCAATGGCCAGAAAACAGGAGCCGTGTCGGGAGGCACCAAAAGAAAATGGCACGCATGCCCGATGCCTCAGAGCAGGAATCCCACTTAGGAGAAAGGAAGTCCCTGGTGCCTGCCTGTACCTCAATGCACCAGGCAATGCAAGACCCCGCTGCTGTCAATGCTTGCTCTCAATACGAGCCTCCAAAGGTGGCCTCTGCTGCTAATACTGTGTTTCCCCCAATGGCAGAAAAAGTAAGAATTTACTGGAAATGTACAGCCAGACTTCCCGCCAACAGCAGGACCTCCCAGGCAAGCTTGTCGCCAAACTAGCTCAGCAGGCTACACACACACAGAGTGACTCCAAAGACGCTGCGCCAAGGCTCCTCTCAGCAGCCTGCTGCCCTTTTGCAGTTGCTTTTTCTTTAAACAGCTGAAAACAGCAGCAAATACAAGGTCTTTTGTGGACTAGAGTTTATTTTTGTTTTATTTTTTAAGTAAGGAAGGCTACAGTTAGGGTTACCATACGTCCGGATTTACCCGGACATGCCTTCTTTTTGAGGAAATGTCTGGGCGTCCGGACGGGTTTTGCCAGTCCGCCCGTTTGTCCGGATTTCTGGACAAATGGGCAGGCGGGCGGGTCTATCCTATCCTCCCCTCCCCTTCCCTTACTTACTATCTAAGGCCCTGGTGGTCTAGTGAGCTCTTCGGGGCAGGAAAGAGCCCCTCTTTCCTGCCGGAGCGCTGCCTTACCCTGCATTCTGTTGCTGTGACGGTCTCGGGATTCAAAATGGCCGCCGACAGTTGAAGCGGCCTCGTGAGACTTCAACTCTCGGTGGCCATATTGAATCCCGAGACCGTCACAGCAACAGGATGCAGGGCAAGGACAGAGCTCCAGGCAGGAAAGAGTCACTAGACCACCAGGGCAGTAGATAGTAAGTAAGGGGAGGGGAGGTGACGAGGGGAAGGGGAGGTGATGGAGGGGCAGGGGCGGGGAATATGTGACCCAGGGGAAGAGGAATATGTGACGGGGGGGGGGGGCGAGGATGTAAAAGGGGCGGGCGTGGGCGGGGCAGGGGGCAGGACATGTGTCCTTTTTTCAGAGGACAAAATATGGTAATCCTAGCTATAGTCCCCAAATTCTGGGAGGAAAGGGACTACGGGGTAGGGTAGGGAAGGGGCCCATGCCACCAGGTATGCTCCTAAAGTTGGCACAGAGCCCAAACACCCCCTAAGCTCAACTGGCAAAAAGACCCAGGAACAAACCCAAGAGACAAATCCAGGAGCTGCAGAGACACCGTCTACCACCTGCTAGAGATAGAGATATACTGAAGTGAAGGAGGAGCTGACCGTCTGGTATCACTGCCTTCAGCTTTGTAATGTCTATCTCCACCTGCTGGTAGATGGACACAACCCACCAGTTCCTGGATCCATCTGCTGCATACGCTAACCAGTTAAACTGTAAGCCTGTCCCAGAAAAGCCTCTGAACCACAGGTGTAGTCAAAACTTGATTTGGTGGTGGGGGGGGGGGGGGGGGGGGGGGGGTGGACTGATGGGGCCAACCATTTCCTCTCAAATCCCCCCTCCCCATTCATCACCTCTGCCTCTACCCCCACTGTAATAAAATTTTGCTAGCTGCTCAAGTCCCACCAGCCAAAGAGATTCTCTGTTGGAGCCTTTGCACATGTTGCCTGAGCAGCGAGAAAACCAGCAGGGTGCTCTAGCCCCTGAAGCTGGCATTTCTGGCATTTCCTCAGGCAGCATGGATAGGAGCTCAGGCAGCAATCTCTTTGGCTAGAGAGGCTTGATCATGCCTGCCTGCCAGGCATCCAGTGTCACAGCCATTGAGGGCTTGTTACATGAGGTCTCAATACCGTGGAGTATAACCCTGGCACATCAAATCACCTGAAGTCTCTATTATTTATATGAAGTCTCTTTTATTGAATAAATCACAGATAATTTACTCACAGATAGATGTTCAGAAATGCTGCTTTAGGATACAGAGACTTCTGAATCTGGAGGCTGTAGGAGGTGAAGATCTGAGGAGAGGTAGTTGTATTGCAGGGGGGAGAAAGGTAGTTGAACAGGTAGAAACAGTCCAAAGCTGGGTGACTGGAATGTGCGATATCTCATTTGGAAGGAGATATTCTCAGGGTAAAAAACCAGGTTCTTTTCAGGGAGCTTTCAGCAGGACAGAGCCGTCTGGAGCAAGATGGTGTTTGCTCCATGTCCCTGGCTAGATGGTGTTGGAATGCCTCGTGGCAGGAAGGACAAAGCGGTGTTGGGGCTTTACACAGGCTCAGGGAGGAGCAGATAGAGGCCAATGGGAACAGAGTCTGCCATTGGGTAGCAAGGGGTAGTCCTAGAGATAGGAGGGAAAGGTCATACCTGGCTGACCTCTCAGGACAGAGATAGTAAGACTGAACAGGAAGTGATAGCAGGAAGACCAAGGAGCCAGGCTTGGCAGAGAGAGAAAGGAGGTCTGGGCAGCCTCACAACCAGTGGTAACAGTTCTTGCACAGCCAAGCAAGTGTGGTTGCACTGCCTGTGAACTACGTTACCCACAGTGCCTTGCTCATGTATCTTGCAATGAGAGACTGCAGCAGCGAAAGTCCTTAGAAATGAGAATACCAGTAAAAGCATTACACACATTTTAGGATCACGTTATAAACTAGTGCAAGGCTGTCAGCGGACAGAACATCCAGTACTGCAGTTCTATAGGAGACCTGAGCCCAAATTGGGGGAGACCAGGTCCAGGCCTCCTCCCATGGCTATGCTTCTACCTGAAACATATTCACTTTTTCACCAGCTGAATTTAAATGCCTTATAAATTGTGAATGCTAATTTTTAATGCTTATTCTAGTGAGTGTATATGTGTGTGTCTGTGTGTCTATATGTGTGTATGTGGGGGGGGGGGGGGGGGGGGAGTTAGGGGGTTGGAATACATTTTCAAAAGCAGAAGTCAAAGTGGCTAACTCCCTAAGTTAGCATAGTAACATAGTATATGATGTCAGATAAAGACCCACATGGTCTGTCCAGTCTGCCCAACAAGGGCCAGAGACACAGCTGCCACTCTATGGAGGTTACACTACTTCGTGATCAAATACTGGCATCAGATATAGGGCAGGCAGCAATTAAACCAGTTAAACCCTTCCAAAACTTCCCTCGTGCAATTATTGATGCTGATATTGAGTGGTGAGGTATCCAGTTAACTTTAGCTGGATATTCAGCCAACTTCTCTGCTTAAGTCAGACCACTGAATAATCTGTTCTATACTTAATTTGAATAACGTATCTAGTTCAGTTTAGGACAGACTTTTAAGTGTTCTGATTCAACAGGATAAACTTCACTGGCCTAGGGCTGTGTCCTAGACCCCAGGGGAACTGGGTTCAATTCCCACCTCAGCAACCGCCTACCCTTAACTATTGCATTTGTAATTCACTTCAATTTGATGGCCAAAATAAAGTCTTGAATTATTTTAAAGTGAGTTTTAGGAGTGCTGACTGTTCAGAACAGTGCTGGAATTTAGAAAATCTGCATATCAGATTTTGAGCCCACTAGGGACAGAGAAAGCACCTGCATATAATGTGTGCAGCGCTGCATACATCTAGTAGCGCTATAGAAATGTTTAGCAGTAGTAGTAGGATAATACTATTTCTCAGCATTATCCAGATAACTTTAGACTGAGATGCCCTGAATGGTCCTCCCAAAGTGTGAGCTTTAGAGTGAGATTTTTCAGGTGGTATGTTCGAGGTCTCAATCTAGATAGATTTAAATGCTTTATTGTTATTTAAATGAAAAAATATAGCACAAAACTGTGATTGACTTTCCTTGGTGCTTTGGAAGGGATATAGATAATGCAATGAAACCCTGTGCTAAAACAACCTGACGTGTTAGAATACTTTTACTATGTTTCCGAAGGATGCCCATCTTTCGACACAAATCGCAAGATGGGCATCCTTCTCATAGGATCGCCCAAATTGGCATAATCAAAAGCTGATTTTGGGCATTCTCAACTGCTTTCCATCGCGGGGATGACCAAAGTTCACGTGGGTGTGTCGGAGGCATAGCAAAGGCGGGACTAGGGCGTGCCTAACATATGGGCGTCCTCGACCAATAATGGAAAAAAGAAGGGTATCCCTGACGAACACTTGGATGACTTTACCTGGTCCTTTTTTCTTATGACCAAGCCACAAAAATGTGCCCTAAATGACCAGATGACCACCGGAGGGAATTGGGGATGACCTCCCCTTACTCCCCCAGAGGTCACTAACCCCCTCCCCCAAAAAATTAAAAATATATTTTTTCAAGCCTTTATGCCAGCCTCCAATATCATACCCAGCTCCATGACAGCAGTATGCAGGTCCCTGGAGCAGTGTTAGTGGGTGCAGTGCACTTAAGACAGGCAGACCCAGGCCCATACCCCCCTACCTGTTACATTTGTGGTGGTAAATGTGAGCCCTTCTAAACCCACCAGAAACCCACTGTATCCACATCTAGGTGCCCCCCGTCACCCATCAGAGCTTTAGTAACGGTGTACAGTTGTGGGGAGTGGGTTTTGGGGGGCTCAGCACACAAGGTAAGGGAGCTATGCACCTGGGAGCAATTTCTGAAGTCCACTGCAGTGCCCCCTAGGGTGCCCGGTTGGTGTCTTGGCATTTCAGGGGGACCAGTGCACTACGAATGCTGGCTCCTCCCACGACCAAATGGCTTGGATTTAGTTGTTTCTGAGATGTATTATCGCCACAAATCGGGAACAACCATCTCTAAGGTCGACCTAAATTTTGTGATTTGGGCATCCCCGACTGTATTATCAAAATGAAAGATGGATGCCCATCTTGTTTTGATAATACGGGTTTCCCCGCCCCTTTGCCGGGCCGTCCTACAAGGACGTCCTCAGGAAAACTTGGGCGCCCCTTTGAATTATGCCCCTCCACGTCTTCAATAGTGAGCATGATTGTGTGCCTAGTGATTATTGATCAATAACGTACACCATTGATCAATAGGGCACACTATTGATGACAGTTTTTCCCTGTCATTTCAGGTTAAAAATGACATGAGATGGCATGGGAAATGTCAACATTTCTCATGCTGTTTTAAATGAATGCACTTCACTAATTTAGAACAGAAAAGAAACAACCTGACTTAGAATCTCTGAAATGTTGTACATAATTATTTGGTTCTGTTTCTTTTCCTCTGCTCCTGGATCATCTTCCCATAAGAATTGCATTAGTCCTCACATCCCTCATCCATCATCATGTGCTCTGGATTACATGGATCATTGGATTCGTACCATTCTGTTGTCTTTTCTTTTCCCAACTACTAAAATTGGTCCCTATATCTCTTGTACTTTATCATCCTTTTAAAATTAAAAAGCAAAACAGACACTGCAGACTTGCTTCCATTCAATGTTTTAATCTCCATAAAATATAGATCTGATTTACTAACACAAACACTTCTGTCTAGTTTCACGAAGGAAGGAAACACAAAATTTTGTTTGGCTCATGTGTTAAATATTATTTTAAAACGCTGATGTTTCTGTTTTTATACTTTTTCAAAGCCAATATCCTGTAAAAAGTTTTTTGTATTCCACCCTTATGAAAACATACCAAAAGGAGATAACAATAATATAGCATAGTGCATTTCACATAAGAACAATAACATCATTTACAAAAAAATCCTCCTAAGAAAACAAAGTCCCTTCACCACAAAGCTCTAAAAACAAACATAAAATTGGACCCCAACCCCCACTCCTGAATTCCTTCCATATTCCAAACCCAGGCCAGACCATACAAAGAGAACCTACAAGCCCATCAACAACCTTATAAGGTCAGCAGACTGAAACCTGTAGGTTAAAAGAAAACAAAAGATGGGATGACCTGTCTCAGGGGTTGCAGAACTTAGTAGAGAACTGTACGCATCTGGTACCTACAGTGCAGCTCGGGGGTGTACTTGTGTATGTGGAGGAGGAGTCAAATTCTTATCTCTTCCTGGTTTCTGGGGGATGGAGGGAAGAAACCTTCTCTCTAAGGATTTATGTTTCTCACCCTTATAGATAGGGCAGAAAATATCCAAGGCAGAGATGCCAAGTTACCCAGTTCCAGGCTAGAGACTTGAGATAGTCCTGGATTTCTGACCACCCCATCCTGGGACTTGCAGCACTGATTTTCAATGGGCAGGATCAGGCACACCAACTCGCACACTACTATGGGATGTATGTTCAGAACGAGGACTGTCTCAAAATCTCCAACCTGGAACTGGGTAACTTGGCATCTCTGCCAAGGTTCACAACAGAAATCTATGCACTGAATTCAGATTTTTAACTCCAGTCATTAGCTGAAGCAATCACAGGCGTACAAAAAAATAAATAGATAGATAGATAGTAGTGTTCTACCTCAGTCCAATTGTCTTATTTCCTGCTGAGTTAGTAGTTTTAATCTCATTGGTCACCTCCCTAAGCATGTGACCCCTGCTCTTACTGTCGCATGCTCTTCGTTTAATGGCTGATCCCTGGCTTCATACTTTCTGCTAAGCAGCCATCCCTCATGCCTTCTGGTAAGCAGCCACCCCTCTTATCATATGCAAGAAGAGGGAAAACTCCATTTGTGCCTTAGCCTTGAAATTGATTCTTCTCCTGGCCCTCTTTAAATCCCTGAGACTGGACCGTCTTTTTACCAGTAGCACACTTCTAATATAATAAAACGCACCGTGAACGTTCTGAAGACAACGTTCTGTGAAGCCGGAAGCTTGAAGCCGGAAGTCTGAAGCCCTGAAGCCTGAAGCCTGAAGCCTGAAGCCTTGAAGCCTTGAAGCCATCTGACGTCACTCCCAGGCTGAGGCTGAAGGGTTCGTGGATTCGTGGTGTGAAGCCTTCAAGCCAGCCAGCCGTCTCTGCCCCGCCCTCGCGACAAAACAAACAAATCCGGAAGCGAAACGTCAGGGAAGGAGGCGGCGCTCCCGACGTCTAGCCTTCCCTTCGCTGTGTTCCGCCTTAAAAAGAAGGCGGAACACAGCGAAGGAAAAGCTAAACGTCGGGAGCGCCGCCTCCTTCCCTGACGCTTCGTTGCCGGAACCACGGAGGTAAATTGAAAAAGAAGAAAAAAAAAAAAAACCGATGCATGGATGCGAAGGGGGGGGGGGGGGGAGAAGAGGGCGGGCCAGGCTGGGACATGGGAGAGAGAGTAGCATGTAAATATCAAGGAGGTTAATCAGTCATGAGGTAAAAGATCGGTTATGTATAGATCGTGTATAGCGTTGTTATTTAGTATTTAAGATGGAAGTTTATGGTATGCCTTCTTGAAAAGATCTGTTTTCAGTAGCCTTCGGAAGATGGTTAGGTCTTGCGTTGTTTTTATGGCCCTCGGTAGTGCGTTCCATAGCTGCATGCAGATGTATGAGAAACTGGTCGCTTATGTGGATTTATATTTTAGCCCTGTACAGTTAGGATAGTGGAGATTGATGAATGTGCGTGATGATCTTTTCGCATTCCTAATAGGCAAGTCTATAAGGTCTGACATATAGGTTAGGGCTTCCCCGTGAATGAATTTGTGGACCGGGGTACAAACTTTGAACACAATTCGTTCTTTTAGTGAAAGCCAGTGTAGTTTTTCTCTTAGGGGTTTGGCGCTTTCGTATTTCGCTTTCCCAAATATGAGTCTGGCTGCTGTGTTTTGAGCGGTTTGAAGCTTCTTAATGATTTGTTCTTTGCATCCGGCATAGATGGCATTGCAGTAGTCTAGATGACTTAGCACCATTGATTGTACTAGGTTGCAGAATACTTCTCTTCGGAAGAAAGGTTTGATTCTTTTAAGTTTCCACATTGCATAGAACATTTTCTTTGCTGTATTTTTCGCATGGTCTTCATTTGTAGGTATTTATTTTGTTTATTTGTGTTAGAGAACAGTTGGGACTAAGTGTTTTCAGTCTTCTTCTGGTTAATGTGAAGATACTGGTTTAGCTCTCTGCCAATCATCATATTGGGCATTTTTGAGAAGGCAGAAAAAGTATCAAAACAGGAATTAAGATACTTGGTTAAGGTGGTTAAATTCCTCTACTGGAATCTCTGTCTTCCCTCTGAACTTAAACTCTTCTTCCCATGGTTACCTTTCATTCCTGAAATCCTCTTCAGAAGTTTCTTCTTCTCTTGGCACTTATGCTCTTCAGTAGGGTGGTCTTTTTTATACCCTGAAAAAAAACACGTGGGACCTGATAAGCAGGGGCTTAGGGCATCTGAGCCTATCAACATAGCATTAAAAGAGACCAAGGTCTCCCCCACCCCATCTCAAACTCTTCTACTTATTTACTCAGCATCCTCAAAGTTCTTTATTTCCAAAACAGGGAGAAACACTGACTTGATGACTCATTCTGCTATAGTGATAGTGCCTATTGAAAACAGTTGGTCCAACTGTCCATTTATCCAGCAGTCGATATGTGTAGGATTTTTGGGCATGTGCAAAGAAACCAATACCTAAAGGAAAGCAGGAAGCACAAAATTCAGCACAGTGGCTGGGAAGTTTGGCTCCACCACCAGGAAGGATTGCACTGCAAAAATGACATGGAGACAAGAGTGTAGAAGTGTGCTGCAAAGATTCCCTTCTTGGAGAAGATGGACTGCCATGGCTGCAGTCACAGCAAAGATTGCAGAAGTGGGCTACAGGGAGTCTGTTGCATTGGAGGATGTGACCTATGGCAGCTTCAGCTGTTGTGAAGACTGCATAACTGTGATGCAGGTAACCTAAGCCCCATGACACCGATGAAGGTGGAAAACTTGACCTAGGACATGGAAAATGTAAAAACATGCTTGGGAGGGATAGAGAAAGGAAAGGGAGTGAATGTAGAGAGGAAAGAGTAGAAGGAGAAAAGGAAAGGGAGTGAATGTGGAGAGGGAAGAGTAGAAGGAGAGGAAGAAGAGTGAGGATGAAGGAAGGGGAGGGGAAGAGTGTAGAATGAGGGAGAAATTATAAGGAAGAAAGAGGTGTGTAAGGAGGAAGAAGAGTTTAAATTGGAAGGAGAAGTTAAAGGAGAGGGAGATGGAACAGTATAAGGGGGAAGCAGAGATTATCGTTTATTGTTTATCATTTATTTAACTTACTGTCACTTATTGCAGGGTAAACCAGAATGATTCACAAAATAAATAACACAGTAAAACAAACATAACTTAATTTTAAAAACTCCATTTAAAAATAGGAAAGAAGACAAGCATGCCTTTCATTGAAGGGAAAACAACAGGCCAATCAACTTAAATATCAGTCATACACCTAACACAAAATATAAAGGCTATATCATCTCAAGTGAAGTTCTGTGCAGGTGGTTTGCACAAGATTCATCATTAATGGGTGTCAGAAGCTATTTGAAAATAATATATTTTTAGTGCTGTATGGAAAAGAGAATACGATCTTTCTAGTCTAATTGGTTGTGGCAAAGAATACTATAATGCTGGTGATAGAAAATAAAATGTCGACATGCGAGTAGATTCCCACCTCACTCTAGAAGATGGGGTAGAACCAGTCTGTTGTCAACAAGTGAGCAAAGAGTGCAGGCAGGTGTGTATGGAATGGTTAAAGCAGCGAGATGGGATGGAGTAGCAGTATGAAGAGTTTTGTACATCAAAGTTAGGCTCTTCAATTTAATTCTGTATTCAATGGGAATCCAGTGAAGACATTGCAGGAAAGGAGTAGCCTATCATATCTAGAGGCTCGACAGATAATGTGAGCCACTGTGTTTTTAATGGTGTATAGATGTTTTTAATTGACCTTGGTGATATTGGCATAAGTAACATTACAGTAATCATATCATGTATTAATGTATGCATATGATAGAGAGGTGCTTCCCAAGTCCAGTACTGGAGTACCCCTTGCCAGTCAGGTTTTCAGGATATCCACAATGAATATGCATGAAATTGATATGTATACACTGTGTCCATTATATGCAAATCTTTCATGCATATTCATTTTTAGATATCCTGAAAACCTGACTGGCAAGGGGTACTCCAGGACAAGACTTGGGAAACACTATGATAGAGTACATAAAGAGTCTAAATCAATTGTATTTCAGATTGAACGTAACTGTTGAAGAAAATAGAATGATTTCTTTACAACATCAGAAATCTGAGAGCTAAAAGAAAGAGCAGAGTCAATGATTACCCCAAGATATCTAAATGAGGGGGAAAATGAAGGCAAGGGGACTTGGAAGTGTGTAAGAGGGGGATGGGGAGGGAGAAGAAAAGTGAGAACATCTCTAAACACATATTAAGCCCTCTCCATAGCACACCACTACACACACCTCCGCAAACCCCAAACAACCAACATCCCAAGGCCTCCACAATATACCACTCCGCCATTACACGCACCCAACACTCTCATACACATACAGTGAAACACAGTCCTCCACAGTGCTACTATCCAGTCATAAAGCAGGTTATGGTTTGGCTCCAACACACATAGTAAAAGTATCATCCCCCTAAGGGTTTGAGATCAGTAGGATTGTGTCGACTTTCAGGGCCGCTTTGACAAAGGTGCACTACGTGGAAGGGCAATTGAAAGCACATTTGTTTGCACAGGCAGTGATTAGGAACAGATTGTATGTGTTAGTTATGCTTTTATTTTTCTGTTTTTACTATTAGATATGTGTTTTTATAACCCATCTAGTTTTGGGCAGGCTGAAGTATTTTAAATAAATAAATAAATAAATAAATAAAATAAACATTCCATTTTATCTTTGTCCACCTAACTCTCCAGCCCTCTCTTGAATCTCATGTATACACCACACCTGCCAGACATCCCTACAGGTATGTATGTATGTGCACTCTCTTTATAGATACAACACTCACAGGTGTGCACCATCCAAAACACAGAGACTAACTCACCCATGCTTGGTACTCTGTCATAGTACCATGTCTCTCACCAACAATTCCTCCACATAGACAGTCTGCAAACGGAAAGGGAAGTGTCCCATTGTGTCACAGTGTAAGTGTGCACTTTTCAACTTGTTATTACATTGTCACATGTACAGAGGTCAAAGTTATACCAGATACACCATCCTCTTAACCAGCTTTTAAACAACACTATACAAATAAATACTCTGAAATTCTTTAAGTAACAATTATT
This sequence comes from Microcaecilia unicolor, assembly GCF_901765095.1. NCBI lineage: Eukaryota > Metazoa > Chordata > Amphibia > Gymnophiona > Siphonopidae > Microcaecilia > Microcaecilia unicolor. The sequence goes on from NC_044035.1 coordinate 222,405,686, forward strand.
GGTCAGGTGACAATGAGTATTATTGTTTTATTGTAGCTATTATATTTTTTCTTTGCTTTCTGGAAAGGAGATTGATAAAATGATACATTGAAATGTTGCACCAAGATTCTTAGGGGCCCTTTCACCAAAGGGCGGTAGGGGTTGCACCAGCTTTGCACACGGTGATTTGGCCCTAACACTGGGCTCACCCAGGAATCCGGCAGTAGTATGTGGTCTCCCTTGCATCATTTCCTGCATTAGAAAATGCACTGGTATTTTCCTAAATAGGAGGCGGGAAGGGCTCTGGCACATCCATTTACTGGCCCTTTAAAAAAGGGCTTTTTACCGGTGGTGGTAAAAGGTTGCCTCAGGGTGAGGAATTGCCACATGTCGAGGTCCCCACAGGTCACCTTTTACCGTGTTTGGTAAAAGGGCCCCTTAGTTTCTTGCCATAAAGCTTAAAAAGCCTTCCTTGTCTCCTGTGTACATTTTGCAATATCAGGGTAAATCTACACCTTCTGGCCATGAAACATGGCCTGAACCTATCCTTATAAATGTTTAGTCAGACTAGGGGGTACTAAATATGTATTTTTTGTACCTGAGTAGCTTAAAACTTTCACTGACATAGAGAAGATACTATAATTGGGCTGTGTTGTTTTATAGGTTCCGGATATTCATGGTAAGCTTTTCTTGTTTTGTTATTGCCTAATTATGATCTCCTTATCTTTTGGTTGCCACTCTCTCCATTTTATTGTGGTCTAAGGAAGATTGCTGATTTCCTTAATGAGTTGTTTTCTTTTCATTATTTTCCTTCTGTGTTTCTTAAACAAGTGGATACTTGTGATATGTAAGTTAAAAGTGCATAAATACAAATATGTATATTTTTTTGACATATCATCTTTATTAAGCTCTCAAAATCATGATGCAACAAAAAAAAACCCATCAAAACTCAAGATTTATAAAAGTAGTACAGAACAACACTATTTTCACATTATGCCTAAACCAAAAATCTCCATCCCCCACCCCCTCCTAGTGCTGAGTGAAAGAGAAAGACATTATTAGTTTAAGATGTGACTACTGGCTGCAGGCTGCATGGTCGATCAGAAGCAGTCCCAATGATGTTGGAATCTCTGGCCTTGGGCCGAGGAGATGTTTTCTATATCTCTACGCTCCATAGCTAACAGTGATATCATCTGAGACCTCCAGCTAGACAAGGTTGGTGCAGCAGACTCACGCCAACATAGGAGAATAACTATTTTTGCCAGGAGAGCCATGCAGCGTAAAAACCCCAAAAGGCCCAGTGGTGTTGGTAGTCAAGTTGTAGTCTTCAAAGAAAAGCTGTGGGACCAAGCCAATTTTGCAGGACCATTGAATGCCCATAGCACAAACAACCTGGGCCCAAAACGCATGGATCTGGGGACACGTTCAGAACATGTGTCCCAGAGAGGCACTAGTATTTTGGCACTTGGGGCAAGAAGCTGTGTCCGCAAAAGTAGTGCAATATGCTTGATATGGAGAGATGTACGCTCTAAGAACACATTTGTATTATAATGCCTATAGTGAGGAAATGCAAGTGACTTTCTGCATCTTCTGAAGGAAACTCTGAATATGTTGTGCAGTCAATTGTGTTGACAGATCCAGTGACCATTGTCATGCCAGTCTGACATAATCTAAGTCTTCAGTAGAGTATTGTAAATATTTGTGATGATAAGCCAGCGACACTGGGTTTTGAGAGCTCAGGGTGCCTCTTTGAGTGTCTCATGCACATCCTTGCACAAATCCTCCAAAGCAGGCTTTGCACATAATGGACCAATTGAAAGTATGCAAATTTGTCAGTAGGTGGGAGGTGATATCAGGTGCTAAGATCCTCAAATGAATGTAAACGTCCATCCTCTGTGAGCAGTTGTGACAAATAGTGAATCCCAATAGAACCCCATTGAGCAAAAACTGCCGAGTCTGTTCCCGCAGGGAAATCTGGCTTTTGGCGTAAGGCTAAAAATGGAGTCACTGCAGCGGAAAACTGGGGACACTTGCATAACCATCACTATGCACCCTGTGCCAATTTTAAAAACAATTACGCTGGAATAGCAATGGGATCACTTTGGAATGGTGTGAAGTTGTCAACGGAAATGAATCCTAGTATAGAGGTTAGTTTCTAAACTAGTCACTGAAAAGTCTTCCACCCCTCTGTAACAGTCATCTATGTGGTGCATCTTGCATGCCACTGTGAGGTACCTGAGGTTCAGAAGACCCAGTCCCCATGAGATTTAGGTCTCTGCAAGACTGAAATAGATATGCAGGGCTGCTTACCCTGCCAGGGATACATCTGCAGGTTTCTATGGAGGGTGCACTCATCCTGAGCCCTAAAATACAAGAGAAGCATCTGAAAAGTATATAGCCATTTAGGAACTAAAATCATATTAAATAATGTGATTTCCCCCCAATAGGGGCACAGGATAAGCATGCCAAAGTCCAAGGGTCCATTGCATGAAAAAAGCAATGCTTGGCCATTACACTCATACAATTCGGACAGGTTAGGTGGTATAATAATCTTTAAATATTTAATATACCCTTCTTCACAACTAAATGGAAAGTTTCCCTGCCAGGCCGTTTGCAGCTCTGGAATGGAAGGGAGGGCCTGAGGCTTGACCATGTTAAGCTTAAATCCAGATAGACAGCCATATTCAGAAATAAGCTTAAGGAGGTTAGGCAAAGACCGTTGCAGTTCTGTGAGTGTCAAAAGTATGTCATCTGCAAATGCCATAATTGTTTTTTTACTTGCTGCTGAATAGTTATTCCTGCAATCTCCCCAGCAGTCCTTAACTGACTCAAGAGGGACTCCAACATGAGAAGAAAGAGTAAAGGGGATAGGGGACACTCCTGTCTGGTGTCACAAAATATGGATGTGGTGCGAATCACGTTCACAATAAGTGTGGACTGAGGCTCTATATACAGCGCAGTCACTGCCCTAGCAAACCACCCTATGACTCCCACATTTACCAGTGTCCCAAACAAAAATGGCCAACTAACGCAATGAATTGCGTGTTCTGTATCCAAACTAGTCACCAAAAGGGGAATATTTTTCCATTGACAATAGGAGAGAGCTAGGAGCAACTTGCCCACATTTAAAACTGATTGACGCTGTTTAACGAATCCCACCTGATTATTATGAATAATTGCTGGGAGGCCTCTAGCTAGCCTAGATGCCAAAATACGAGCGAGAATTTTAATGTCAACATTTATTAGGGAAATCAGACAAATCAAGCAATAGCTCAGAGGTTGATCGGTGGGACGGTCTGGCTTTGGCAACAAGCTAACTAGGGCAGAGTTTTCATGAAGGGGGAGCTTCTGGGCTTCCACCACTGCTTCAAAATACTCCACCAGTGGTCGTAACAACTTGAGGTGAAGCATTGCATAAAACTCACCTGTGAAACCATCCGGGCTGGGTGCTGAATTCAATTTGAGATTCTTAATTGCTGTTTGTACTTCCTTGGTCATTATTGGACCATTAAATAAGTCCTGAAAGTCAGAAGAAAAACATAGCATACCGGATTCTTCAAGATGAGCAGCTATGTGAATAGACAAATGCAGGGCGACATTACGCCTAGCATAAAGCTCGCAAAAATGAGCAACAAAAATCTCCACAATGTCTTCCATCTTGGAAGTTACACACTCCTCAGTTGTTCTAGTGGTGGGCATACACCAGGGACCTTCCTATGCCTTTGTGACCTGTGCTAACAATGCCCCCATTTTATTTCCAAACCACAAAAACTTGTGCTTTTTGTAGCGCTATAGAAATGCTAAATAGTAGTAGTAGTAGTAGTAGTATAAAAGCGAATGGGTTGTATGCTCATGGATAAAGGAATGTAGGGTCGTGCGAGCGGCCTCGAGCGGCGGTCAAATGTGGTGGGGGTTGGGCGGGCCATGTACGTTTTTTTTGCCACTCGCAACTTGTGCTCTAGAGCTATATTCCCTTGGGCTAGGCACTTATTTTGAGCACTAACAAAAGCAATGATAGCTCCCCGTATCACTGTCTTCTCAGTTGGCCAAAAAAGCTCCGGGTTATTTACATACGGAATATTGTTCTGCTCAAAGTCTTCCCATTGTTTTTGCAAATATGTAATAAACTCTTCCTAGGACATGTGCAAATAGGAGGGGAAGTGCCAGCCAGATCAACGTCTTTTCAGCTGGCCAAAAAAGCTCTGGGTTATTTACATGCTGTATATTGTTCTGCTCAAAGTCTTTCCATTGTTTTTACAATTATGTAATAAACTCTTGGGATGAGTACAAATGGGAAAGGAAGTGCCAGCCAGATGTTTGCTGAAAATATGGAGCTCCTTCTAGATCAAGCCAAATTAGGGCATGATCTGATACCTCTTCTGGCCCTATGATAGCTGATGTAACTTGATGGAACAACCCATGATGAACCAAAATATAATCTAGATGAGAAAGTGTGTGGTGAACACACAACATATGTGTATAATCTCTTTCCTCAGGTTGGGGAAGGCGCAAAGGGTCCAGCAACTCTAGGGCTTTGCAAAAAGACTGTAAGTTGCTTTACCCAGCTGTAGCTTGGACTGAACTGCCTGAAGAAAGGTCTAAGAGGGAATCATACACCAAATTCTTAACTCCTGCTACAATTAGAGGAGAAGTAGCATATCTGTGGCATTCATTCAGTAGTTGACAATAAAAAGAGAGGTCCCTGGAGACTGGGCCATTAACCCCAACCAGTAACAACTCCTTACCCTGTAAATTCAAGAAAACTCCCACATAATGACCATCAGCGTCTTGAAAGAGCTGACGGTATCGTAGAGGTTTACGTATTAAGATAACCACTCTACCCTTACATCCCACTGAGGGGGAGCAAAAAAACCTCACCCACCCATTGCCATTGGAGCTTTTGATGTTCTGCTAGGGACAGCCTAGTTTCTTGGAGAAAAAATAACATCAGGTTTGTGGCGGTTCAAAGCCCTCAATATTTTTTAGCAGTTGATTGGGGAGTTAATTCCGCACACATTCCAAGAAACAAATCTTACTTGGCCTGGAGCTCGGTTACTCATCTCTCAACATCAAGCAAATGTATAGCATGGATTCAAGTGACTGTTTAGTCACCACCAGGCTCCCAGCCTCACTTGGTAGTGTTAGCAAACCAGTTTTGAGTGTAAAACCTCACACCCACATCCAAAACAGCCTCTCTTTCACACTATCTCCCCTCACCCATTTCCTCTCTTTCACACCACCACATCTCTTCCATATGTGACTATACCCCACCTATCCTCCCTCCTCCCCTCACCCAGCTCTGCACTCCCCTCTCTTCCCCCCCCCCCCCCCTTTACCCCCATTCTACAGATCCCCACAAAGGCCCCACCGCATACCCATGCAGTGGAATCTAAAGAGATCACTATAGATGTTCAGGGTCCCGCACCTCCAACCTTATTTACAATGCAGAATCTGTGTGGAATGTGCCCCCCAAATTAAATAGAGTCTCCTCCTGAAACAATATGAACAAGAATAACTCTATCATTGTGCATTAAAGTCAAGACTTTTTCCCTGTAGAGTCCTGTAACACTTTTATATATTCCTGTGCAGCTTGGGGAGAATTAAAACTTCGCCATTGGCCACTGGAAAGCACCTTTAGCAGAGATGGATATAGAAGCATAAATCTTATTTGTAAGTTTTTTTAAAGTTCTGAGCAAATGGGCAAAAAAAGCGGCATCTGCACTCCTGCAGGGCTGCCAAGTAATCCTGGAAGATAAGCATTGGAACACCCTCATATTTCAGGGAATTCTGCTTCTGGTGAATCCCCCAAAGGATTTCAATTTTGTGGATGCAATTTTGGACCTAACCATAACCACTCTGGGGCAATTTCCTCCCTTTTGGAGGCATCCCACACAATTGGCTCGTTCTAACCAAAGAGGGCCGCCACTGTCTGAGAGCCAATTTGGAGCATAGCCAGCGCTCCATGGATTGATTCTCCAGATCATCCACCTGTGCTAACAGCCTCGCTACCTGCTTCTCCAGCACTTTCAGCTGCTTTGTTGTACAGGTTCCCATGTCTTCCGTTGCAGATACCCTTTCCTCTAAGGCTGTTGTACACCAACTAGTGTCCGCCAGTAGTGATTCTAGCTTCTCCAACTGAGTAGACAACTGGCCCAAACGCAGCTCCATTGCTTGCCCGACTGCCTTCATGATTTGTTTGTGCTTTGTAGAGGAAAACAGAGGCGACGTGGAAACATCAGCAGCAACCATCTTGTCTTCGCCTCCGCAGGGCTTTTCTCTATCCATGCAAACTCTTTTACCTGGCATGGAACTTGATGAAATTGTAATATATTTGTCCATGAACTATGCAAAGTCTCTAGAAGAGAAGCAGGCGATAAAACAAAGCAACCCTGGGCACAAAACTACGTTACAGGTGTGGGAACCCCTGAGAGGATCAAACACGCGTCCGTGCCTCTCAACACATCACGTGATCCCAAAAAAATATATATTTTTTTTTAAAAAACGATGCATTGATATTTGTTTTATCTTTCAATTCGTTTTTTATTCAACAAATGTAATTGACAGTGCACATGTTTCAGTTATGTTTGATCTGAGTCATAAATAATAATTGCTAGTTACATGTACAACCAGTTATCATTATAGCTTTAAACTTTTTAACTAATGAACTTTACCTCCCTCCCCTCCCCCCATCCCACCCTTGCCGCTCTCACTCCAAACCCTACTCTAATTTCATTTTTCATATGTTTAACAGGTAACTCCGTGCTGCTGGCGTTAGTGTGTTCCACATTGGGCCCCAGTGCCGTGTGAACTCCTGTTTGTACCGATGCGGTTGTCTATTCATTTCCAGTCGTTCAAAGTGCATTAACTCTATCATGCCTCCCCGCCAGTACTGGAGTGAGGGCCCCCCCAGGGTCAGCCAAACTTTTAGGATTGCCTTTTTCCCAAATATGGTGGCCCGCAGTGCAAATTGGCGCAGTCCTTTCGGAGTTGGGTGTGGGAGCCTCAAATTGCCAAACAATATTCCCGGTTGTGGTTGCCACATCACTTTCCAGATCTTGGAGATCTCCTGCAGTAAAGTTCTCCAAAATTCCCGAGTTTTTGAGCATGTCCAAAACATATGTCCCAACTCTGCTCCCTCCAACCCGCACTTTGGACAAGCACCATCCGGGGATAGGCCCATGTGAAAAGCGCGCCTTGGTGGTACGTGTGCTCTCAATACTACTTTGTACTGTAGTTCCCAATGTCCTGCGAGCGCAGTGTATTTTTCCATGCCCAGGATATGATCCTTGATCATCTCCTGTTTTATTGTAATTCCCAAGTCCTCACTCCAGGCTATTGCCAAGCGTGCACAGTCCAGTTCTGAGCAGTTATCCCTAATGTATCTAAGATGGTATGCCAGTGGGACTTTCTGTTGTGCTCGGAAGGAATAGGCCTCTGTTAACTCTTCCTGCATGTCCTCCACCAAGGACTCCCACGGTAGGCTTTTAATATAGTGTTGTAGTTGTGCGTAATAAAACATGTCTGATGGTTTCCAATTGTAGATTTGTCTTAATTCGCTAAATGTCTTTATGCGGTCCTCTTCCGATACCACGTTCAGCAGGAAAATGATACCCCGTGTCCTCCAGTCTTGAAATGTCTTATGTAATATCCCCGGGGCGAATTCTGGGTTGCCCAGCACTGGCAGGTATGGCGTCACTTTGGGTGTGAAGTGGTAGATGCGACATATCCATTTCCATACTGCTTGGGCAGAACTATAAATTCCAGTGTCTTTCAGTTCCAGTGCAATTGCCGCCCTTGGTGTATGTACTACATAGCCCAGGTGCAAATCCTGTATCATGTGATGTTCTAATGTTGTAGCTGAGAAATCAGATGTCTCTCTATACCAATCACTAATATGCCGCATACCACTAGCTACTGTGATATGCCTAATACTTAAAAGGCCCAAGCCGCCATATTCTCTGGGCGTCTGTAATACTGCCAGCGGTATCCGAGCCTGTTTTCCATTCCACATAAATCTCTGTAGAGCTTTATTTATCTGTGTTTCGTCTTTACGGGTCAGAAACAGTGGCAGCACCTGAAACAAATAAAGCCATTTAGGTATGATCATCATGTTAACCATAGCTATTCTACCCAGGAGTGAGAGCGGGTACCCCTGCCACATCTGCAATTTTGCCTTTGTGGCCCCCAGAAGATTGGATACATTACTCATATACAACTGTGTAAGATCATTTGTGATTGTTACTCCTAAATATTTGAACTTCTTCGTTTCCCAGACTATATTTAAACTGCCCTTCCACCTATCTTTGTCGTCCCGTAACATTGCCAGCCCTGTAGATTTTTGTAAATTCAGCGTAAATCCTGAGTGTTCCCCATATCTTGCAATGTCTCACAGCAGCACTGGTACTGAACTGTCTGGGTCTTGAAGTAGGATTAATAGATCATCGGCAAAGGACCTTTACTATGTGGTCTCCCATAGCCACTCCCCGCACCCGATCCTCCCATTTCAAACCTCTTAATAGGGGTTCTAGGGACAGTATAAACAGTAAGGGTGAAAGAGGACAGCCTTGTCACGTGCCCCGGTGAATGGAGAATTCTGCGCTGCGGATCTCATTTACTAGCACCGACGCCCGCATTTCTTTGTACAGGGATCTAATTGCTTCCCCGAACCAGCCTTGTATCCCCATATGCTCCAACACTCCAAACATGAACTCCCAATCTACTTTGTCAAAAGCCTTTTCGGTATCAAGGCTTAGTATCAGTGCAGACGTGTTTGTCATGTTACAGTGTGCCATGGCCAAAAGTAGTTTCCTAATGTTCCCCCTCCGCTTGCCTTTGGCGGACAAAGCCTACCTGCTCCTCACCAATTATTCTAGGCATCACCGGGGCCAACCAGTTTGCTAACACTTTGGCTAGGATTTTTTGGTCCACGTTTATTAGGGAGATGGGTCTATAGGAATTTGCGCGGTCACCTGGTCTCCCCGGTTTTGGAATCAGCAATTTCAGAGCTATGTTCTCTCCATGTGGTAGTTCACCCTGACTGATAACTTGGCTATAGTAATCTTGTAGTGCCCCAACCACCGACTCCGGGAGGAGTTTATAGTACTCCCTGGAGAATCCATCCGGTCCCGGGGCCGAGTGCAGTGGGAGACCTTTAATTATTGCTTGGATTTCTTTGCCTTGAATGGGCACGTTTAGCAGGTCTAGTTCACTGGGAAGCAACTTGGGTAACTGCAAAGTATTCAAGTATTCGCTACGTTCTCTGTCAGTTGGTGTGGGGTGCTTTGTGTAGAGAGTAGTAAAGTGTTGTACTATGATTTTTGCAATTTCCTCACAACTGGTCTAGTCGTTTTCTCGTGTATGTGGGAATTTAATGTTATCTGAATGGCCCTCATATGCTCTCGTGTAGCTACCGTCTGTAGGCGGACGTGGGTTCGTTTCGCTTTTGCTAGCTTAAGTTCTAGGTTAAGGATTGCTTTAGCGTTCTTCCTTTTCTGTTTCTGGACGAAGGCTATAACCTCACCTCTCATCACAGCTTTGGCTGCCTTCCAAAACAGCACTGGGCTCTCTTTATGTTCTTCATTGAATTTGACGTATTCTTCCCACTTGTGATTTAGATATTCTCGGAACTCCTGGTTAGTAAACATATACCCCGGGAAATGCCATCCTGCTCCCCCTTGATAATACGGTGGTGCCTCTATATCTGCCCAAACCATAGCATGGTCGGACACCTCTTCGGGGCCGATCTCAGATTGTAAGACCCCTGGAAATAGGCTTGTGGCCACCAGTATGTGATCAATTCTCAAATACGTGCCATGGGCTCTCGACAGGTGCGTGAAGTCTTTCTCTTCTGGGTGCAATGCTCGCCAGACATCCACCACCCCCAATGCCCGCATAAATGTGCCTAGCGCCCGTGCCTTTGGTCCCCCTTGTCTTGCTTCCCTTGGGTGCGAGCAGTCCCACTCAGGGTCTACTACTAAATTGAAATCTCCCATGTGCAGAAGCGTCTTGTTTGGTGTCTTGGAGCATAACCTAATTATCTGCTGATAAAACTGCGGGTCATATGTATTTGGTCCATATAGGCCCAGGACCATATATTCTTGGTTATGTAGCCATAGTTGAATGCATATATAACGACCCTGCGGGTCTCTAGCAAGGAGTTCTGCTTTTGCTGTTAATCCTTTTCTTTTTAGTAGTGCAACTCCCCTTTTCCTACCTTCTGCTGAGGCTGAATAGACTTCGCCCACCCAGGATCTCTTTAATTTTGCATGCTCTTGCTCAGTTAATCTAGTCTCCTGTAAACACGCAATGTCCACTTCATGACGCTTCAAGGCTGTGAGGATTTTGGTCCTCTTCACTGGTGAGGTTATCCCACCCACATTCCATGTTATGAATCTTGTTTTTTTAACCTGTGGCATGATATGTTAGTTTACCCATTTAAGTCTGTATATTAATCTGATATCTCTGGCCCCAGAGGCCCAGCCTCCCTCCAAGGCCTCTCCTCACTAGCGGGTAAACACAATCTAGCCAGCTTTTCCTTGTCCTCAATTGTAGCTTCTTGGAGTGGAGCGACCCCATCCCCCCCCCTTCACCCTCCCAGGTTCTTGGGTTAACCCTTCCGTTCCTTCCATGTTCTCTTCCCTACCTCTCCGCCTCCCATCTCCCCCAAAATCCCTCCCAGGTCTTTGACCCCCTCTCCTACCCCCCATTCCTGTACTCCGAACTCTTCTCCTGCAAAAAGTTCTGACTGGATCTCGTTGTGCTGTCCCTGACCCTCCCCCCAGCATCAGCCTGCGTGTGAACCTTCATGTGATATTTTCTTACCTAACAAAATCTCTATCAGAGTAACAACCAGACAAAACATGAACCATCATGTAACATTTATGTTCAACCTATACACATATTACTCAGGGTTTGTTTTCCCTCCAGCGGCTTCCCCTTTTATACTTCACCACATCATGGATCTCCCTCCACCAAGTGCGATCTCGTGCCGCTCCCTCAGACACTTAGTCTTTTGTGTCCATTTTAAACTGTTCTTCTAGGAATTTACGTATATGCCGCGTCTGGGGTATTAAATGAGGTCCAAGCTCCGTTTTGGTGGATTTTGAGCTGTGCAGGGTACACCAGCATGAAGCGTGTCCCAGCTTCCGAAAGCCTTTTGCAGGCTGGCCCAAAAGCCTTCCGCCGTGCCTGCAGGGCTGCAGAATAATCCTGAAATATTTTGACTGGCGTCTCATCGTATTTTAAGTTCTGCCATTTCTGCCTTGCTCCATTGAGGATTTCCGTCTTGTGCACGTAATTGTGTACTTTAATTATCACTACTCTGGGTCATTCTCCTGGGCGTGCCCGTCTGCCTATGCGGTGCGCTCGCACCAGGCATAGCTTTCCAGAACTGTCAGTTAAAGCGAATTCCGTCTGGAGCCATTTCTCCAGCAGCGAGCCCAGCAGAGAATCCGGCACTGTCTCTGGTATGCCCACAATCCGTAAGTTTGACCGCCTGGACCTATTTTCCAGGTCATCTATGTGTTGGGCCTGGTCTGCTACTTGCCTCTGTAGCTGCGCCATAGCCTCCTTTCGGCCCTCCTCGCCATCTTCTATTGTGGACACCCGTTTTTCTAGTTCCTCCATTCTGTGTCTCATCTCCGCCAAGCTTTGTTCAAAGTTAGCTCTTTGTCTGGAGAGTGACGTGAATTGCGGTTCGAGGGCTGATTTAACCGCCTCCATGAGTTGTGCTATTTGGGGTGCTGTAAGCAGTTTTTCAGCAGGTTCCGGGCTCGCCGCCATTTTGTTCTCCTGCCCGCTCCGTTGCTTTTCTGGCTCCTTCTTCGTTGTTTTCCCGGGCATAGACTCTGCGCTTCTCATCAGGTATTTTTCCATATACCAGTGCCTGGTTATCGTGTTTCCACCGTTCGGCGGGCGTTTTGCTAGGTGTAATCCGGCTATACCAGGGAGAAGGCATGGGGAGCAGCAAACTTGCGACCGCTCGCTTCAGCACATCTCGCAAGATCCTTTGATATTTGTTTTATTATCTAGTTGATGTTCCTGTCATATATTCTTTGTTTTTTATATGATATTCTTTTGTGTATTTATAAACTACAATAAAAAGGAAATTTTCTGAAGGCTGTTTTATCAATATACAATAGAATACTGGTGGTCACGTGAGGGTTTCAGTCTGAGCTAAGCTTTAGTAAAAGACCTGCCTTCAGTTCAGTTAAATGTATGAATGTTCCCCTCCGAAGGGACACCACCTTGTAGTGGTGGAGGGGCTTCTGTGTTTCAATGACTCAGAGGGCTGTGCTGAAGGGTTACCCATATCAGACAGGCCTCTGAGAAGAAACCAGACAAAGAGTGTCCCAAACTAGGGAGAGTGGAAAGATGGTGACCTGAAGCTCATATGCCCAGCGGCCCCGCTGTCCTCTGAAATTCTGCCTTTGTTTACTTGAAATTTCCTCTCTGCATTTGCAGTTACCTTAACAGAGAGGAAGGGGAAAATGGGGGGGTCAGCCGCCGATGGCCAGTGTTTTGTCCTCTGATCAGCAAGTGTGGGACTGCTGCGCGACGAGCTGCCCACAGATGACTGGGTTGGTGAGTCCTTTGATTAGCACCGGCAAAGGAGCGTCGATTCTCTTGGACCTGGAAACAACTTCATCGCTCCCGAATCATTTAACCACCATGTCCAAAGGAGTGGAGGAGTGAGTTAGGAGTGTATGCTGAAATGGAAGTCGTTTACAGCTGAACCTGTGTCGGCAGTGCCACTCCTAAACCTGTAAGAGCTATCAACTTGGAGTTTTTGGCTCCCGTGGAGGTTACATTGAATATCATCTGGAAGGCGCTCCAGGACCTAACGGTGGTAGTAAATAATTTTGCTTCAGATATAATCTTATTAGTGAGCCACATGGATAATCTAATCAAATCCTTTGAGAATGAAAAATTGATACAGCAAATTAAGTTCTACAGGAGTAGGAAACGGTTAAGATTTTGAAAATGATAATAGAGCAGAAAAATTTGAACAAAATGGATTTTATCTCAGATGATTAATATCGAGATTGTTGTTTTCCCATAGTTCCGGGTAAGACTCCTAAACTTTTTTCCTCTGAAATGATTCCTCTTAGTATATTAATTCAAAAGGAGTGAAGCCTGTGAAACTGGGATTACCTTAATCAGTGGGAATTGGATTAGAGACTCAAGTGTTTGTATTGTTAAATAATTTCTGGTTTTAAAAGGGAAAAAATGAAATCAGGTGAAGTATTTCCACTAATATTGCACAATAAGTATGTTTCCAACAAAATAAATTGACTATACACAGTTTGGGGTTTGAAGAAGCCAACCAGATGATCAATGTGGAATAATGATTCAGATAAATAATAACTGGGGATAATCAGGTTAATACCACGTTTTCTTTGTTTACTGTTGTTTAATTGATCTCCTTGTCTTGTTTCACTCTCCCTATTTTGTGGTCTAAGGAAGAGTATAGAATTACATGATTGAAATAATTCTTGTGTTTTATTTTCTCTGTATTTTTGGCAAGTTATTTTAGTGCTTGTAAAATTAAGTTGTTATAAATAAAATTTAAAAAAAAAGTATGAATGTTAGGATGGGCTGTTGTTTCCAATGACTTAGGAAATGTCAACAATGTATCCATATTGTTGCATGCTGTTAAATGAAAAAGGGCAGAAAAAAAACACATTTTGTATTTTTTTATTTGCTGATAGTAGTTCAAACTATTTCAGAAAGTGTGGCTTCTTTGCAAATACTGTGTGGATACATGAACTATCGTTTATGTGCGAATTAGTGCATGCATGAGCAGATTATTAGAAAAGACTGTGCACTCTTTCCAAAATAGTGCACCCTCTACAAAGAGGGACACTCTTAACAGCATTTCCCACAAAACAAAATGAGCAGTGCTGCAAACAATATGGGAAATGAAATGACAATTTTGGGGTTGCCAATCCCTAATGCACATGTTCTAAAGTGTCTGTAGCAAAGAGTATGGAGACATGCTTAAGTTGGGGAGAAATATTAGTACACATACATACACTGTTTAACATTCTTCACTCATCTATTAAAAGAGCAGGTGTAAAATACATGGGCACCATTAATATAGGCACTTTATAGGTTCTGGCGGGTCCTCTTAAAGATTTGTTTAATAAATCCTTGGAGACGGGAGAGGTTCCGTGGGATTGGTGTAGAGCGGATGTGGTCCCTCTTCACAAAAGTGGTGATAGGGAAGAAGCTGGAAACTACAGGCCAGTAAGCCTCACTTTGGTTATTGGAAAAGTAATAGAAGCGATGCTAAAGGAAAGGATAGTGAATTTCCTGGAAGCCAATGTTGCAAGATCTGAGACAACATGGTTTTACCAAACGTAAATCATGCCAAATGAATCTCATTCAATTCTTTGACTGGGTGACCGAAGAATTGAATTATGGACATGCTATAGACGTAATCTACTTAGAATTCAGCAAAGCTTTTGACATGGTTCCCCACAGGAGGCTCTTGAATAAACTTGACAAGCTGAAGATAGGACCCGACGTGGTGAACTAGGTTAGGAACTGGTTGACAGACAAATGCCAGAAGGTGGTGGTTAATGGAATTCGCTCGAATGAGGGAAAGGTGAGTAGTGGAGTGCCTCAGGGATCGGTGCTGGGGCCGATTCTGTTCAATATATTTGTGAGTGTCATTGCCGAAGGGTTAGAAGGTAAAGTTTGCCTTTTTACAGATGATACCAAGATTTGTAACAGAGTGGACACTCAGGAGGGAGTGGGAAACATGAAAAAGGATCTGCAGAAGCTAGAAGAATGGTCTAAGGTTTGGCAATTAAAATTCAATGCGAAGAAATGCAAAGTGATGCACTTAGGGAGTAGAAATCCAAGGAAGATGTATGTGTTAGGCGGTGAGAGTCTGATATGTACAGACGGGGAGAGGGATCTTGGGGTGATAGTATCTGAGGATCTGAAGGCGACAAAACAGTGTGACAAGGCGGTGGCTGTAGCCAGAAGATTGCTATGCAGAAGAAAGGAGGTGTTGATGCCAGTGGCGTAGCAAAGGGTGGGCTTGGGTGGGCCCAGGCCCACCCACTTTGAGCTCAGGCCCACCAGTAGCAGCACACCTATGATGTGGCTGGCAGAGATTCCCAAGCTGAAAACTCCCAACAACTGTCCCTCCTGCATACCTTATAAATAGCAGATCTTCGCCTGCAGGAAGCAGCGACTGATATATACTGCTTACACCGGCCCCACAGACTTCCCTCTGACGTATTCCCGCCTATGCGGAAACAGGAAGCTGCATCAGTGGGAAGGATGTGGGGCCTACATGAGTACTGTGTATTAGTTGCTCCTCACTTGCAGTGAAAATCTGAAATTTAAAAGGTGTGCATGAGAGGAGGGATATTTGAGAGACCATATGGCATGCAGGCGAGAGGAGAGACAAAATCACCTATGGGATGGGGTGGGGTTCTTCTGCCCACCCATCTTGGGCCCAGGCCTACCCAAAATTGGGTGTCTGGCTACGCCCCTGGTTGATGCCCCTGTACAAGTCGTTGGTGAGGCCCCACTTGGAGTATTGTGTTCAGTTTTGGAGGCCGTATCTTGCTAAGGATGTAAAAAGAATTGGTGCAAAGAAAAGCTACAAAAATGGTATGGGATTTGTGTTACAAGGCGTATGAGGAAAGACTTGCTGACCTGAACATGTATACCCTGGAGGAAAGGAGAAACAGGGGTTATATGATACAGACGTTCAAATATTTGAAAGGTATTAATCCACAAACAAACCTTTTCCGGAGATGGGAAGGTGGTAGAACTAGAGGACATGAAATGAGATTGAAGGGGGGCAGACTCAAGAAAAATGTCAGGAAGTATTTTTTTCATGGAGAGAGTGATGGATACTTGGAATGCCCTCCTGTGGGAGGTGGTGGAGATGGAAACGGTAACGGAATTCAAAAATGCGTGGCATAAACATAAAGGAATCCTGTTCAGAAGGAATGGATCCTTAGAAGCTTAGCGGATATTGGGTGGCAGCACCAGTGATGGGAGGCAGGGTTAGTGGTTGGGAGGCGGGGCTAGTACTGGGCAGACTTCTACGGTCTGTGCCCTGAAAATGGCAGATAGAAATCAAGATCAGGTATACACATAAAGTAGCACATATGAGTTTATCTTGTTGGGCGGACTGGATGGACCGTGCAGGTCTTTTTCTGCTGTCATCTACTATGTTACTATGTTGTATCAGTGTCAGTACAGAAGCAGCTGTATAATGGCAGTGAGTCCTTAGAAATTGGCAAAGCAGCCCATTACTGAACATGCATCAGAAGAAGGGCAAAATCTTCTTCTGTGGCACACCACTTAAGAAGTACTGCCCTAGTTCTAGCAGAGTTGCTAAAGAAACTCTCCTGGCTTCTCCTCCTTCCTCTCCCCTTCCCTCTTCCCCATTCTGGTATCTCTCTGCTTGGTTGGAATCAGGGTGACAGGAATGCTGAGAGACTAACTCTGCCACAATGAATATCTAAGAAATAGATTTGCATAGAATGAAAGGTAGTACAGCGTGCATATTTATTGTGGATATCCTGAATACCTGACTGGCTAAGTGTATCCCGAGGACTGGGTTGAGAACCCCCGGTGGTCTATAGTGTGAAAAGTAAATTGATAGCCAACAGATATTGCACCGTTTCTCAAAGGGAACAGGTACAAAATATGCATACTAACCCCCCTGTTTATTAAGCTGCACTAATGGCTGCCGCATGGCAATGCCGACACAGCCCATTCAAAGTGAATGAGCTGTGTCAGCATTAGCACACTGCAGCCGCTAGTGTGTTTTAGTTAACGAGGGGTAAATATGTCCATGTACTTTGGACTTGTAATTAATGTGCATGACCAAAGAGAAGCAAAAAAGCACATGTAGCTTTTGAAATTTCATGTATGAACACTATTTTCCTCCCTAATTTAAACATGTCTACAGAGGGACACTGTGCAAGGGCTTAGCCACATTTGAGGAGGCATTTTTTATTCAGTCATGCTACTTTGGTAAATTCTTATTTACCTGTATAAATGTATTTCAATTGTGCTTTCCTACTGCTGTGAAAATAGTGCACATACTACATTTTCCATCTCATATTGAAGCCTTTCATGAACAACTTGAAAAGCTAAAGGTGGACAAAGTCATGGGACCGGACGGGATCCACCCCAGTATATTGAAGGAGCTCAGGGAGGTTCTGATGGGTCCTCTTAAAGATTTGTTTAATAAATCCTTGCAGATGGGAGAGGTTCCGAGGGACTGGAGAACGGCGGATGTGGTCCCTCTTCACAAAAGTGGTGATAGGGAAGAAGCTGGAAACTACAGGCCAGTAAGCCTCACTTCAGTTATTGGAAAGGTAATGGAAGCGATGCTGAAGGAAAGGATAGTGAATTTCCTGGAAGCCAATAAGTTGCAAGATCCGAGACAACATGGTTTTACCAAAGGGAAATCGTGCCAAACGAATCTCATTGAATTCTTTGATTGGGTGACAGGAGAATTAAATCAGGGACGAGCTGTAGATGTAATCTACTTAGATTTCAGCAAAGCTTTTGACACAGTTCCCTACAGGAGACTCTTAAATAAACTGGATGGGCTGAAGATAGGACCCGAAGTGGTGAACTGGATTAGGAACTGGTTGACGGACAGACGCCAGAAGGTGGTGGTTAATGGAATTCGCTCGGAGGAGGGTAAGGTGAGTAGTGGAGTGCCTCAAGGATCGGTGCTGGGGCCGATTCTGTTCAATATATTTGTGAGTGACATTGCCAAAGGGTTAGAAGGTAAAGTTTGCCTATTTGCGGACGATACTAAGATTTGTAACAGAATGGACACCCGGGAGGGAGTGGAAAACATGAAAAAGGATCTGCAGAAGCTTGAAGAATGGTCTAAGGTTTGGCAATTAAAATTCAATGCGAAGAAATGCAAAGTGATGCACTTAGAGAAGAGAAATCCACGGGAGACGTATGTGTTAAGTGGTGAGAGTCTGATAGGTACGGATGGGGAGAGGGATCTTGGGGTGATAGTATCTGAGGATCTGAAGGCAACGAAACAGTGTGACAAGGCGGTGGCCGTAGCAAGAAGGTTGCTAGGCTGTATAGAGAGAGTTGTGACCAGCAGAAGAAAGGAGGTGTTGATGCCCCTGTACAAGTCATTGGTGAGGCCCCACCTGGAGTATTGTGTTCATTTTTGGAAGCCGTATCTTGCGAAGGATGTAAAAAGAATTGAAGCAGTGCAAAGGAAAGCTACAAGAATGGTATGGGATTTGCGTTACAAGACGTATGAGGGGAGACTTGCGGACCTGAACATGTATACTCTGGAGGAAAGGAGAAACATGGGTGATATGACACAGATGTTCAAATATTTGAAAGGTATTAATCCGCAAACAAATCTTTTCCGGAGATGCGAAGGCGGTAGAACGAGAGGACATGAAATGAGATTGAAGGGGGGCAGACTCAGGAAAAATGTCAGGAAGTACTTTTTCATGGAGAGAGTGGTGGATACTTGGAATGCCCTCCCGCGGGAGGTGGTGGAGATGAAAACGGTAACAGAATTCAAACATGTGTGGGATAAACATAAAGGAATCCTGTTCAGAAGGAATGTATCCTTGGGAGCTTAGCCGAGTTTAGGTGGCAGAGCCGGTGGTGGGAGGCAGGGCTAGTGGTTGGGAGGCGGAAATAGTGCTAGGCAGACTTATACGGTCTGTGCCAGAGCTGGTGGTGGGAGGCGGGACTGGTAGTTGGGAGGCGGGGATAGTGCTGGGCAGACTTATACGGTCTGTTCCAGAGCCGGTGGTGGGAGGCGGGGCTGGTGGTTGGGAGGCGGAGATAGTGCTAGGCAGACTTATATGGTCTGTGCCAGAGCTGGTGGTGGGAGGTGGGACTGGTAGTTGGGAGGCGGGGATAGTGCTGGGCAGACTTATACGGTCTGTGCCCTGAAGAGGACAGGTACAAATAAAAAGTAGCACATATGAATTTATCTTGTTGGGCAGACTAGATGGACCGTGCAGGTCTTTTTCTGCCGTCATCTACTATGTTACTATCCAGCTTATAATCGAAAGTGATCGCCGGCCATCTTCCGACACAAATCGGGAGATGGCCAGCGATTTCTTAAAAGCGGCGAAATCAGTATAATCAAAAGCGGCATTTTTGACAGCATCGCCGCTCTCCCGTCGCGTCACTGGCGAAAGTTCAAGGGGGCGTGTCGGTAGATTAGTGAAGGCGGGACATGGGCGGGCATGGGCGTGGCTACCAGATGGCTGGCTTTCGCTGATAAGGAAAAAAAAAAGCAGTGTTAAGCAGTATTTCGCCGGGTTTACTTGGTTCTTTTATTTTCACGACCAAGCCTCAAAAAGGTGCCCCAATTGACCAGATTGAGGGAATGTGGGATGACCTCCCCATACTCCCCCAGTGGTCACCAACCCCCTTCCATACTAATAAAATAAAACTAAAAACCTTTTTTGCCAGCCTGTATGCCAGCCTCAAATGCCGTACCCACCTCCATGACAGCAGAATGTGTTGTATCCTCTGACAGCCTTTCCCTGCTTGCGATGTGGCTCTCGGGTGAGTGTGACACCTTTTCTGTTAGGTGCCCTGCAGAGTCACATTAGCATACCCACGTTAGAGAACGTAGTTCTTACCTTGAATGGTGCTGAAAGAGGGCATTGTACACCATTGTGCCAGCTCTGACCTACTGCTAATCTTAGTACCAGGGGACTCTGTGCCAGTGGGGCACAACCTCTGATCTGCAGTTAACTGTGAGTAAACGTGGTTATTTCAAGAAAGGACTTTTTCAGAGAGATTAGTCTTCAGGTGTGAACTGGTGTGCCAAAGTTATACAGCAGCAATAAGTCCTAGAGGCTGTATGCAGGTCCCTGGAGCAAGTTTAGTGGGTGCAGTACATTTGTGGGTAGTGGGTTGGGGGAGGGCTCAGTTCCCAAAGTAAGGGAGCTATGCACGTGGAAGCTTTTCTGAAGTCCACCGCAGTGACCCCTAAGGTGGCTGGTTGGTGTCCTGGCATGTCAGGGGGGCCAGTGCACTAAAAATGATGGTTCCTCCCATGGCCAAATGCCTTGAATTTGGCCGGGGTTTGAGATGGCCGACATAACTTTCCATTATCGCTAAAAAATGAAGCCGGCCATTTCAAACCCCGGCCAAATCCAAGGTATTTGGCTGGTCGGACCCGTATTATCGAAACAAAAGATGGACGGCCATCTTTTTCGAAAATACAGGTCTGGCCAGCTGTTTGCGGCGCCGCCAAAATACATCGCCGGCCATGTATTTCACCGGCGCCATTCGGTTATTCCCCTCTTATGTTACACTTGAGTTGTCCCACTGGTGATCCTGTAAGCCCCAAAATTTAAACAGCTGAACAGAATAACTTTATTTTACTATATATTCTACAAGCTATTTTCAAATGAATATAAAGGAAGCATAAGTGACTTGCTGCAAATAATTTTATTGTGATTTTGATTTAATTTATGTTTATTTTTTAACTTCTTGATCAGGGAATTTTAGCTTCTCTTCAGATCTCCAGAGGATTGAGAGGACTTCTAACATGATGGATGCATCAGTCATTCTTCAATGTGCTCTTTATGATCGTCCTGTGAAAATAAGAGAATTACTAGTGACAAAAGGGGTAACTATGACTGGCTGTTTTGGTTATAGCAATTTAGAAGATGATGATAGTACTGTATAAAGATTGTCTCTGTACAATTGACACAGTACCATGTGGCACATAGAAACATGCTATCTCCAGGGCTTGGCTGCCAATATTTGATTGGGAGAATATGGAATATGTCATGTAACATCTTCTGTCTGAGGTCCCTCATTGAAGTTTATCCTTTGTGTAGTGGAAAAACTGCTTATCCCAAAAATCTTTTAAAAAACTCATGCAGAAGTACCTTTCACAGGTGTTATGAATGTGTAGAAGCTGAACTAGCCCTTTCATTATAACCCTTGTCAAAGCAGGTAAAGCATAAATCATTGATGCAGTAGTATGCTTTTTGAGTGCTATCACTGCATTGAAGATGAACTAGATCTCCTAACATAATTCTGTTGCTTTTTAAGATATTGTAAAACAATGACTTATGAATATTTATTTATTTATTTAACACATTTATACCCCACATTTTCCCACTTAGTTGCAGGCTCAATGTGGTTTACACAATACCGTAGAGGCAGGCTCCGGTTCGGTAAAATACAAATACACAATATAGTAGTAAACATATAAGTAACATGAGTATAAAGAAATAAAGAGGGGGTGGTACTAAAATATCAACAACATATCCCATGTCGATGCATGTTAAATGAAAATGAGCAGAAAAAAGACAATTTGTATTTGTTTATATGCTGATAGTAGTGTGCGCTATTTCAGAAAGAGTGTGGTCTCTTTGCAAATAATGTGTGCATACTTGAACCTTAACATATGTGTGAATTAGTGCACAGTTGAGAACATTATTAGAAAATAGTGCACCCTCTTTACAAATAGTGCATCCTCTACAACCAACACAAAATAAAAATGAATAATGCTGCAAACAACATGGGAAATGATTTGTGTCGGAAGATGGCCGCCCTTCTCCTTCGAAAATAAGCAGGATAGTAAAACAGAGATGTCATGAGAAACACGGAGGCAGAGCTAAAGGAGTTTGAAGCAAGAGGTGCTCAGGACCTCTTTTGAGTTATTTGTTCAACCAGGTGAGCATTTTCAGTTGATTGGCCAATGCACTGACTTTGATTTATTGTGTGTAAACTGATAACATCACCTATTCACACTTTAATCTTCCTATTATCTTTTAGATCAATTAAAATAAACTAGATGATTAGATGCTTCTAAATCGGCCCTTTTGAACACTGACTAGAGGTGAACCTATTTCCCCTAGACATGTAAATTTAGGTGCATAAAAAGTACTTGACAACATGAGCAGAGTTAGGACTAGGCAAGAAAATTAGCAATGATTTCAGAACTAAGCATCTCTCTATTAGTTTTGTCAATGGGGTTTTGAGTACAGAATCCACTAAACTGGAAAAAAGCTCCCAAATTCCTCTAGAAAAATTCAAGTCAATTAGATACATTCCTGAATATAAATGTATATTCAAAGGACACATCACACTGGCATATTACCTTTATACAGAGGCATGCTCCTAAAACGCACACCAATTTTGTACAGTGCTTGTGTTCCTCATCTTCTGATGTGTCTTCAGACTTAGTGTCAAGTTCTGCAATATTCAAAACAGTTTAAGATTTATTCAAGTCAACAGAATTCATTTACTAAGAAAAAAAAAGAAGGAGCTTCAGAAATGAAATTCATATTTTAGGCCTTTATGGCACAGCTGTTATCAGTTCTTAAAATCTGACATATAACTATATTGCAAATAAATAAGTTGCAGTCACTCAAACTACTGATCTTTATGTACAGTTGGATCACTGAATTACAGAAAGTCAAATCTAAAAGGGTCATTAAGAGGATGCCTAATCCATTTCCAGCTTTTAGATAGAATCACCTACAGCTAAACCATTCCAGACAGGCATATGTCTGATATGCTCCTAAATATCTTACAATAGATATTCATATTTTTATCAGGATAGCAGAATGAAATAAACTCTACAAAATTTAAAAAGTATTAATATTTTATTTATTTACAATGGCTTGATATGCCACCAATCACACAAAAGAGCTGCTAAGCAGTTTACATAGCTTTAAGGGAAATTAAAGGGAAACTCAAAAACAGGGGAGCATTGATAGGAAGTAGAGATAGTAGAAAGAACTATCCATGCTGTGAGGAAGACAGAGCTAGATGGGGAGCAGAGGATGACAGGCAAGAGAAGTAGTGAGGGAGAAGATTGCAGCGAAGGCTGTCCACACTGGAAGGCAAAGAAAAAGGGAGAGGTTAACCATAAGTGAGCGAAAAAAGCCAAGATTTGTTCTGGTTCTTGAATTTGGGGACAGATGGTTCCTGTCTAATATCTAAAGAAAGGGGAGTTCCTTAGATGATGCCCAAGGTAGCAGAAGGCACAGTCACAAGAGATCCCTAGGCGAAGTCTGGCAGAAGAAGCAGGGAAAGAACTTCTTGTTGTGAAGAACACAATGTATGTGAGGGGGCACCAAGGCCTTGAAGACAACTGTAAGAATTTTGAATTTGCAGAGATTAGCAACCAATATTTATTGTAATTAAGAACTTCTGGGTCCAGATACAACTCATTGCACATCATTTTTTTAATGTCAATTATTCTTTCTCTTGCTCATTTTGGTCTTCAGCTCAATTAGAAGCAGCCTCTATTGGGCTATAGCACTACAAGCTTTCATTTACAACTAGCTGGGGAGTGTTCTGTTTAAATGGCTCATCCCCCAACTCAGCCTCTGTAGCAACAGATCTCCGCAAGGGGAAACCAACATTGGCTCCTTCCAGAATCCAGCTAATATGCACCCTAAGTCAGCCACTAAGTCACTGCTTCTCAACTCAGTCCTTGAGGCACATCTAAACATACATAGTAAATGACGGCAGATAAAGACCTGTACAGTCCATCCAGTCTGCCCAACAAGATAAACTCATTTTACATGGTATGCGATACTTTATATGTATACCCGAGTTTGATTTGTCCTTGCCTTTCTCAGGGTACAGACCGTAGAAGTCTGCCCCAGTACATAAGTATTGCCATACTGAGAAAGACCAAAGGTCCATCGAGCCCAGCATCTTGTTTCCAACAGTGGCCAATCCAGGTCACAGATACCCGGCAAGATCCCAAAAATGTACAAAACATTTTATAATGCTTATCCCAGAAATAGTGGATTTTCCCCAAGTCCATTTAATAATGGTCTATGGACTTTTCCTTTAGGAAGCCATCCAAACCTTTTTTAAACTACGCTAAGCTAGCCGTCTTTACCACATTCTCTGGCAATGAATTCAAGAATTTAATTACATGTTGAGTGAAGAAAATTTTTCTCTGATTCGTTTTAAATTTACTACATTGTAGCTTCATCGCATGTCCCCTAGTCCTAGCATTTTTGGAAAGCGTGAACAGACGCTTCACATCTACCCGTTCAACTCCATTCATTATTTTGGTAGACCTCTATCATATCTCCCCTCAGCTGCGTTTTCTCCAAGCTGAAGAGCTGTAGCCACTTTAGCCTTTCCTCATAGGGAAGTCGTCCCATCCCCTTTATCATTTTCGTCGCCCTTCTCTGCACCTTTTCTAATTCCACTATATCTTTTTTGAAATGCGGTGACCAGAATTGAACACAATATTCGAGGTGCGGTCACACCATGGAGCGATACAAAGGCATTATAACATCCTTATTTTTGTTTTCCATTCCTTTCCTAATAATACTTAACATTCTATTTGCTTCCTTAGCCGCAGCTGCACACTGAGTAGAAGGTTTCAATGTATCATCAACAACGACACCTAGATCCCTTTCTTGGTCCATGACTCCTAACGTGGAACCTTGCATGACATAGCTATAATTCGGGTTCCTCTTTCCCACATGCATCACTTTGCACTTGCTCACATTAAACGTCATCTGCCATTTAGACACCCAGTCTCCCAATCTCGTAAGGTCCGCTTGTAATTTTTCACAATCCTCCCGCAAGTGCAAAGTAATGTATGCAAGAAAGGGGAATTCAAACTATAGATACATGATGCAAGGCTCCACATTATGAGTCACCACCCAGGATAAGGATCTAGGTGCAGCAGTAGCTAAGAAAGCAAACAGAATGTTTGAAATTATTAGGAAAGGAACGGAGAACACAATTGAGATAACTATAATGCCTTTGTATTGGTCCATGGTGCTTCAAAAAGGAGCCCCAACTGACCAAATGACCACCGGAGGGAATCGGGGATGACCTCCCCTTACTCCCCCAGTGGTCACCAATCCCACCCCCCCAAAAAAATCGAAGTGCTCGTCAGGGACATCCTAAATCAAAAGTACTTTTGCTCAGGTTTTTCAGTAGTACCAGTGGGATTTCAACTGGCCACCTCTGGATTACAAGACCCGTGCTCTAACCACATTATGAGTAACCACCAAGGAAAAGGATCTAGGTGTCATTGTTGATACATTGAAACCCTCTGCTCAGTGTGCAGCAGTAGCTAAGAAAGCAAACAGAATGTTAGAAATTCTTAGGAAAGGAACGGAGAACACAATTGAGATTATTATAATGGCTTTGTATTGGTCCATGGTGCAACCACTCCTCAAATATTATGTGCAATTCTGGTAACCGCATCTCAAAAAAAGATGTAGCAGAATTAGAAAAGGCACAGAGAAGGGCAACAAAAATGATAACGGGGACGATATGACTTCCCCATGAAGAAAGTCTAAAGGGCCTAGGGTTCGTCAGCTTGAAGAGACTACTGAAGAGAGATATGATAGAGGTCTATAAAACACTCAGTGGAGTGGAATGGGTAGATGTGAATCACTTGTTTACTCTTTCAAAATATATAAGGACTAGGATATTTGCAATGAATTTATTAAGTAGTAAATCTTAAAACAAATCGATGAACATATTTCTTCACTCAACATGTAATCAAACTCTGGATGATGTACCTTTTTTTGGGAGGGGGTCAGAATCAGCTAGGGGGGGGGGGATAAATATGTGAGTTCTATCTGATATTCAGCCAAGACCCACACATGTGCGAGTGGCGAGCAGCAGTCTGGTTACACTCAGATATTGAATGCCTGCCCGGACGGGACACATCATTGAATATCCGGGTCTAACTTAGTAGGTGATGGTCAGCTTTTGAAAACACGCTAAATACCATTGGCTAAATACTGACCGTCAAATGTATTGTTATCTTATCTTTTAGCTGCTTTGTGTCCATGGTCTACTTACTTTGTAATCACAATATATGGAAGGGGAAGGAGGTGCAGCTGGAGAGACTGGGTGTGAACACTTATTATATCCTCACAGTGCCAGTCTTCTGTCATTGTCATTGTCCTATTGTGAATTAAGAACTGTTTAAAAGATACAAAACATGGAGTAGGGTTAAATGCTCAATATTCTCAATGGACAAGGGTGGATAGTGGGGTTTATGCTGGGATGGCTGCTTTTTAACATATTTATAAATGATCGTGAAATGAGAAAAATGAGTGAGATGATTAATTTTGTTGATGACATATAAGTACATAAGTAATGCCAGTCTGGGAAAAGACCAAGGGTCCATCGAGCCCAGCATCCTGTCCACGACAGCAGCCAATCCAGGCCAAGGGCTCCTGGCAAGCTTCCCAAACGTACAAACATTCTATACATGTTATTCAAAGTTGTTAAATCACAAGAGGGTTGTGAAATATTGCTGTAGGACCTTAAGAGACTGGGAGACTGGGCATCCAAATGGCAGATGACATTTAATGTGAGCATGTGCAAAGTAATGTATGTAAGAAAGAGGAATTCAAACTATAGATACATGATGCAAGGCTTCAAGTTAGGAGTCACCACCCAGGAAAAGGATCTAGGTGTCATTGTTGATGATACATTGAAACCCTCTGCTCAATGTGCAGCAGTGGCTAAAAAAGCAAACAGAATGTTAGAAATTATTAGGAAAGGAACGGAGAACACAATTGAGAATATTATAATGCCTTTGTATTGGTCCATGGTGCAACCACACCTCAAATATTATGTTCAATTCTGGTAACCACATCTCAAAAAAGATATAGTAGAATTAGAAAAGGCACAGAGAAGGGCAACAAAAATGATAAAGGGGATGGTATGACTTCCCCATGAAGAAAGTCTAAAGTGGCTAGGGCTCTTCAGCTTGGAGAAGAGACAGCTGAAGAGAGATATGATAGAGATCTATAAAACACTCAGTGGAGTGGAACAGGCAGATGTGAATCACTTATTTACTCTTTCCAAAAATATAAGGACTAGGAGATATGCAATTAATTTATTAAGTAGTAAATCTTAAAACAAATCGATGAAAATATTTCTTCACTCAACATATACTAAAACTCTGGAATTTGTTGCCAAAGAATGTGGTAAAAATAGTTAGCTTGGAAAGGTTTATAAAGTTGTAGCCAATTTTCTAAAAGAAAAGTCATTAAGCTGTTATTAAGATGGGCTTGGGAAAATCTACTGCTTGTTTCTGAGATAATCAGAAACTGTTCTAATATAGCCATGCTTAGGTTTTTATGATCTGACTGCCAAAGGGGAAGGAAGGTAGGAAGGAAGGAAGGAAAAAGTCAGGTTTTAAACATGACATGGTCATGTTTGGTATGGGTTTATTAAAGTGATGTCCAATAGTCCCGGAATGCATTACGTGATCTATGGACCTCACATTTGGTTCATGCCATTTACAGTAACTGAGCTCCCAGTCATTTCTACTCTGTGTTCTCAGGTATGACCACATTGCTACAGGGTTTTGAGATTCAGGCTCAAAGTTTTATGTTGATTAACAGCACAAAATAATATTAATTTATCAGCTGTCAGGTGTAATTATATCTTGGAACTGATAAGAGGACATCAGCATTATACAGCAGCTTGAAACAAAAGGATATAAATATCCTATTCCCAAGATATCATTAATTCTGTTTCTGTTGCTGCTTTTCTTTAGCTTACAGTAGTTTTGTTTCCAGTGTCTTATAATTTAGGAAGCTGGAAAGTAAAAGAAAAGAGAGCAATATATGATTGTTGAAAGAGAAAGGGAAGCAAATGTGCATTTTTCTATTTATGTATTTTTCTGTTTATACAATATATATAGCACATAAATAAGATATATCTATAAACAGAAAAATATAAATGTGTGTGTGTGTATATATATGTGTGTATATGTATATACACACACATTTATATTTTTCTGTTTATAGAGATATCTTATGTGCTACAGATTTTTATGTATGTGCATTTATCAGTTTCCATTGTCATTTCTAGACTCCTGGAGTCAACCTTTTAATACGGAATATAGTGTATATTTTTCATCTCGTCTCCTTTGCTTTTTGGAACAGTCTTGTTGATCATGCTACTTCTCCTTTCTGATTTGTCTTGCTCGTAGCAGATCCTTTGGTGGTTGATCCTTATAATTTAGGAGTCAGGAAAGTAAGTGAGGTAAGAGAAAACAAGAGAACAATATGGTTTTGAAAGACAAAGAGGGGCATAATCGAAAGGGATGCCCAAGTTTTGCTGAGGACATCCTCGCAAAACATCCCATGGAGGGGCAGGGAAATCTGTATTATCCAAACAAGATGGATGCCCATCTTTAGTTTCGATAATACGGTTGGGGACGCCCAAATCTTGAAATGTATTTATTTATTTATTTGTTACATTTGTACCCCACTCTTTCCCACTCATGGCAGGCTCAATGCGGCTTACACGGGGCAATGGAGGGTTAAGTGACTTGCCCAGAGTCACAAGGAGCTGCCTGTGCCTGAAGTAGGAATTGAACTCAGTTCCTCAGTTCAGGTTATCCTTAGAGATGGTCATCCCTAGACTTGGTCGTTTCTGATTTTCGGTGGTCATCTGGTCAGTTCGGGCACCTTTTTGTGGCTTGGTCGTAAGAAAAACAGGACCAGGTAAAGTCATCCAAATGCTCGTCTGGGATGCCCTTTTTTCCCAGTATGGGTCAAGGACGCCCATGTGTTAGGCACGTCCCAGTCCCACCTGCGCTACACCTCCGACATGCCCCCGGGAACTTTGGTCGTCCCTGCGATGGAAAGTACACCACTACAAAAGCCCTCAAGCTTGCAGGTGTCACATATATGAAGATACAGTAGGTATTTTGTGGTTTTTGGAGGGCTCACATATTCCACCAGAAGTGTACCAGTTAGAATGGGATATGGGCCTGGGTCCCCTTCTCTACAGTCCACTGTACTGACCACTAGGTTACTCCTTGGGCCTGCCTGCTGCTATAATAAGATTGGTCAAGCTGTTCTAGAGCCTGGTAGGTACTGTCACTGTCACATCTTAGAGGAATGGTAGGGGGTCTGTGACCACAGGAAAAGCAAGGGTGTGTTATGCCTTAATCCCTACAGTGCTCATTTAGGGCATCTTTTGGTTACTTATTCATGAGAGAAACAGGTCTAGCCAAATTGTCTTAATTTTGGCCCCAGACATTTTTGTTTTGTTTCATTGTTGCAGAAAAATGTCTATCTTTTGCTGCTGTCCATGTCCTACCCAAAACACACCCCCAACACATACCTAGAAATTTGGACGAAGTGTGGAGAAAAACAGCTAAAATCGGAGAGTCAAAAACCACAACTTGGATATTTTTGAGAGAAAAATATCCTTCTGCCACCTTATGATATATTTTGAACATTTTTTGTTTTGAAAATGAGCCCATCTATGATACATACTATTTTTGCATTACAAAATGATATTTGAACTGTCCATAGCTGAAAAAAATGGGATCTGTATATGTCTAATTTGGTCCCCTCTTGAATGTTATCTTCAAAACACTAACTAAATTAATTATAATATTACATTGTTATATACTGCCTTTGTCTCAAATGCCTCTGGTACACTTATTTCTATCATTATTATTGTTATTAATAGTTTTCTAATTTTTCTTATTGTTATTGTGCAAATAATCTGTACTTTGATATAAAATTAATAACAATTCAAGGAAATACATAATTTTCTTTTCAAGTTTGGGGTCATTTCTTTATGTGCTGTGCACTCAGCTAAACTCTTGACATCTGTATTGCTTGTTAGGGAGCTGTTGTGGGCTCCACACTACCTCTGCCAGCTCTGCAGGGACCTAAAGGGACGTAGGGCCCTGTTTACTAAGCCATGCTATAGGCGCACTGATATTTAAATTTACTGTGTGCTAATGCTGGAGACATTCATAGGAATATATGGGTGTCTCTAGCATTAGGTCCTGCTAAAAATGCTAGAGCACCATAGTAAACAGGGCCTCTAGAGTGCTCATGGCACACAACAAGGATTCAGTGAGTAACATTTCACTGAAAAATGTCAGATAATCTTTTATTGCTGAAACCTCTTATACTGCATTTTAACTTAACTGTTTCAAAGGCCTATTTTTTATGGACTATAAGATGATTATGGAGAAAAGTGCTTATGTGGCTATACAAAATTTTAAACTTTCATTTTGATATATCACAAATCAACAGTATTGTCTAAGTTTATTCTCCCATCTGTTCCTGAAATAAACTCACTTATGGGGCCTTTTATCAATTTAAATCTAAAATTGAAGCACTCACGTGAATCCTGCTTTCCTTCAGCCAAACAATAGGACCCTAACACCAGTGCAACCAGCAGCAGTGGAAAGAATTGAGATGCCATTCTGGTACTCAGTCTTCTGTTATCTGTGCACAGCTGAGGTCTGGGATAGAGTTTGGGGTAGAGGGTGGTTCATTTTATACTTTCCTAATTATTAAATAAACCCCACCCTGACATTTACTTAGGGGCCACTTTGGACTAGTTATATTACTTTGCCTGTATTACAACAAAGAATTACAATAGCTTACTTGTTTCACTTTAAATGGTTTGTTCATACTGATAAGGAGAATAATGAGCTGGATTGGAGCTTTGTTTGTTTCAGTGCCAGAAACTAAAATTCTTGAACCATAATCTAAACAGGGCCAAAATTATAACTACATAGTTTATCAAGTGCTGAAAAAACATTAGCAACAATGAGGTCCAGTAAATGATGCATTTTGCAGAGAAAATAACAGTCATAGAAACATAGAAAATGATGGCAGATAAAGGCCATATGGCATATCCAAACTGTCCATCCAAATCATCCACTGTTTCTTCTGCCCCCCCCTAAGAGCTTTCACATACCTCTTACACACTTTTTGAGATCAGATACAGTCCTCTCTAATATTTTCACCAAGAGGTCATTCCATATATCCACCACCCTTTCTATAAAGAAGTATTTCATTAAATTACTTCTGAGTCTATCCCCTTTTAGCTTCCTCTTATGCCCTCTCATTCCAGAGTTTCCTTTCATTTGAAAGAGACTTGTCTTCTGTAGATTTATGCCACAGAAATATTTACATTTCTCAATCATCTCTCTTTTTTGTCATCTTTCTTCCACTGCTTGCCCTGGGATTGGTAGCATGGAATGTTGCTACTATTTGGGTTTCTACAAGGTACTTGTGACCTGGATTGGCTACTGTTGGAAACAGGATACTAGGCCATACTGGGCCAGATGAACCATTCGACTGACCCAGTATGGCTATTCTTAACGTTCAAATTGATGTCTATCAATCTGTCCCTATATGCATTATGGGAGAGATCACTGACCATTTTAGTGTCACCCTCTAAACCAGCTCTATCCTGTTTATATCTTTTTGAAGGTATGGTCTCCAGAATTGTACACAGTACTCAAAATGAGGACTCACTAGAGACATATCAAGAGGCGTTATTACCTCCTTTTTTTCTGCTACCCATTCCTCTCCCTGTTCACCTAAACATCTGTCTAGCTTTGACATTTGACTTTTCTACCTGTTTGGTCACCTTAATATTGTCAGAAATAATCACCTTCAAGTCCCACTCTTATATCGAGTGCAGAATTATTTCACCGCATGTGACGAAATGCCTAGTCACCCTCCAGGGGTTACCCTCGGCCACTTAGAGGAGCTATCCCCAGTACAGCTCAGGTCCGCCTGCATCTGCTGCTTGTGCTCTACACTAGTACCCTCCTCCCACTGACTGGGTCACAACCGCCTCTGGGTGAGTCTCAAACTCTCAAATTATCCCCAGTGATTTCTAGGTTACTGGAGGCCACATTCCCAGTGGCCCCACAGTTTCCAGAAAGCACTCACAGACCCAACACACAAACCACCAGGTTTCTTTATCAGTTCAGACAGGCAGAGTCAACAAACTAAATATTGTTTATTGTCAGACTTGAACAGTGAAACGTAAAAAGTGCAATCAGCAAACAATAACAGGTAACTGAAATATTGATCAATTTTAAAACTAACTAAACAATTGTATGTAAACAGTACATGGGAAGATCAGGACATATAGCTGCTCACAAGTTATCAAATATAACTGTTTTACAGGGCCTTAGCAAAGAGACCTCTCTCTCTTTTCTTCCTGGCTAAGACTGGAGAAAAAGCCAGTAAAATCCAAATGAAGACATACTGAGCCAAATTGACAGGTTAAAGAATGATACATCACCTGGATTGGATGGCATACACCCCAGGGTACTGAAAGAACTCAAACATGAAAATGCTGATCTGCTGTTAGTGATCTGTAATTTGTCATTAAAATTGTCCATAGTACCTGAAGATTGGAGGGAGGCCAATGTAATACTGATTTTTAAAAAGGTTTCCAGGTGTGATCTGGGAGATTACAGCCTGACTTCATTGGTAACTATTATAAAGAATAAAACTATATAACACATAGACAAATAAGGTTTTATGAGGCAGAGTCAGCATGGGTTCAGACAAAGGAAAGTCTTGCTTCACCAATCTGCTTTATTTCTATGAAGGTGTGAATAAACATGTGGATAAAGGTGAGCTAGCGGGGCTAGTGGTTGGGCGGTGGGGCTAGTGCTGGGCAGACTTCTACAGTCTGTGCCCTAAAAATGACAGATACAAATCAAAGTCAGGTATAAACATAAAGTAGCACATATGAGTTTATCTTGTTGGGCAGACTGGATGGACCTTACAGGTCTTTCTCTGTCATCATCTACTATGTTACTATGTAATAGGCACCATTTTACACTATTTTCTCTTAAAACCACCACTAAAATTCAACAGAATTTTACCAAATTTTCCACATATGTTAAGCAATATGTACGTTCACAAACACCATCGTCGGAATTTCAAAATACGCAATCAGAGCAGCGCAGGATGCTCAACACCTAAAATACCCCAAAAGACTATTAAAAATTAACATTAAAACCACCTAAAGAGACACCCTATACCCCCCAACCATAAAAATAAAAATTTTAAAATATTTAGAGAAGGCCCAACAAAAAACACCGCAAAACACTCAAAAATTAAACTAAATTAAATTAAAGTAAGGCCCTAGGGCCTCTTACCTTAACCCACTGACATTCATCCTGGGGTCCATTAACTTCTTTGTCCCGGTAGCCCCCCAACGCTCCTTCCGTTTTCTGCGGGAAAAAGATGTGAATGGCCTGGAACTCCGGCTGGGCATCTCAAAAATTGAGGCCCAGGCTTCATTTTGTGGTCTACTGGAGCTCCGAACCCTATCGTGCATGCGCCGGATCCGCAGGATCCAGCATGCATGTGCAAGACAGACATGGGGCCGGCCAGTTTTCTTTCTCCCCTGCTTCCTCACATTCATGGCGGCACGCCACTTGCGCCACCTGCATTTTTGGGCAATCCTTCTCTCTCCAGTCCCTCTTCAGCCCCAGGACTTGCTCCGGTCCTGAAATGGGACCCAAAACCACTGGAGCAAGCCTGGGGCAGCCCAGAAAATGCTGGCCACCAATGAGAAAGCTCCCGGATGGGCTAAAATGGCCCGAAAACCGTGCGGACCCCAAAAGGGGTCCTTAAAAAAAAAATGGGGCACATTAAAAAGAGCCCCATGAGCCCATTGATCCTGGAGCAAGCCCCGGATAGCCAATGGCCACCGTGACCATCCCAGAGCCTAGGT
Organism: Microcaecilia unicolor; assembly: GCF_901765095.1. Taxonomy (NCBI): domain Eukaryota; kingdom Metazoa; phylum Chordata; class Amphibia; order Gymnophiona; family Siphonopidae; genus Microcaecilia; species Microcaecilia unicolor. The sequence continues at coordinate 222,439,175 of NC_044035.1, forward strand.
AAGCCCCTTTAAAGGGGACGCACATTAATTTTTAAAATTTTTAATACCCCATTTACATTAGGACTCTTCAGATTGGAAAAGAGATGGCTGAGGGGAGATATAATTGATATCTACAAAATCCTGAGTGATGTAGACTGGGTAAAAATAAATTGTTTTTCACTCTTTCAAAATGTATAAAGACCAGGGGACAATCAATGAAATTAGTTGGAAATACTTTTAATAACTACAATAGCAGTGATTATTGTGTAAATGAGGGAAAAGTCTCAACTACTACAGCTATATTCACACATCAGTGTTAATTTTATAACATGTAGAAAAAGTCATCACCGACTGAAAAACCCTCAAACATTTATTTTTTATTCCTATGCTTTTTATTGAAATTTTTTTTTTAGATAAAAAAGTTGTCCTCTAAATTGAATGACTGTGATGTCTAAGTGAAACTAAAAATACATTGTTCACTTATTAGAAAAAAGTAAAGTCATTCACTTATCTTGTCATATTCTTTTTTCAATTCTACGCCTGTTCCATCTCAGTACTGTGCCAGTTCCTACGGTCCCGTTTCGAATATCTTCATCAGGGAACCCGCTCACACCAAGGTTTCCACGCCAGGCATGCTTTACTGAATTCAAACACACACAATATCAGTCATATCATCATAGCAAACTTAAAATATGACTGTTCCTCATTCACACATCATGTCTTCCTACTGTCATTATTATTATCAATGTTCTACAAGATTATCGGCGTCCTCACCTGATTCTGAAGGGGAATTTGAAACAGAATTATCCAATCAAAGAAGAGTACGTCACTCACATACTACGTTGATCGGCTAATCCCCCTGAAAATATACTAACAGCTGTAGACAATCTATTAAAGAGACAGTGCACGCTGCATGTTGTAGGGCTCATAAGAGCATAAAAATGAATTACTGAAATTAACAAAAGTTCACAAAAATTCTTACAAAAATGCTCCCCATTGTAGAGATGAATTCAAACCCGTAGGTTCTAACGACTTCAGTCTGTGGATCCATCTTTTTCTCTGCTTGTAGTAACAATTTACTGCGATCTCCACCACGAATATGTTGCTGCACTTGATCTATCACTAGACATTTAAAATGTCCAAAATTGTGATTAAATGCTCTACAATGGGAAACTAACGGTGCCCCCAATTTCAATGATGTTATACATGACTTATGTTCACTAAGTCTTATCTTCAAGCTCCTGTCAGTCTTGCCAATGTATATTTTATCGCAAGGGCATTTCAAACAATAAACCACGTGGTCCAATTTACATGTCGTGAAATGTCTCAATTTATATGTTTTATTATCCACAGGATTTCGAAAATTGTCACTTTCAATCATAATATCACAAAACATGCATGATCCACACCTACTGTGGGCTCCATCTTTGATTTTCGTTCTAGACACGATATCAGCTGGACATAACAATTCCTTAAGATTGCGTTCCCTAGAGAACGCAATCTGAAGCTCTGATTTGTTGAACAAGGGATGTTCTTGTACAATGTCCCAGTTTTTTCGAATCAATTTGGCCACCTCTTCCCCACCCTGCTGATCTTTGACCACAAATGTTTGTTTGTTATCTCTATTGTCATTACATGAATTCACATTATTGGATAATAATAATGATCTGTTGTTGTATTTAGCCCTCATAAAGGTTTTCCTTAAAACTTGTAACGGATAAACTCTTTGATGTAAAGAATGGGCTAACCCTTTAGCCTGTTGTTTAAAAAGACTGTCATCCGAGCATATTCGCCTGTACCTCAGGAATTGAGAGAACGGTAAACTATCTTTCAATGATCTCAGGTGACAGCTGTTGTATTGTAGCATAGTATTTCTATCAGTGGATTTTTTGAAAACTGCTGTTTGGAAACTTCCAGCCTGCAGTACAATGTCAACATCTAAAAAATGAATGTTTGATCTGGAACAGTCACATGTAAACTGCAAATCTAGGCTAAAAGCCCACCTTTTTGAAGCTGCTTTTAACTCCTAACCCTTACTCACTTGTTCAGTACCCTTATTTTATCATCCCCACCTCAGTAATTCCCTTATCTCTTATTTGTCCTGTTTGTCTGTCCTAATTAGATTGTAAGCTCTGTCGCGCAGGGACTGTCTCTTCATGTTCGTGTGTACAGTGCTGCGTACATCTAGTAGCACTATAGAAATGATAAGTGGTAGTAGTATGTGGTAACAGCTGTTAGCATATCTGGGTTTAAAAAGGTTTGGACAAGTTTCTGGAGGAAAAGTCCATAGTCTGTTACTGAGATGGACAAAGGGGAAATAGGAATGTAGCGTAGGTCAACAAACACACATAGGACTCCAGAGGTAGAATAAATGTCCTTATTATCAAAAAGGCAGATACAATGGACTTGACATGGTCCTGAGTTTCAGCAACAAATTTCCTGCTTCAGGAGTCTACGTTTGTGAACTACATAAAAACATCCTATATAATAAAATGCACCTCCAACGTTCTGAAGCTGACTGCGTGGCTGAGGCATTCCTGCTCCCTGTTAGGCTCCATCTACAGAATGGACGTCACGCACTTCTGGGTGCATCACCAGCAGCAGTGTCCAATCACACCATAGCAGTACTGGTGCACGAACCACCTGCAATGGACTAAAAAACACCGCCTGCCCGAACTTCAATCAACGCAAGACAACCGGCATCAACACTGCCAGTAACACCGGCTAACCCCCCCCCCCCCCCCCCCCCCCCCCCCAAAGCCACACACGCGACAACACCCCCCCCCCCTCCGGGTTCTCTCCCCGTCACCCGCCCACAGCCCACAACCCTTCCTCCCCAAAATGCACTCCCGCCTACCTCCCTCTCCTCTCTGACTATGGACCACCGCCCTCCCCCTCCTCCCCGATTGGGGAGATACACGGACAGGTAGCAGAGAGCGACACTGAAAAGGCTTCCGCCTAGCAACAGCTCCTCTCCAGAAGTACACACGGACAGGGACAAGGACACACCTCCACTGCCCCTTCGGCAGCACAGTCCCACCCTGGTCCTCGCTTTTCAGTCTGCTATGGAGTTCTCCCCACAGTGATCCCGCTCCCACCTTCCCACAGCTTGAAGTCAAGAAAATACTGAAGAGGGGGGAGGCAGGCAGGCAGGCAGTAACAGTCCTTGCCTTACAAGTTCACCAGACATTCCCCCCACCCCCAAAGTTACACACATACACACAATAAACACAACACACACACACACACATGCTGATACTCCCCCCCCCCACATTCCAACTTTGCCCCACCCTCTATCACTTCCACACACACACACACACACACACACACACAATATCTTTGTGACACACATGATCTTTGTCTCTCACACTCACACACACAACCATCACCCCTCCAAACCCCACAAAAAACAGTAACACACACAAACACTGATGCACAACATGGAGACATGGACACTCACTCTCTCCCCCGTCACACCCTCTCAGTTCACCACCCCCACCCCCTCCCCCCCAACCATTATGAGAAACACACAAAAACACAGACACTCACCCCCAACCTCCAAGTCAACACAACCCTCTCTCACTTTCACACACACACAAACTACCTCTCTGAAACACACACACACACACTCTCTGTGACACACACAGAGTAATGCCGCCTCACAGATCGCCACACATGCTCCTTACCCACACATCATCTCTCTCTCATACATACTCCTTCCCATGCATCACTCTCAGACACACACATACTCACTTCATGTAACTGTCAGAATTACTGTCTCCTAAAAGAGTACTACAATAAATAATTGTAAATACATGAGAATTGCGACACTGCCCATTTCATTTCTAGCAGAACACTGGACACACAACAACTGTGTCACCAAATAACATTACAACCAACACAACAAAAAAACACATTAAAAAAAATTACACACAACACAAAAATGTAAAATAAGCATTGCCATGACAACACAATTATCCTAAATATCCCTTTCAAAACATTAATTGCAGAAAACAAATACCTTACTAGCGCCCGTTTCATTGGTCTCAGAAACGGGTCTTTTTTACTAGTAGAAACATAAAAACTATATAATAGCATCATAAGAAACCATCAAATGATAATAAATACATGATGTGTAAGTATGAGCATACGTTAAAAAGAAACATGCAGAAATAAAAAATCTGTGAACTAAAAAATGTGCATTATAATTTTTATGAAATATGAAAAGAATGATTGTAAAGAAGAGATAGAAAAACCCTCAAAAACTCAAGCAGAAACCAAAGTGCCCAGAAGGGGAATGGGAAATGGGACTTGATATACTGCTTTTCTGTGGTTTTTGCAACTATATTCAAAGTGGTTTATATAGTATATTCAGGTACCTATTTGTACCAGGGGCAATGGAGAGAAGTGACTTGCCCAGAGTCACAAAAAGCTGCAGTGGGAATTGAACTCAGTTCTCCAGGATCAAAGTCCACTGCCCTAACCACTAGGCCACTCCTCTCCACAATAAAGTGAGAAATGGATATGAAATAATGTACCATACCAAAACTAGCCTGTTAAGCTTTCACAATGTCTTTCCACAGAGATAATGTATCATAAAGAACAACTGTTACTGAAAATCCAAACAGATAGTGTGATTTAAAGTAAAAGAAGGAAAAATATAACAATGACAATGATGTCTAACAATAACATTTTCTGCATAAAAAAACATCCTTAAACATAAGGAGAAATTCTTACTAAAAAAAAACTTATTAATTTCAAGAGCTAAAGCAAGCAGTAGTCTAAATAGTATTGTGTATAATGATTGGCTAAGAACTTATGGTCTTTAGTGTAACAATGAATGCAGTGAATCCTAAGTTGACTTTAAGAACATAAATACTGGTATGTCATTGAGACATGTTACACAATCAGGCTTATTTTTGAAAGAGAAGGGTGCCCATCTTTCGACACAAATTGCAAGATGGGCATCCTTCTCCCAGGGTCGCCCAAATCGGAATTAATTGAAAGCCCTGCTTGTGAATGAACTTGATGATGAACTAGATCTCCTAACATAATTCTGTTACTTTTTAAGATAGTGTAAAACAATGACCTATGAATGTCAACAACATATCCCATGTCGTTGCATATTAAATGAAAATGAGCAGAAAAAAAAACACATTTTGTATTTTTTATATGCTGATAATCATGTGCACTATTTCAGAATAAGTGTTGTCTCTTTGCAAATAATGTGTGCATAAATGAACCTTAACGTATGTGTGAATTAGAGCATGGTTGAGCCTGAGCACATTATTAGAAAAGAGTGCACACTCTTTCCAAAATAGTGCACCCTATTTACAAATAGTGCATCCTCTACAAAGAGGGGCACTCTTAATTACATTGCCCACAAAACAAAAATGAAAACTAACCAACACAAAATAAAATAAACAGTGTTGCAAACAACATGAGAAGCAAAATGAAAATTATTGGGCTGCCCACCCCTAATGCATGTGCCCTAAAACATATGTAGCAGAGAGCGGGGAGGCATGTTTAAGTTGGGGAGCAATACAGCACATATACATGCACTGTGTAAAATTCCTCACTCATCTAATCAAAGAGAAGGTGTAAAGTACTTGAGCATCGTTAATATGAATACATCATGCACATTTTCAAAGAGAAAAGGCATGGGTACTTTGAAGTTGTGACTTAAATCTGAGCTGCTAGGCATCCCCGATATTCACAACCTCCCCTCTCCCACCCTGGCTCTGTTGACTTACCTATGGGATCTATGCCTAATACCATGAAGCTGTTTACTCTTCACTAGGTCTCTTTCCCTAATCTTGTTTCCACAAATCTATACTGTAAATATGTATGTCTTTTATAAGATTAGCCTCAAAAGCCCAGGGTACCTTTAGCACTGTATTGGCTAGCATCATAGGCTCCTCCACCTTCCAAAAAAACCAACAGAGTAAAAACTTCCAGAGACATTCACTCTAGGAAGAAAAAGTCTGTAGTCAAAAAATGGAAGAGGGGGTACTAACATTTACCAATTAAATGATCAAAGTGCACAAATCTAACCTCTATTACTAGATCAGGACTTGAAAAACTCAAATCAATAAATTGTGACTAAGCCAAAAGGGCTGAACGTAGGACCAAAAGTAGTGAACTGGATAGGAAACTGGTTGACCAACAGGTGGCAGAGGGTGGTAGTAAATGGAATTCGCTCATAGGAAAGAAAGGTGAGCAGTGGAGTTCATCAGGGGTCGGTGCTGGGGCCTATTCTGTTTAATATGTTTGTGAGAGTTGTTGCTGAAGGGTTGGAAGGAAAGCTTTGCCTTTTTACGGATGACACGAAGATAGCCAATAGAATGGATACCGTGGAGAGAGTAGAAAGAATGAGAAGGGATCTCCAAAAGTTAGAAGAATGGTCGAGGGTCTGGCAGTTAAAATTTAATCCCTACACTATCTGGGAATGCAACACACAATAGCGTGCAATTTCAATACTTTTCTAACTAAGCACTGTAGAAATATGGCCAGAAAATGAAGAGGTATTTATCTATTGGCAGATCTCATACAGTATAGTTTGAAGTGGTTGGCTACCCTGCTTGTTTATCAGGAAAATTGGGAGTAGACCGCTTGAAATATACTCCACTGTTTCTTTTGGAGGAGGGTTTCTGGGTGCTACACGGATTTACCCAAAGTGCGCCCTCGCTTGATGCTTTATATATATCTGTTCTTTATTGGTCTGGTAGTTTTCCTGACCTCTGTTTTGGTTGAAATTCTTTACTTATTCATTTTTCTTAGGATTCTTTCTTCTCAGCTTTTACTTCAGGGTCATTCTCAGTAACTCTATACTTTGTTTTTTTACCATGACAAACCCCACCATGACCATCATTTTCTTTCTGTTGTATTTCTTTATTATTATCCTTGTTCCTTCTATACCTCAGATGTTAGGACCGGAACATCTTATTCCCTACAGGGTTGTGTTGGCTCAGACCAATGAGACAGGTACAATTACCCCCGACGTCTGTGCCTTCACTAAGTGTGGAGACTTGGTTATGCAGAAATATTACTCTGTATTTCATATTTACCTGTGTCCTTTTGCCTCATGTGGAAGCTGGTCAATGGCATGGTGGTATGCAGGCCAGAGTCAATACCGAAGTAATGATAACCCCCTCAGAAAGAGTATTACAATTTTAGAGCCATGGGTAGATGTAAGTCATTGCCAAATGAGTAAATGCAATCCTATTGCTATCACCTTTAGAGGTGTGACATCAGCTACTTACCGAGCCTATTCCCTTGGTATAAATGCTACTGGCACATTCCTTATTGTTCCTCCTCCCAAACCCCCATCAACAGAAAACCCACTGATGCCAACCAAGACACCTGAAATCAAAATCCCTTATCAGGTTCATCAAGTTACTAATGCAAGAGATTTGGTTGATTTAGAAACTGGATTTGGTGAACACAACCTTTGGCTTGAATGGGCTCACTACACCACAGCTAGTTTGAATGTTTCCAACTGTTACTTCTGCACCGAAGCACGAGCAGAATCTTTAGTGGTCCCCTTCCCCCTTGACATGAGTAACCATCCAGATGGTTTCTGGTGTATGCTGCAGATACTCCAAGGTACACCTTCCATTAATCAATCCTATCAACCCCTTGCCAAACAGTATCCAGAGCTGCCCCTGAGACAGAAGATACCTCCACCATTTAGAGCACCAAATTTCAAAACCATTTTTCAAACCTGCCTGGCCAATTACCCCACCTATAACCCCAATTTTGTAGGAAATTTGACCTTCTGCAATACTACAATTACGTTAAAAACAACATCAGTCCAAATAAATTTCACTGATTTAACTCGTGCCTGTGCTGATATATGGTGGTATTGTAGAACCAATGTCCTCTACCACACATTACCTGGAAAGTGGCAGGGAACGTGTGCCCTAGTTAAATTGGTAATTCCACTTACCATTGCCTCCCAGCGCACCCCCCCCCCATATTTCCTCTTTGCAGTGGCGTACCAAGGGGGGGGGGCAGTGGGGGCGGTCCGCCCCGGGTGCACGCCACTGGGGGGGTGCCGCAGCGCGCTCCTGTCTGCTCCCAGTTCACTGCGCTCACTAAATTCTCTCATTCGCTGCAGCAGCTCCCTCCTTCTGCCCCGGAACAGGTTACTTCCTGTTCCGGGGCAGAGGGAGGGAGCTGCAGTGAATGAGAGAATTTAGCGAGCATAGCGAACTGGGAGCAGACAGGGGCGCGCTGCAGCACCCCCCCCCCAGCGGCGTGCACCCGGGTGGGGGGGTGTCATTTTGCGGGGGGGGGGGGGGCGCTGCACCCGGGGGGGGGCACATCGGCGATCCGTCCCGGGTGCCGTCGAGGCTAGGAACGCCACTGCCTCTTTGCACTGAGGAAAAAAAAGCAAGGCCTCAGTGCCTGTCTCCTTTGATGATGGTGTCTACATAGACTCAATTGGTGTTCCTAGGGGATTTCCTGATGAGTTTAAGGCCTGGATTTGAGTTTGCTTTCTTTTGGTTGGCCACTATTAACAAGAATGTAGACTGGATTAATTACATATATTACAATCAGCAGAGATTTGTCAATTATACCAGAGATGCTGTTAAGGGAATAGCAGTTCAGTTAGATGCCACTAGCAGGATGACCATGGAGAACCGGATGATTCTTGACATGATGTTGGCATCAAAAGGAGCGGTCTGCAAGAAATTAGGAACCCAATGTTGTACCTTTATCCCCAACAATACCACTCCAGATGGATCAATCACCAGAGCACTGGAAGGCATTACTTCACTTTCTGAAGAACTTGCTACCAATTCTGATGTTGACACTTCTTTGACCGGATGGATGGATAAAGCTTTTGGTAAATGGAAAACTTTTATCATCTCAGCAGCAACTATTGTCATTATAGTTGTTGCCATTTTTGTACTGGTAGGATGTTGCATCATTCCATGTGTTAGAGGATTAGTCGAACACTTGATTGAAACTGCTTTAAGCAAGAAAGAGCCTACAGGTCAATATGTCCTATATGAACGCCTTATGGCTAACACACAGCTTAGCGAAGATGCAGATGAAGTAGATTATCTTACTATGCACCCACAATGCTCCAGGATCTTCATAAGAGAAGACCCTACTATTATGGTTTAAAAAATGATAATCAGTATTTACTAAATGATTTGCTAGTAGACTCATGTACCCAATATTTACTTTAGCTAATCAGTATTTTTGTTTATAAGTTGAAGTTGTTCATTGATTGTCACGTTTACTAAACAGGAACTGGGTTTGTGAGCCCTTGGGCCACTGCCGAGGAGCGGCAGTGGCAGGCAAAACCACCCCACACCAGAAGCAAGGCAGAACAGACGTACCGGCAAATCCAGACTAGGTCTCTAGGCAGTCAGCCAGCAAGCAGAAGACAGGTCCAGGCAAAGGTTCAAAAGGCAGGCGGCGAGCAATGCAAAGTCCAGGTCCAGGCAAAGGTTCAAAAGGCAGGTGGCAAGCAAAGCAAAGTCCAGGTCCAGGCAAAGGGTCAAAAAGCAGGCGGCAAGCAAAGCAAAGTCCAGGATCAGTCAAGGTTCAAAAGGCAGGAAACCAACAAAAGCAGAATCAGGTCCAGACAAAGTCTCTTAGGCAGAAGTGCACAAGCACCCACGTACCAGGGCCTAAGGCGCAATGCAAAGGCAAGGGCTGAGAGTAACAAAATGGCTAATAAGCCCAGCAGCATCTGGAACTCAGCTGCTGCAATCTGGAACTCAGCTGCTGCAATCATCAGGCAGCTACGGGTGCTGTGCAGGCTCAAACAACCCAAGCAAACCTGGCAGCCTGGAAAATCCGGACCAGACTGAGCAGAAATCTGGAACGGGTGATGGTCCATAGCAGCCACCCGTTCTTGCCACCAGAGGGCGAGGAAAGCACAGACGTAACATTGATGAAATGCTGAATCAATTATAGTCACTTTAGTTATTGTATTCTATATATTAACCATAGCCAGTAGATGTAAGTGTATAAGTATAGTAGACCTAGATGAATTCTTGTGCCCCAGTTTTGGTCAGCTCCAAGAGTGGTTAATGTAGAATATGTAGGTTCCTTAGGTGGGTAATGGTTAAGGGATTTTCCCAACTTCCCTTCATGTTTGTATGTATCTATGTATTCGCATGTTGATTCTCAGCATGGTCTGGTCCCCCACCATGCCAAACTGCCTATGCTATTCTTCATACTACACCTCTCCCATCTGGACTCTAGGAGCCCTCTGGAATGAATGGCCAGATACTAGAAGTCCCACATATATGTGAACACCCTACTGATAGGCCGTTCAAGAGGGGAATGTAGAAATATGGAAAATGGCTGGCAATTGTACTTAGTGAAAAACAGGTCAAGTGGTTTGAGGCTGACAGCTAGGCCTCAAAGAAATCAAGCTATCTCTGACCCTAGATTTCACTCAGCTGTTGCAAGACAGGATTGTGACAGCCTGAAGAAATGAAACTTGGCATGTGGGCAAAATTATCTGAGCTGATTGCAAAAACAACAGATGTACCAGGCCATTTTGGGGACCCTGTGGTCAGAAGATATCTTACAAAAATATAGAATTCCAGTAAGCCAGGTGCCAGAAAGCGGAACTTTGTGAGGGGCTGATCAAAAATGGAGGACTGAAAATACATTGTGGTCGAAAGTGATAAATTGCTAAATAGATTAGTAGAAGTTACAGAGAATTGCAAAAGTATGATTAACAGGTGCTAATGAAAAGATAGGACACAAAAATATATATAAACTGGCAAGCTGGAACAGTCTTTAGAGAATTCAGAATCTGTGTATCACCTGTTTGAATCACTGTCTGACATCTCTCTATGAGAAATGCATTTCACTTATTGATGATCTTGTATTATCTGCCTGTGGTGAGTATAAAATAAAGAGAGCAAATTTCTCATACTCATAATTATATTCTGTCTATGGCCTTCTTATTTATTCAGAGTAAGTGCACTACTCTGGGGGAATTAAGGAGTCTAGGTAAATGAGGAAAATATACTGTTGCAGCCTTGGATAATCTATTCATTTCTGAATATTAATGACTGGACCACTATACTGGGAAGGATGGAAATACCCTAAAACATTTACAGCACACTCTAAAGCAATATACCCCTAATTCATATAAATTTAATCCCAAGAAGTGCAGAGTGATGCACTTGGGGTGCAGAAACCCAAAAGAAAGATACCGAATAGGAGGGGAGAGATTAGTAAGCTTGACTCAAGAGAGAGATCTTGGGGTGTTGGTGTCAGAGGATATGAAGGTGAAGAAACAATGTGACAAGGCGATGGTTGTGGCCAGAAGGATATTAGGCTGCATAGAGAGAGATATAACCAGCAGAAGAAAGGAGGTGTTGATGCCCCTCTACAAGTCGTTGGTGAGGCCCCACTTGAAGTATTGTGTTCAGTTTTGGAGGCTGTATCGTGCTAAAGATGTAAAAAGACTGGAAACGGTGCAAAGAAAAGCTACAAAAATGGTATTGGATTTGTGTTGCAAACCGTATGAGGAGAGACTTGCCAACCTGAACCTTGGAGAAAAGGAGAAACAAGGGAGGACATGATACAGACGTTCAAATATTTGAAAGGTATTAATCCGCAAATGAACCTTTTCCAGAGATGGGAAGGTGGTAGAACTAGAGGACATGAATTGAGGTTGAAGGGGGGCAGACTCAGAAGTAATGTCAGGACGTTGTAACCAGGTACCTCTAGGTGCAGCCAAGGATAGAACAATCTTCAGCCACAGGCTCCTGGTACAGTCAAGAAAATATATGTCCACCAGCAACCTCAATTTTAAGGCTTTTATTCCATGCAGGTTTCTATTAGACCTGATACACGGTTCCAACAGCAGCGTTCACCTTTAATTTTAAGCACATGTAAGCCACCTGAAAGTGTGTGGCAAATAGTCCCCTTTAAGCAGTAGGCTACCAGCACCTACCAGGACTCAATATAGGCTCACAGTCAGCTTCAGTCTGGGCTCTTTATCCAGTGCACAATAAACAGTAGTTCAATTCCCAAGACAAACAGTTCAATCAGTTCATCATCCCAGTTCAATCTCAAAGCAGCCTTTACTTTCAGGAGGTTTCAATACTTTAGGGACTTCCTCACACCCAAGGGATTTCAGCCTGTTTCAGTACTTTAGGGACCTCTCTTGCCCAAGGATTTTCAGTCTGCAACTGCTTCTCTCCTCCTGAACTGAACTCCTAAGACTCCTTCCCACCTGCCTAATCAGTCCCTGGCTTCTGCTCTCACAACCAATCATTCTTCTTCCATTAGCTTCCACCACACCCATACCAGTTGAGTTAAGCATTAGACTAATGATGAGTTCCTGCACACCGGGTTTCCTAACTCTCTTTCTCCCTAGTGGCAGCCAATCTACACATACTGCCAGCTTACACCCATGTCTTCCCCTATTGCAGCTAGGAGTCCAGTCCGGGTTCCTCATCTCACCCCCTGGCTCCTTGTCTGCAATGCCTTCTGGGACTTGTATTTCAAACTGACACTGCCTTAACCCAACTATCCTGGAGGTGACTTTATCACAACATATTTTTTTCACGGAAAGGGTGGTAAATACGTGGAATGCCCTCCTGCAGGAGGTGGTGGAAATGAAAACGGTAATGGAATTCAAACATGCATGGGATAAACACAAAGGAATCCTGTTTAGAAGGAATGGATCTGCTGAATCTTAGTGGAGATTGGGTAGCAATGCCAGTAATTGAGAAGCAAAACCAGTGCTGGGCAGACTTCTACGGTCTATACCCTGATAATGGAAAGGACAAATCAAACTCAGATTTATATATAAAGTATCACATACCATGTAAAATGAGATTATCTTGTTGTGCAGACTGGATGGACCGTTCAGGTCTTTATCTGCTGTCATTTACTATGTTACTATGTTTAAATCCCTCATATTTTGATATCTTCTTTGGTTTTATCTGAACTCTGTGGGAACTCATCCCATCTTTTGTTTTCTTTTACCCTACAGGTTTCTGTCTGCTGACCTTATAAGGTTGTTGATGGGCTTGTGGGCACTCTTTGTATGGTCTGGCCCGGGTTTAGAATATGGACGAAATTCAGGAGTGGGGGTTAGGGTCCAATTTTATGTTTGTTTTTAGAGCTTTATGGTGAAGGGACTTTGTTCTCTTATGAGGATTTTTTTGTAAATGATGTTATTGTTCTTATGTGAAATGGATTATGCTATATTATTGTTGTTATCTGCTGTTGGTATGTTTTCATAAGGGTGGAATACAAAAAACTAAAGATGAGATCTTTTTACAGGATATTGGCTTTGAAAAAGTATAAAACCAGAAACATCAGTGTGTTAAAATAATATTTGACACATGAGCCAAACAAAACTTTGCGTGTTCTTCCTTTGTGAAACTAAGGTAATCAATAGAAATAAAACAAAATAAAACATGGAAAAGAAAATAAGATAATACCTTTTTTATTGGACATAACTTAATACATTTCTTGATTAGCTTTCGAAGGTTGCCCTTCTTCGTCAGATCAGAAATAAGCAAATGTGGTAGAAGACAGTATATATAAGTGAAACATCAAAGCATTTCATTGACAGTCTAACAGGGTGGGGTGGATAGGGGATATGCATGGGAAGATCAAAGCATTTCAGTGATAGTCTAACAGGATGGGGGTGGATAGGTGAGGGTGACAAACAGAGCAATACAACTTTATGGTTTATAATGGGCTAGAAACCCAGATCCTTGTTAAGTCCTGTCTGTTGGGTATCAAAATATTCAATCATTCTGACTTCAAAGTTCTTACATCCCTGTACTGTTTTAAAGTTACTTTTCAGGATTCTTACTATGAAATCACTGGTACAGTGTTCTGGTTTTCTAAAGTGCTGCCCCACAGGGGTGGAATTCTGGCTGGCACTGGCATTCTTCATGTGATGTCTATGTAAATTAAATCTAGTCTTTAGCATCTGGCTTGTTTCTTCAATATAGCATCCTTCATTACATTTTTTACACTGAATGATGTAACATAGCAACATAGTAGATGACGGAAGAAAAAGACCTGCACGGTCCATCCAGTCTGCCAAACAAGATAACTCATATGTGCTACTTTTTGTGTATACCTTACCTTGATTTGTATCTGTCTTTTTCAGGGCACAGACAGTATAAGTCTGCCCAGCACTAGCCCCGCCTCCCAACCACCACCCCCTTGATTTGTATCTGTCATTTTCAGGGCACAGACCGTGTAAGTCTGCCTAGCACTAGCCCCGCCTCCCAACCACCAGCCCCTTGATTTGTACCTGTCTTTTTCAGGGCACAGACCATATAAGTCTGCCCAGCACTAACCCCGCCTCCCAACCACCAGCCCCGCCTCTGCCATCCAATTTCCGCTAAGCTCCTGAGGATCCCTTCCTTCCAAACAGGATTCCTTTATGTTTATCCCACGCATGTTTGAATTCCGTTACTGTTTTCATCTCCACCACCTCCCGCAGGAGGGCATTCCAAGCATCCACCACTCTCTCTATGAAAAAACACTTCCTGACATTTTTTTTGAGTCTGCCCCCCTTCAATCTCATTTCATGTCCTCTAGTTCTACCGCCTTCCTATCTCTGGAAAAGGTTCGTTTGCGGATTAATACCTTTCAAATATTTGAATGACTGTATCATATCACCCCTGTTTCTCCTTTCCTCCAGGGTATACATGTTCAGGTCAGCAAGTCTCTCCTCATACGTCTTGTAACGCAAATCCCATACCATTCTTGTAGCTTTTCTTTGCACTGCTTCAATTCTTTTTACATCCTTAGCAAGATACGGCCTCCAAAACTGAACATAATACTCCAGGTGGGGCCTCACCAACGACTTATACAGGGGCATTAAAACCTCTTTTCTTCTGCTGGTCACACCTCTCTCTATACAGCCTAGCAACCTTCTAGTTATGGCCACCGCCTTGTCACACTGTTTTGTCGCCTTCAGATCCTCAGATACTATCACCCCAAGATCCCTCTCCCCGTCCGTACCTATCAGACTCTCACCGCCTAACACATACGTCTCCCGTGGATTTCTACTCCCTAAGTGCATCACTTTGCATTTCTTCGCATTGAATTTTAATTGCCAAACCTTAGACCATTCTGCTAGCTTCCTGAGATCCTTTTTCATGTTTTCCACTCCCTCCCTGGTGTCCACTCTGTTACAGATCTTAGTATCATCCGCAAATAGGCAAACTTTACCTTCTAACTCTCCGGCAATGTCACTCACAAATATATTGAACAGAATCGACCCCAGCACCGATCACTGAGGCACTCCACTACTCACCTTTCCCTCATCCGAGCGAATTCCATTAACCACCACCCTCTGGTGTCTGTCCGTCAACCAGTTCCTAATCCAGTTCACCACTTCGCGTCTTATCTTCAGCCCGTCCAGTTTATTTAAGAGCCTCCTGTGGGGAACCGTGTCAAAAGCTTTGCTGAAATCTAAGTAGATTACATCTACAGCTCGTCCCTGATTTAATTCTCCTGTCACCCAATCAAAGAACTCAATGAGATTCGTTTGGCACGATTTCCCTTTGGTAAAACCATGTTGTCTCGGAACTTGCAATATATTGGTTCCCAGGACATTCACTATCCTTTCCTTCAGCATACCACATTGGAAGATGAGCATGTAAAAGATTCCTTTATGTTGAATATTTTTCCTTTGTGAATGACTGTGGGGTCCTGTGAAATGCTTTGGCATAGCTTGTAGCTGGATATATTGCAAGGATGTGAAACTAGAAAGAAGTATTTGTGTTAGTAAATCAGATCTATATTTTGTGGAGATTATAACATAGGCAGGCTGCACACCCTCTCGCTCCCTCCCTCACTTTTACCCCTAAACCACTCACAGACCAAGCATGAGACAGATTTGGGGAATAAATGGCCACAGCTTTATTGAAAACACATTAAACAATCCCTAGGAAGCACCCGAGCCTTGGGTTTGACATTGCAGATACTTCAGCCCTCCACCATGCTTATCCAGCTAGAGAGCCAGCATCACCGCCCACGCTGTGGCCAGCCCTGACTCCACCCCCAGCATGGCCGAGCATCCGCCTGCTTGTGGCTGCACCCCAGACAAGAGTCCCACCTGCCATGTATAACCAGCGAGGTGATTAGTCTGCCAGCAGTGAGTGTTCGTGTCCCTTGCCTGAAGCAGGCGATCTTCCTTTCGGCTGTTGTTCCAGCACATCCCAGAGTTCCCAGGCTTGGGTGCCTCCGCCACAACCCGGGGGCCTGAACATCAGGATCCATGGGTCCCCTCTCCACCTCGTTGATGAACGTTGTGGTGTGGCTGCTGCCTCAGGTAGCAGCGCTTCAGCCTGGCAAGGAGGATGCTATGGGACTCGTGCACAGCAAGGCATGGTGGCCGGTGATAAATCTAGGCTATGTATTTATCTATGTATTTTTATCGAGGACCGCACAAGACTGGTGCAAAGGAGGAACTCAAGGTACACGGTGAAAATGGATGCCACGAGGTCGGCTAAAATGGACCCCACGAGGACGGCCAAAATGGACGCAATAAGGCCGGCCAAAATGGGCAACTGCGGGACAGAATGCCCAAAAATGGATGACCATGCGGGGAAAAATGGCCAAAAGGACGACAGCGAAACAGGCTATCTGAAATGGGCGCCCACAACCGCTCACCGCTGTTAAGCCTCGAAGTCAGCTGCCGCGAGCTGAAAGGCTGTTTCTTCAGAGGTCACGTTCGGAACCGGGCACCTCTGGGGAAAACTCCAAAACTCCTGCACTGCTCGCTGCCGACAAAGATATTCCCCCCGTCTCGTCGGCAGCTCTTAAGCGGTGCATGGGGCACTCCTCGAAGCCCCCCCCCCTTCCGGCCTTCCAACCAATGACAGGCAGGGTCCCCTGCCACGTCATCCAGACCGTCGGGGGGAAGCCGGAAGGGAAGGGTTGCTCGGGCCGGGGAGCTGCCATGCGGCAGCCGCCATGTTATGTGCGGCTGCTCGGCATGGTCCTCGCCGGCCTTCTTAAACATTGAATGGAAGCAAATCTGCGGTGTCTGTTTTGCTTCTTTATTTTAACAAGGATGACAAAGTATAAGAGACATAGGGACCAATTTTAGTAGTTGGGGAAAGAAAGATATCAGAATGGTAGGAATCCAACGATTCATGTAATCCAGAGCACACGATGATGGATGAGGGATGTGAGGACTAATGCAATTCTTGTGAGAAGATGGTACAGGAGCAGATGAAGAATGTGAAGATGCACACACATTACAACACACATTCTGAAAAGAAACAGGACCAAATAATTGTGTACAACATTTCAGAGATTCTAAGCCAGGTTGTTCCTTTTCTGTTCTAAATTAGTGAAGTGCATTCATTTAAAACAGCATGAGAAATGTTGATATTTGCCATGCCATCTCATGTCATTTTTAACCTGAAATGACAGGGAAAAACTGTCATCAATAGTGTGCCCTATTGATGAATGGTGTACGTTATTGCTCAATAATCAGTAGGCACACAATCATGCTCACTATTGATGACATTGCCTTCTGAAACACAATAAAAGTATTCCACCCCAATTCAGGTTGTTTTAGCACAGGGTTTCATTGCATAAAATGGGACCCTGTACTAAAATAACCCAATTTGTAAAATAGCCCAACTTAACAGTAGCCCAACCTGATAACTTCCCCTCTAAAACTCACTCATTTGAAGTTCTCATTCACCCACTTTTTGAGCCTCTTTTCTCCCTCATCAGAGTCTCAGTGCCAATACACTGATCCTGTTTACTGCTTTCATTAGAGGCAGAGGCAAGCTTAAGAGAAGAAAAGACAGGTGGCCTCAGCAGTAGGAAGAAATCCAATCACACAGTTGTGTTTACGTTGCCTCCTCATTGCTCCATTCCTTTTCCCTGTATCTAAAGTACATGTGCAGTGAAATGTGTGTGTATAATTTTAGCCACTGAATGTAGTGCAATTTTCAGCCCAGAGAATTTACGCTGGTAATTGCTTAGCTACTTGGACAAATTTCTGTCTAAAATTGTGCTCATATTGCCTCCACTCTGTCTATATCCATCCCAAAGTACCAAAGAAAGTCAAACACAATTTTATGCTATATTTTTCATGTAAATAAAAATAAAGCACTTAAATCTATCTAGACTTAGACCTCAAACATACCATGTGAAAAATCTCACTCTCTAAAGCTCACAATTTGGGTGGATCATCCAGGGCATCTCATTCTAAAGTTAACTGGATAATGCTGATAATTAGTATTATCCTACTACTACTGCTAAGCATTTCTATAGCGCTACAGTGCTACTAGATGTACGCAGCGCTGTACACATTATATGCAGGTGCTTTCTCTGTCCCTAGTGGGCTCACAATCTGATGTGCAGATGTTCTAAACTACAGCACTGTTCTGAACACTTAGCACTGCAAAATAGTGCATGTTCTGCACTCATGACATGCACATTTAGGCACAATATTAGTGCTGAACATTAGGGAGCTGTTTCCAGTTTTGCAGGACAATTGTGCCTGGGCATGAGCTGAAAAGCCCATGCACAATCTTCCTGCAGAATAGGTTTGAGAGATCCAGGCTTTTCTTTTGCAGAAGAAAAGCCCAGACCTGTCAAGCCTTGGAGGTCCTGTGGACCCTCAGACCCCTTACCTCCCAAACACATAAACCCCCAACCACAATACATAGAATCCTGATGGTCCAATGGGCCCTTGCCAGGCTGACTTGACCTCCCCCACTCACCTCCCTAAGGCTAGCCCTGGTGATTTAGTGGTGGTTCCCCTCCAAACCCTCTCGTATCTTAAAGCAGGAGCAGGAACTAGCACTCCCTCCTTCCTCCTACAGATGCCACCTCAAAAATGGTTGCGCATGCCTAGTGCATCCTGGGATGTGCTAGGCAGGGCTTAACTACCATATAAGGGAACCATTTTGAGGTGGTGACTGCAGAAGGAGGAAGGAGGGAGTGCTACTTCTCCTCCTGCTTTAAGATACGAGAGGGTTTGGGGGGATAACCACCATTAGACCACCAGGGATAGCTTCCTTGGGGGGAGGTCAGGTCACTGGACCACCAGGGTTCTAAGTATTGCAGTGGGGGGGGGGGGGGAGTATGTGTTTAGGGCAGTGAGGGCCTGGGGATCTCAGGGAACCTGCAAATGCATGCTAACCAGGGTCTCCCCATTCCTCCCAAATGCCCTGGCAAACCCTAACTCCAGCTCCAATCTACATCAACTGTCTAAGCTTTGGTGAGCTGCCTGCTGAGCACTGAGGAGGAATACCATTGACCCTGTTTAGCATTCATTTCTATGCAATTAGCTTTCAGAGCCAGCAAGCTCATTGTTTCACATGATCACCAGCTCTGAACATTGGGTGCTACTCCTGCACTAGTGACCTCTAGCACCCAGATTTCCTTCTGAGCATCACAAGAAGCTGCAGTAGGAATTGAACCCAATTCCCCAGGATCTTAGTCCACTTCATTAACCATTAAGCTACTCCTCCACTCTTAAAAATCACTTTAAAATAATTCAAGACTTTATTTTGGCCATCAAATTGAAGTGAATTACAAATGCAATAGTTAATGGTAGGCAGTAGCTGAGGTGGCAATTGAACCCAGTTCAGTTCCCACCACAGCCCTTACCACTAGGCCAGTGAACTTTACCTAGTCGAATCAGAATACATAAAAGTCTGTCCTAAACTGAACTAGATAAGTTATCCAAATTAAGTATAGTATAGCATATTCAATGGTCTGACTTAAGCAGAGGAGTTGGCTGAATATCCAGCTAAAGTTAACTGGATGTTTGACTGTATATCTCACCACTCAATATCAGCATCAATAATTACACTGGGGGAGTTTTGAAAGGGTTTAACTGGTTTAATTGCTGACTGGCCTATATCTGATGCCAGTATTTGATCACAAAGTAGTGTATCCTCCATAGAGTGGCAGATGTGGCTCTGGCCACCTTGTTGGGCAGACTGGATGGACCATGTGGGTCTTTATCTGCCATCATATACTATGTTACTATCAGGCTTATTTTCGAAAGAGAAGGACGCCCATCTTTTGACACAAATCGGAAGATGGGCGTCCTTCTCCCAGGGTCGCCCAAATCGGCATAATCGAAAGCTGATTTTGAGCGTCCTCAACTGCTTTCCATCGCGGGGATGACCAAAGTTCCCGGGGGCGTGTCGGAAGCGTAGCTAACTGATTTTACCATGAATTTCACGGTTTAATTACTCATTGAGTGAAGAAATATTTTCTCTGATTTGTTTTAAAATTACTATTTAGTGGCTTCATTGCATGCCCCCTAGTCCTAGTATTTTTGGAAAAGGTAAATAAGCGATTCACGTCGCAGATGTGTTCTGTGTTTTTTAGAGTCAACACTGCAGATTGAGTTAAAAACTTTCCTCCCCAATATTCAGACTGTGGGAAATAGCTAGGCTGTTTCCTGTGGTCAGCCTGATCCCGGATATTCAATGCCGGGCCATTTCCGGTGATTGTCATTCAACTTTACTGGCCAAACTGTGTGTGTGTGTGTGGGGGGGGGGGGGGGGGGTTGTTTTGTTTTAGGGAGTTGTGGATGGCCTGTTGGTGGATTTTGGTTAGCTGATTGTAGATTATATTTTGCTTTGGACTATTATCTTTGCTATGGGTTATTACTAAGAGACTTCAAGCTGATTGTGGGCTAACCTTTGGTTTGGACTATTACCAAGGGATTGTGCACCAACCTTTTGCCTTGGATTATTATGTTTGTTGTGGAATTATTGTAGGATAAAAGGATCATGGACATGCTGGATGATCCAACTGGGACAGTGCTGAACTTGGAAGGAGAGAGATCTACATGGTCACTCGGCCCACACTATCGGGTGGGCGGCAATGTGGAATGGACACTTGGCCAACACTATGGGGTGGGTGACAACATGATAAGGGCACTTGGCCCACACTATTGGGTGAGCGGTGGTATGACAAGTTGTGGCAGTGATGGAATCAACTGAAACAGCCTGTAGAACAGCTGATATATGTCCCCTCAGGGAAGGGTCTCCTACCCAGGAAAAAACAAGTAAACAGTACCTTGAATGGGGGGAGTGTTCTCAAGCGGTTTCTTTGTGATACAGAGGAACAGAGGATTCCCATATTAGGTGATCTGCACTTAGGTTATAGTTTTTTTTTTCATTCCACAGTACCATGGCGTTGGAGGCCTTTATGAAGTGGGCTGTGTAGCAGATGCAGGTCCAACAGAAAGCAATGGACTTGCAATATTCAAGAACATTGGAGCAGCAGCAGCCACTTCTACAGCTTTTGGAGACCCATAACTGGGAACTACAAAACCGCACGTCCAGACTACACCAGAAGGAGGTATAATGAAACTCTGAGGTGGGGCACTTAGTTGATGTGACTGGGACACCTAGATTAATGTGGCAGAAGGGGTTAATCCTCACTAAATTGGGACCAGAGAATGATCCAGATGATTTTTTTAACTACTTTTGAGTGGGTAGCTACTGTCACAGGCTGGTCTCTTGAACAATGGGCTATCCAACTAGCCCCTTACTTATCTGGGGAGGTCCATGTGGATTATAAGGCTCTGGATAGCACCAAAAGCCCTGGACTATGTTACTGTGAAGTCAGCTATCCAGGACAGATTAAGCCTCACTGGGGAAAACTACTGAAGAAAATTTCAAGGCCAGAAGTTTTTGAAAGGGGATAGACCGAAAGTTGTGGCCTAGCACCTTATGAACTCAACCTCCAGGCAGTTGGAGCCTGAGAAATGGTCTTGAGAGGAGGTGGCCCAGCTAATAGTCTTAGACAGTTTTTGAACATTCTCCCTCCACCTGTAAAGACCTGGTTGACAAGGCAGGGTCCTGGGTCTATTGAGGAGGCTACCTTACTGGCCATGCGCTACACAGCAGCAGAGGAAGGTTGGAGGGAAAAGAAAGATGGGCCTGTCTTGAAAAAAGCCCCAGTCAACCCAGGGAAAAGGAAGGTCTACTTTCCTGATGGATACAGACGAGGGTTCTGCGAAAGGCAGAGGGGGTTCTAAACCTTGGGAACCTGTGAAGATGAAGTGGGAAACCCCAAACCCCAGACCCAGACAAGACACTTGCCTGAGCTTGAGATGCTTTACATATGGGGAGGAAGGACTCTTCCAAAAAGTCTGCCCCTGGATAGATTGTTCATTCTCAGGAACAGGCATAGGACAGCTGTGGAGGCCCAAGGAGAAAAGAAGGCCCTGAGAAGGGTAGAAATTGAAGCTCTACTTATATACAAGGAGTAACGAATCACTTATGTCAGGAACCTTGGACAGGGGGGTGGGAAATTTTAAAGGAATAGTGCAGCTCCACCGTGTTCATGGGGATGTTGAAAAGGAAACCTACATATGAGATAGGACTAACCTGGAAGAGAAGAACTCTTCCTTTTAATGTAGCAGTAGTGGAGAAATTGCCTTTCCCTTTGATTCTGGGGAGAGACTGGGAGGGAATGGAGGAGATCCTGTCCCTGGAGGAAGGAAGCCTGGGTTGCAACCACATCCAAAGATTACTCCAAACTGAGGACAAGAACTTGAGCCTGAGAGAAATGTTTCCTTTTGCCACCCAAGATGTCCTAGGAAGTACTGGGAGAAACAGGAAGAATAAGACCAATAAGAGAGCCGAAATATGGACAGGGTTTTTGCTCCCAACAAATGTACAGGCCCTCAGTCAAGATATAATAGATAGGTTTCAACATTTCCCTAGAGAACAGTCAGAGGACCCAACTCTTAAAACATACTGGGACCAGGTGGTAGAGGAGAAGGATGAGGGGGAAGAATGCACTCTCTATTTTACTAAGATAAATGACGTATTATACCAGGTGGAGAAGAAAAGAGAGCTAGGAGAGCACAAACAGGTAATGATCCCTAATCATGCTGGCCCATGACCACCCCTTGTCAGGACATCTAGGATAACATAGTACCACCAGTCGCTCTTATACCTATATCCCTCCCCTTTGTTTCAGGGGCTCTTCCCTGGGATATGCTATACCTTTATTATTTTCTTTTCTACCAGTGTCATGCTAAGACTATTGGCCTTAATACCGATGCCTGGGGCTTACACCCATCAAAGGGACAGAGACCCTTAGATGGATGACAGTAACTAAATTGCAAGAAAGTGAGCAGAAATCCCATTCCATTTTCGGAATGTCCTGCTTCCGCTGTTCTGGACTATTGCCCATATAGGAGTTAGCTTGGCACAGATGTGCACAATGCTATAAGGAGACGTCCAATGCATATGTTGCCATTTGGACAAGCTGACTAGGGGCCTTTCAAATTTTAGGACGGTTAGTTGTAATGTGCTATTTATGGACATTATGGACTCATATTTTGATTTATTTTTAGTCTAATATTAACCCTGTCTATTGGAAAGGTTCTATTTTATTTTCTTAGTGCTTCCTTTTGGCTAATTTATGTTGCTAATGAGACAGTTTCCATTGTAGGAGGATATTTGTAATTCAATCCTTATTGTTTTTAGATTTAATTTTCTGTGTACTTTCATTTTGGCATAATTAACCTTTGATATGTACTTTAACATTTACCTACCCAATGCACCTTTAGGCTAGTCCTATCCAACCCTGCCTTCATATTGACAAGGCCAGTTTGCCTTAGTCCAAGTAGTTATTCCCATCACCTCTAGCCCTCTCCAGGAAGAGACTCAATTAGAGTTCCTAGGGGGGGTGCCAGATGATTTTAAAATACTCAATTAGGTTGCAGCTGAATTTTAAATCCACAATGATCTATTGGCTGGATTAATTATACCATGTATGCATATATGCAACCTATCCTACTAAATGGTATCCTATATGTTGACATATACCTTTCTCTCATTGTTCCCTATGTTATAAATACAAAAGATTCTTTTTAGATTCTTTAATTCAACATGCTGTTGTTTAAATTTTAACACTGATTGCTATGGTACCATGGTAGTAATTGAGCTACTCTGGAATGATAGCAATAATGGAATTTTTGCACTTTCAAATTTGCCCGAGGGAGCTAGCATGCTTCCGAACTTGTTAAGTACTTAGGTGTTACAAATCCTTATTTCTTCCTTTGAAGATTCATACACCTACAGAAAATGTTACTACCATGTTACTCTGTGATAGAAGCCCTAACTGTTGCCCTTAGCCTATTCTTAGCTACATCATTGGCAATCTTGAACACAAAGACTCCCCTTAATAATGTCGCGTATACTTATACTCACCGTCCACCTCCCTGGTGCTCAGAAAGATCGTTTGGCCATGACGGGTAAGGAGGACTTAGTGTCCCAACCTAAGACAGCCTTCGATCTGGGTACTAGTCTTATTGTTCTGAGATGTGAACATAAGGCCTAGATGATTGACTTGGCCTACTATAAGTTGTCAACCCATATATTGTTGAAGCCCTTTCCTAAAGGCCTTCAAAGGGGGGAGATGTATAAAAATGATACAGCAATGAGCCTTGGTCCCCTGCCTAGACTTTGGTTCAGGCTCTAAAATGAGGGAAAAGCTTACAGGCATGTGTGACTCTTGCTTGAACTCCCAGTGTTGGAGCTTTAAAGAGAACAACAGGAAACACAAAGGTGGGGGTCTAAAGGACAGAGTGACATTGTGGTCAGCAACATTGTGAGAAAGGAAAGGTATAGCTAGATGCAGGGTCTTGCTTAAGATTTGTGGTCAAGCGAGCTAAAGACAAAACCATGTTAGTAAGATAAAAGCTACTTATTAGCATGAGCCAATCAGTGGTAACCATGACATTAGCATAGATCCAATCAGGTATATCTACTGTCATATTATCCATATCCTGAGGGCACCTATAAAAATCAGAGTATTTCCTGGTTTAAGCTAGAGAGAAGGGTTGCCACTCTCTCTCTCTCCAAGGGAAACCAATGTGACCAGCAGGATTGACAAATTACCTAATTGCTTTCCCTTGTAAAACCTTTAATTGGTAAAAGAAATTATAAAAGATTAGGAACTAGCTAACACCTGTTTGCAGCTGGATTATTATATTCCTATAACTAATTGATTGTACATGCCTGTTGTCAATCATTGATGTGACTTTTATCTTGGCAAATAAACTCCTCATCCCAAATGATGTTCTGTGGGCTTCACTTAATGATCAAAGGCTGTAAGTATAAATGCTTGTGCTCTATCAGGCTCTCTTTCACTGCATTGTATAACCTGTAGCCTAAATCCAGTTTGTCATAAGGCTGGTATCTTTTCCTTGCCAGTGCAGGTCCCTTAGACCTGATGTCCTTTTAGAACTTCACAACTTCTTGATTACCTCAGTACTAGTGAATTATTCTATTTAGAGATGGAGTTAGATTTGAGGTCAATCCAGCCTTCTCTCTGCCACTGGACAGCTGAGCTCCAGTACCAGACAGAACCTAGGGGTCTCTGAACCCATAAATTAAAACACTATCCACCTTGCCAAGCATTGCCCCTGTGTCCCTGCCCCATCCTCCCACCATGTTGAGCATCTTCCCTCTTTCTTTCTTTTTTTTTTTTTAACAGGAATCTTTATTAAACAAGTTTAGCCAGTATACAATGTGAATGTTAACATTTAGCTAATACATTTCCATATAAACACATCAGACCTTAATACCCTTTCACCAATACATGCTTTTCCCCACATATAACGTTTAATTTTCCTGACATTTTTATATTTTTATACCAACAATAATACAGCTGAACATTTCTACGCTCATAGCACAGATATCCCTCCTCCCCCCTCCCTCTCCATTACCCTTATACACTTCATCTTCACACTGTGTCCAATAACTCAAGCCTCTCGGTAACCCTTATCCTATCGAAATATTGTACCTAGGGGAGCCCAAATCTTACCCTATTTAGTTAATTGTTTTCGTTCTTTTGCTAATAACCGTTCCCTCTCAGCAATGTATCTAAGTAAAGTCTGCCATTTAACCATGGGGGGGCTGGTACTCTGCTTCCAAGATCGAGCGATCAGTAATCTTCCTGCACAGAAACAATGTTTTGTCAATGCTTTCCCTGCCTCATCAATTCCCATAATACTTTTATGAAACAAGTATACTGCAGGATCCCATGGTACAGCAACACCCACCCAGTGTTGTATCCTCACCTGGATTGCCTTCCAGAAGGTCCTTACTTTTTGGCATGACCACCATATGTGGCCTAATGTATCTATTTGACCACAATTTCACCAGAAAGCCAGGGGTACATTGCTAAACATGTGATTTAGTCTAACTGGTGTTAGGTACCAGCGGTAGATTAATTTAGTAAGGTTTTCTTGAATTTATTCACTCCAGAGCATTCCCTTCCCATCTCTGATAGTCTCAAAATACTAGGTGTCATTATTGATAGAAATCTTACACTTGAGTCCCAAGTCAACTCCACAGTAAAGAAAATGTTTCATTCAATGTAGAAACTCAAGCGTTTAAAACCTTTCTTCCCAAGAGATGTTTTCCGCAATCTAATTCAATCAATGGTATTAAGCCACGTTGATTACTGTAATAGAATCTATGCAGGATGTAAGGAACAACTCACAAGGAAACTCCAAACGGCACAAAACACAGCAGCCAGATTGATTTTTGGTAAGACACGATTCCAAAGTGCCACACCACTCCGTGAACAATTGCACTGGCTTCCTATCAAAGAATGCATCTTTTTCAAAATCTGCACCTTAGTCCATAAGATTATCTATGGAGTAGTCCCAGATTACATGATTGACCTAGTCAGTCTCCCAATCAGAAATAGTACCAGTTCATCACGGTCTTACCTGAATCTCCATTACCCAAATTGCAAAGGACTAAAATACAAGACAACCCATGTGTCCAATTTCTCTTACATAGGTGCACGCCTGTGGAACGCATTGCCACAAGTGGTGAAAACAACTTATGATTACCTAAAATTCAGAAAGTCCTTAAAGACTCACCTATTCGGAAGGGCATATCCAAATGACCCAACTTAAATGACTCAACTCTGCAACACCTCACTATTAAAGATCGTATTGGACATTAATGAACTCTTTTACCTTAACTCAACTTGATTGAATCTTATCTTCCCTATCCCAATACAACATATCTTCCCTATCCCAATACAACATTTTGTACCTATCCCGTACCGGATTTGGCGAATGCCTTCACGGTATTACGTAAGCCACATGGTCTAAGGTTTGGCAATTAAAATTCAATGCGAAGAAATGCAAAGTGATGCACTTAGGGAATAGAAATCCACGGGAGACGTATGTGTTAGGTGGGGAGAGTCTGATAGGTACGGGCGGAGAGAGGGATCTTGGGGTGATAGTATCTGAGGATTTGAAGGCGACGAAACAGAGTGACAAGGCGGTGGCCGTAGCTAGAAGGTTGTTAGGCTGTATAGAGAGAGGTGTGACCAGAAGAAGAAAGGGGGTGTTGATGCCCCTGTATAAGTCGTTGGTGAGGCCCCACCTGGAGTATTGTGTTCAGTTTTGGAGGCCGTATCTTGCTAAGGATGTAAAAAGAATTGAAGCGGTGGAAAGAAAAGCTACGAGAATGGTATGGGATTTGCGTTACAAGACGTATGAGGAGAGGCTTGCTGAACTAAACATGTATACTCTGGAGGAAAGGAGAAACAGGGGTGATATGATACAGACATTCAAATATTTGAAAGGTATTAATCCGCAAATGAACCTTTTCCGGAGATGGGAAGGTGGTAGAACGAGAGGACATGAAATGAGATTGAAGGGGGGCAGACTCAAGAAAAATGTCAGGAAGTATTTTTTCACGGAGAGAGTAGTGGATGCTTGGAATGCCCTCCCGCAGGAGGTGGTGGAAATGAAAACGGTAACGGAATTCAAACATGCGTGGGATAAGCATAAAGGAATCCTGTGCCGAAGGAATGGATCCTCAGGAGCTTAGTCAAGATCGGGAGGCGGGGCTGGTGGTTGGGAGGCGGGGATAGTGCTGGGCAGACTTATACGGTCTGTGCCAGAGCCGGTGGTGGGCAGCGGGACTGGTGGTTGGGAGGCGGGGATAGTGCTGGACAGACTTGTACGGTCTGTGCCAGAGTCGGTGGTTGGGAGGCAGGGCTGGTGGTTGGGAGGTGAGGATAGTGCTGGGCAGACTTATACGGTCTGTGCCAGAGCCGGTGGTTGGGAGGAGGGGCTGGTGGTTGGGAGGCGGGGATAGTGCTGGGCAGACTTATACGGTCTGTGCCCTGAAGAGCACAGGTACAAATCAAAGTAGGGTATACACAAAAAGCAGCAAATATGAGTTATCTTTTGGGCAGACTGGATGGACCGTGCAGGTCTTTTTCTGCCGTCATCTACTATGTTACTATGTTACATTGAGCCTGCAAATATGTGGGAAAATGTGGGATACAAATGTAAGAAATAATAATAATATTTACCGCTGGGGATATTTTTACAGACATCTGTTCCATCCTTTGTCATTCAGCTACTGGATAGCTTATGCCCAATTCCTTCTCCCACTTTTCCCGGTGCTTATGACTTGTTGGCAGGAGATCTCTCAAGTGACCATATAACTGTTGGAATGTAATTGTATTTTACATGCATTGCCTGTCACCTATTATTTCTCTGTGATTACTCTGTGACCTCTGATGTGAATTACTTAGAGAGGTCACACAGCTATGCAACTTCCTGTGGGGGTTAGATGCAGCACATGCAGCACATGGAGCTCATGATCTCTCCTAACCTGAGAGGATCTATGGTGGTGTGAGCATCCATTACCATCTAAGCACATGGAAGGAGCTGATAATACAAATGTATAGTAATATGTATATATAAGCCTGTCTGATTATAATCTAACTACAAACTGTGAGTAAACAGATGTTTTGTTACTTCAACTTTAAAGTGACTCAGCAGTGAATTATTCAGGGGTGAATGAGAGAGAGATGAAGAAAGAAATTAACATTTCTAAAGCTGAAGCTGTGTGTACTAAAATCTGCTAATTATTTACTACAAATAATCCAACAAAAGGGTTATGGGCCCAGGGCTCAGGAATTGAAAAAGAAGAGAAATATTACCAGGCAGAAAAAAAGGCCACATTTTTCTCTTAAGTTTTAAAGGAAAGATTCAGTCTGTCTCTCTCTCCCCCCCCACACAGCAGACAGAAGGCTAAGAAAATGGCTGAGGGAAGAAATTCACCATTGTTCTATTCTCTCAAGGTGCCTAAATTAACTGAGTTTAATTATCGGCAGTGGGAACTAAGATTCATATGTCTCCTTCGAGCAAAAGATTAAATATATGCTTAGACCAAGACAGAACAGCTGAAAATATGGCTGAATGGGACAATGCAAACTATTATGTGAAGTGCATGCTTTTGGAAGCTCTCTCAGAGAAACAAGCCATATTAGTGGAGGGAAAAGATACACCAAAGGACATTTTATATAAACTGAGAACTATGTATGCAACTACATATGCAAAGCAGCAACCAATTTGGTTAGCAGAGTTGAATGAAACCAAATTAAGGGATAAAAGTAAATGTAATGATCACATTATGCATCTTATGTCTTCATTTCAAAAGTTAGAACTTTCTGGAATTCCCATGTGTGATGCATTGAAAAGAGCATTTCTTTTTACCTCACTATCAAAGAAGTTTGATGTTTTTAGGTCTGTAAATGAGGCCATTGAAGGGCAATCTTTTGAGCAGGCAACATCAAAACTAAGGCAGGAATGCATAATAAATGATTCTGAGGAGATGTGTTCTCAAAGTCAGTCAGAGAGAAATGAAACAAATTTCTTGGCAAAGAACAGAGGAAGGCGGAGCTATGGGAAAACTCCACCCAAGGGCAAGCTGATTTGCTACTCATGTGGAAAGGAGGGACATGTATCTAAATGGTGTAAGGAAACACAAAACACTCCCTCTAGCTCACCAAAGCCAATGGAACTAAAGAATTTTCAAACCAGGAAATGTATGAAGGACAAAGATAAACACAAGGGCTTTCTAATGGCAGAAAAATCTTTGACTATGGTAAATAATAATTCAAATGAAAGTACTTGGATTTTGGATTCGGGGAGCACATGCCATTTAACCAATTGTAAGAATTTCTTTCAGGAAATGTGTCCAGAGGAAGGTATTCTTAAAACTGCAAACGCAGGGACTGCTAAGATCCAAGCAAAAGGTATTGGATTCTTAAAATGCAAAGTGTCTAATGAAGTTAAAGAAATTCCTGTAAGTGATGTCTTGTATATTCCCCAAGCAGTTTGCAATATGCTTAGTGTATCTACATTAGATAAGAAGGGATTTGTGATTCATTTTGAAAACAGTAAGTGCACAATCTCTAAAAATGATGAAGTGTATGCTGAAGCTTTTATGCATAATGATGTTTATAAGCTGAACATTTCAGGTGAAGCCTCACATCTGGCGCAAGTAAGGAAGAATGATGGTAAATGTAGTCTGGAAATCTGGCACCGCCGCCTGGGACATCGTGATTCTAAGGTGATCCAGGATCTTTACAGTAAGCAACTGGCCACTGGCATTCAGATAAGTGCAGATGCTGGTAAAATGGAGAAATGCATAGACTGTGTTACTCAAAAAGGTGTGAGACCCTCATTTCCTGCATACACAGGAAATAGGAGTAATAAAGTGCTGGACTTAATACACAGTGACTTATGTGGACCGTTTAATATCCCATCATTGGGAAATAACAGATTTGTGCTAATATTCTTGGATGATTTCTCTAGATACTGTGTGGCCTATTTGCTGAAAGAGAAAAGTCAAGTCACAGACATGCTGAAGAAATACGTAGCCATGGTGAGCAATAAATTTGAAAGAAAACCAAAGGTTCTTCAGACCGACAATGGTGGTGAGTTCACTTCACAAAGCATGCGCACATTTCTAGAACAAGAAGGCATTCAACATATCACAACAGTAGCTTACACACCAGAGCAAAATTCTGTTGCAGAGAGAAAATTTAGGTCACTTGTGGAAATGACCAGATGTATGCTGTCAGATAGCAATCTCCCTAAAAGACTATGGGGAGAAGCCATTCTCACAGCAGTGTACCTACAAAACAGAATGCCAACTAAAGGCGCTGAGCGCACACCACATGAGACATGGCATGGTAGGAAGCCAAACCTGTCACACATAAGAACATTTGGGAGTACAGCATATGCTCATGAACCAAAGCAAAGAAGGCATAAGCTGGATTCCACAACAGAAAGGGGCATTTTAGTTGGCTATGCTCCAGGACACAAAGGATATAGAATTTTGAATCTGAAAACTGGCATTGTTGGCATAAGACATGTTACATATTTTGATGAAAACAAAAGGGTTGATAAAGGCTGGATTATCCCAGATGAGCCTTATCATCCAGAATATGAAACTAGAACCATAATAGACATGCCAGTGTGTATAAATGCCATACCAAGGCAGATGTCTGAAAGCAACTCATCTGTACCTAACGAGGAACAGGCAGAGGAAGCAGACACAGAAAGGATCATTGAAGAAGACAGTACAGTTGGAGAAGGGGAATCAATTGGAGAAGTACTCTCAGATTTAGAGGATGCGGAAAGGTCAGACCAACCTGTTGTCAGACGCTCATCCAGGGAAAACAAAGGTGTTCCACCCCCAAGACTGTCTTACCTAACAAAGTCAGCAGAAGCTCAAGAGCCCTTAACATGGGATGAGATTGAGAAAATGCCAGCAGAAGAAGCTGCTGAATGGCATAAAGCTGCACAAGAAGAAATTGATGCATTGGATAAAAATAATACTTGGATTCTTACAAAATTACCTCCTGGCAAGAAAGCTATAGGATGCAAATGGGTATTCAAGTTAAAAAGGAATGCACAAGGAAAAGTGGAAAGGTATAAAGCCAGATTAGTGGCAAAGGGATATCTTCAAAAATATGGAGAAGATTTTGATGAAGTGTTTGCACCTGTAGTGAAACACACGACAATCAGAACACTTCTGAGCATTGCAGTCTCAAAAGGCATGCAAGTCAAACACATTGATGTGAAAACAGCATTTCTTCACGGAGATATAACTGAAGACTTGTACATGGAACAGCCAACAGGTTTCATAAATACAAAACAAAGACAGCTAGTGTGTAAATTAAACAAAGGTCTTTATGGATTAAAGCAAAGTGCAAAATGTTGGAATGACAAATTGCATGAAATATTGACAAATTTAGGTTTTAAGCAAGGTGAAGCAGATAAATGTTTGTACACTAGGTGCAGAAATGGACAATATGCATACATTTTAGCTTTTGTTGATGATCTGCTCATTGCAAGCGAAAGTGAGCAAGAGTACAAGGGCATTGTAAAATATTTAAACCTCAATGTTGAGATAAAAGAACTTGGTAATGTGTCATACTATCTTGGTATAGAAATTGAGAAACAAAATGATGGTTCTTATCTTCTAAGCCAGAAGCAGAAAATAAATGAGCTTATTGAAAGTTTAGGTATGCAAGATGCCCAAGTTGTAAGCACTCCCATGATCACTGATTTTCTGAAGGATGAAACAGTAAGAGAACCTTTACCAGATAACATCCAATATAGATCAGCCATAGGTAAGCTTTTATATCTAGCTACCACATACAGGGCTGATATAGCAAATGCAGTAGGAATTTTGAGCAGAAGGGTCAGCTCACCTACCAAATCAGATTGGACTGCAGTTAAAAGGATGGTAAGGTATTTAAAAGGTACCATTGATTGTAAATTAAAGATTTCAGCCAATAGTAATCCAAAACTAATATGTTACTGTGATTCAGATTGGGCAGGGGATCATTCTGACTATAAATCCACAAGTGGATATGTGTTTATGTATGGAAATGTACAAATTTCATGGGCCAGTCATAAACAAAGTATTGTGAGTTTGTCTTCTACAGAAGCTGAATATGTGGCCGTATCGGAAGCGTGCAGAGAACTGATGTGGATTGAAAAACTTTTGCTGGATTTTGGAATAGCTGAACAGAGACCAATCCAGATAATGGAAGATAATCAGAGCTGCATCCGACTGTCACAGAATGACAAGGTTCAGTCACGCACCAAGCACATCGCAACGAAATACCACAACGTGCGAGAGTTGGCGAAAGAAGGGGTCATCAGTCTACACTATTGTCACACCAGTGAGATGACAGCTGACATCATGACCAAACCGTTACCCAGAGAACATTTTGTGAATCTGCGTATAAAGCTTGGACTTTGTATGAATAAATAATTGCATGACAGTTATGCATGAGAAGGGGTTTGTTGGAATGTAATTGTATTTTACATGCATTGCCTGTCACCTATTATTTCTCTGTGATTACTCTGTGACCTCTGATGTGAATTACTTAGAGAGGTCACACAGCTATGCAACTTCCTGTGGGGGTTAGATGCAGCACATGCAGCACATGGAGCTCATGATCTCTCCTAACCTGAGAGGATCTATGGTGGTGTGAGCATCCATTACCATCTAAGCACATGGAAGGAGCTGATAATACAAATGTATAGTAATATGTATATATAAGCCTGTCTGATTATAATCTAACTACAAACTGTGAGTAAACAGATGTTTTGTTACTTCAACTTTAAAGTGACTCAGCAGTGAATTATTCAGGGGTGAATGAGAGAGAGATGAAGAAAGAAATTAACATTTCTAAAGCTGAAGCTGTGTGTACTAAAATCTGCTAATTATTTACTACAAATAATCCAACAATAACAAGGTAATTAGACCTCTCACCCCTGTTCCCTTACACATATTTCTTCTAAAAAAGTTACCTCTCCAAACAATCTGTCCCGCATTCCTGAAGATGTAAAAAAGTGAATCAATTGAGAGTAAGCATACTGATCTTTCCTAGGCAAATTATATGTTCCAGCCAATTCTGTAAAAGACACAAAACTCTCCCCACTCACTAATTGTCCCCACAAATCCAACCCCTTCCTCTTCC
Organism: Microcaecilia unicolor; assembly: GCF_901765095.1. Taxonomy (NCBI): domain Eukaryota; kingdom Metazoa; phylum Chordata; class Amphibia; order Gymnophiona; family Siphonopidae; genus Microcaecilia; species Microcaecilia unicolor. The sequence continues at coordinate 222,472,973 of NC_044035.1, forward strand.
ATCTAGTAAAGGCCGATGGGGAACAGCCTAAGGGAAAAGCTAAATTATAAGCTATGGGTGATAACCTGGAGTTGTAGGCTCTCCTCCTTCTTTCCATTTTGTCCCAACAGGAAAGTGTAAAACGAATAACCGGGCTCACCTCCAGTCCCAAGCACCGGTGCTTAGGCGCTATCCAAAGCAATTGTCCCAGCTTCAAGGGACTACGTATCAAGTATTGTTCCACTTTTACCCATAATTTGTGGGGGGCCTCCTGGAACCACTCCACCGCTGATTTAGCTTGAGCCACTCTATGGTATAGCTCCAATTTAGGAACCCCCAACCCTCTCTTTGCTTTGCGGGCCATATATAAAATAGTATGATGAATTCTAGGTCTACCTCCCTTCCAAATAAATTTTTGTAGCCTAGTTTGTAAAGACTGAAGCACTTGATCGCTAATAGGCAACGATATCGACTGAAATAGGTATAGTAACCGTGGCAGAATGTTCATTTTCACTGTGGCTATCCTCCCAAACCAAGACAGGCTAAGGGGATCCCATCATTCCAAGTCTGCTCGAATCTCCTTCAACAGAGGAGTATAGTTTGCCTCACTGACTCCCTCCAGATTGCTTGTAAGAAAAAGTCCCAAGTATCGGATACCCCTAGTCCTCCATCTCAAGGGATATAACTTCTTACACAACTGATAATTTTCTTCCTCCATGCCCTGTGCCAGTGCCTCAGTCTTATCATAATTAATTTTAAACCCTGAAACCTGTCCCCTCCGAAGGGACACCACCTTGTAGTGGTGGAGGGGCTTCTGTGTTTCAATGACTATGCTATGCTATGCTGAAGGGTTACCCATATCAGATAGGCCTCTGAGGAGAAACCAGACAAAGAGAGTCCCAAACTGAAGTTCGTATGCCCAACGGCCCAGCTGCCCTCTGAAGTTTTGTCTTCTTTATGTAAATTTCCTCTTTGCAATTGCACTTACCTTAACTGAGAGGAAGAGGACAACCCCTGAGCAGCAAGTGCTGGACCGCTGCGCGATGAACTGCCCACAGATGAAAGGGTTGGCGAGTCCTTTGATTAGCACCGGCAAAGGAGCATCGATGCTCTTGGACCTGGAAAAAACAACTCCATCGCTCCCGAATTATTCAACCACCATGTCCAAAGGAGTGGAGGAGTGAGTTAGAGGCATATGCTGAAACGGAGGACGTTTACAGCAGAACCCGAATTGGCGGAACCACTCCTAAACATCTAAGAGAAATCAATTTGGAGTTTTTGGCTCCCGTGGAGGTTACATTGAATACCATCTGGAAGGTGCTTCGGGACCTAATGGCGGTAGTAAATAACTTTGTTTCAAATATAATCTTATTAGAGTTACATGGACAATTTAACTGAACCCTTTGAGAGTGAAAAATTGATAAAACACATGAAGTTCTACACGAGCAAGAAGTGGTTATGATCTTGAAAATGATAATAGACCAGAAACTTTGAATAATAAAATGAATATTATTATAGATGATTAATATCTAGATTATTGTTTTTCCTAGAGTTCCGGGTATGACTCCTAAAGTTTTCCTCAGAAATATTTCCTTAATTATTACTTTAAAAGGAGTGAAGCCTGTGAAAACTGGGATTACTTTAATCAGTGGGATTTGAATTAGAGACTTAAGTATATGTATTGTTAAATAACTTCTGGTTTTTAAAAGAGAGAGAATGTAATCAGATATATTATTACTAACTAAAAACTGGACAATAAGTATGTTTTCAATGAAATGAATTGACTATACACCGTATTGGGCTTGAAGAAGCCAACCAGATGATCAATGTGGAATAATGAATTAGATGAGTAATATCTGGGGATAATCAGGTTAATACCACATTTTCTTTTTTCTGTTTACTGTTTAATTGATCTCCTTGTCTTGTTTCACTCTCCCTATTTAGTGGTCTAAGGAAGAGAATAGAATTACCTGATTGAAATAATTCCTATATATTATTTTCTCTGTATTTCTAGCAAGTTGTTTTATCGCTTGTAAAAATGTAAATGGTTATAAATAAATAAAACCCCTGAAACCCATCCATATGACTCAAGTTCCCGGACCACCACCGGTAATAACTCCAGGGGTGAAGAAAGCGTTAATAAGACATTGTCTGCAAACAATTCTACCTTAGACTCCCATTCTCCCACCTTCACTCCAGCAATCCCTGGGTTATTTCTAATACTCCATGCTAGGGGCTCCATCACAAGAGCAAATAAAAGTGGAGAGAGAAGAGACCCCTGACATGTTCCTCCTTGTAATTTGAAAAAGGGAGATACCCATAGGCGCCCCGTGTAAGAGACTTGGGGAGGCTAAGCCTCCCCAGCCCAACCGACCGTGAAGTTTGTCCCCTGCAGCCTCCACCCCACGAGGTGCACGCTTCCCCACTCCCCAGCCAGGTCGTCGATCATCTCTCCCGTCTTCCCTCAGCTCCCCGATAGGCAGCCCTCATTTCCTTCCTGCCCTGGCCCCCCGCCCTACCTTTAAATATTATATTTTTCCTGGAGTCGCGGGCAGTGCTGGCATTGAAGGCAGCAGCAGGCTCATCTCGGCTCCAGCAGCCTTCCCTCGCAAGTCGCATGATGGCTCCGCCCTCTTCTGACGTATTTCCTGTTTCTGCGAGGGCGGAGCCATCATGCGACTTGCGAGGGAAGGCTGCTGGAGCCGAGATGAGCCTGCTGCTGCCTTCAATGCCGGCGCTGCCCGCGACTCCAGGAAAAATATAATATTTAAAGGTAGGGCGGGGAGGCCGGGGCAGGAAGGAAATGAGGGCTGCCTATCGGAAGCGAGGGCAGACGGGAGAGATGATTGAGGACCTGGACATGGGTGGATGGAGGGGAGAGGAGAGGAGTGTTGCTGCACATGGTGGATGAAGGGGAGAGGAGAGGGCAGGGGAGAGGAGGGTTGCTGGACATGGGTGGATGGAGGGGAGGGCAGGAGGAGAGGAGGGTTGCTGGATATGGAGGGGAGGGAAGAGTGAGGAAGGAGATGAGATGAGGGAAAAGGAAGAGAGAAAAACTGCACATGGAGGAAGAAAATAGGCAGAAGCTGGATCCACTGGACAGTCAAGTCTGTGGAGGACCCAGCTTTTACTTATGGATGTAGGGCAAGAAATGAAGAAGAAAGGCGGAAAGTAAAGAAATAAATGGAAAGAAAGCCCTGGAAACGGAGTTAAGAGGACAGATAGCAGCAGAATCGGATACTGGGCCAGCACGATCAGAAAAACAAAGTCATCAGACAACAAAGGTAGAAAAGATCATTTTATTTTCATTATAGTGTTTGGAATATGTCCACTTTGAGTATTAGGTGTTCAACATTAAAAGTTTAAATTTATTTACTTATTTATGGCATTTTATCCCACATTAAAAATGAATTAGGGTGTTTTGTGGCTCTACATGTATCATGATATTATGATTCCTTGTTTCATATTGTTGACGGTCTGCATTTTCCATATGGGTGGTATATTGGTGTATTAGGTTCTGCCCAGTGTAATATTTATGGTACAGTAAGGTTCTGAGTGTGTTTTTGCACAAAGTTGTGCATAGTGTTTTGCAGTTGAGCGATTGTGGTTAGTATATGCTTTGAGCAACCACTTTATTCTTTGACATATGATACATAGCTAATATCTAAATTTAATAAAAGGTATTAATTGTGACTTTTATTTATTTATTTATTTTTTCTGTGTGTGATCAGACAATTATGGATTTAAAATCCACCCCGGCCCCACCCCCTAACCCCGCCACCTTTAGCCTCCCCAAACAGTTGGGCCACCGACCGCCTATGGAGGTACCTGTCCATTAACCTTTACACATGCTCTAGGCAGGGTATATAGCTCTTTAATCCAGCCCATGAACTTAAGTCCAAATCCAAATTGCTTCATAGTATGGTGTAAAAATGACCAATGCACCCTATCAAATGCCTTTTCGGCATTGACACAATAGGCAATGAGGTGTTTTTCTTTGTTTCGCTATGTACATAACATCTAGGGTATGTCTAATGTTATCTGAGGCCTGTCTGTTAGCCACAAAGCCTACCTGGTCTGGATGGATTAAGGTCGGTAGAATCATAGTCATTCTGGTAGCTAAGAGCTTTGCCAGGATACGCACATCCACATTCAGCACTGATATAGGGCGGTACGAAGAACACTCGGTCACATCTTTATTGAGCTTTGGGATCACTGCAATCTATGCCTCCTTCATAGTGGGTGGCATGTTGCCTCCCTGACAGACAAAATTTAGTGACAATTAGCAGTTTGTGATATCCCAAGATAATCCTGATGTATGTTTTTAATAGGAGGAAAAAACCTCAAATTAAAAGGAAACACTCCGTCGTTAGATAACTAACATAAGCAAGGACCAGTGGCGTACCAAGGGGGGGCGGTGGGGGCGGTCTGCCCCGGGTGCACGCCGCTGGGGGGTGCCGCAGCGCGCACCTGTCTGCTCCCAGTTCACAACGCTCGCTAAATTCTCTCATTCGCTGCAGCTCCCTCCTTCTGCCCCAGAACAGGGAGGGAGCTGCAGCGAACGAGAGAATTTAGCGAGCGTAGCGAACTAGGATCAGACAAGCGCACGCTGCGGCACCCCCCCCAGCGGCGTGCACCCGGGGGGGGTGTCATTTCGCGGGGGGGGGGGCACGCTGCACCCGGGGGGGGGGGGCGCATCGGCGATCCGCCCCGGGTGCCGTCGAGGGTAGGAACGCCACCAGTGAGGACCCTTAAATCATCACGGGTAAAAACCTCCTTCTTTTAATCTGGCAACTGCTCAATACTTGTAAAATCTGGTGACTGCTCAATGCTTGTAAAGAATCATGCACTTATCTTTAAATTTACAGTCAAAAAAGACACCGTCCACGGTCCGACTTCAGCCCAAGTTTCACATTCTGCCTCAGGGTCCGTGGTGTCCGACTGCTAAAATCTGTAGAAAAAGCACACAAATCTTCAGTATCATATCTCAGCACACATGATTTCAAAAGAGGATTTTTTGTAGAGGATCCTTACAAGATACTGCGTTGACAGTTACTTTCACTTCTACTGCCTTCACAAGATGGCCGTGTTTTATAGATACTGACGTCAGACGCCTACAGTTGTAAACTCCGCCTTAAAACTGTCAATCAAGTGAAGTCATACTCAATCATCTATCTTTATTCAAAAGAATTTATTCCACTCTATTCTCGTATTTATTCCAAATGGACATAGTGTGTGTAAACGGAAGATCCAGCGTTGTTCTTGTCTTAATAACAAAAGTTTTCTATCACCTCCTCTCGTATGCCATTGGAGCTGTTGAAGTACAAAGCACTTTAAACTTTCAAAAGAATGTCCCTTCTCATTGCAGTGAGCTGCCAAGGGTGCCGTCATCTTCTTGGTATTCACATTACTCTTATGCTCGATTAACCTGGTGGATAATTTGCGTGATGTTTGACCAATATATAATTTTTCACAGCTACAAATGATACAATAGACTACCTAATCTGATGCACATGAAGTCTTATGTTGCAAGACGTATTTTTTCTTTGATTGGGGGTCTATGAATTCGTTGATTTCTAACATGTGATCACACATGCTACACTCCCCACATCTTCTGTGTCCCCCATCATTGTTCCTTTGTATATCTACCATTTCTCTCAAAGCTGACGGGGCCAAAATCTCCTTTAAGCTTCTACCTCTACTGTATGCTAATCTTAATTTACTATGTTCAAAACCAGGCAATGTTTGAATGACATGCCAGCAATCATGAAAAATTTACCCTTTATCTTCCTCTGCTCCTCTTCCCCCATTGGAAAACTTATGTGCTTGCGGACACATTTTTTAGGACGTGCAGAACCTGAAACATATATCAAAGGTGTTTAATCGGCAATGCAGTTTTTAAACAGTAAAGAAGTGAGGGTGGGGGGATGAAACATAGGAGGGCACAGAGAGGTAGGATTCATGGACAGAGTTTTTAAAAAACCACACTTGTACCTGTGTTAAATGTCGTGAAACAGTGGACTGGTCCACGCCGCTGTTTCCCCCTAATACATGCTGGAATGTCCCTGTTGCAAGGAACTGTAGAACAGTCAGCAGCTTCACCATGCCAGGTACTGCATGAGATCTAGCAGTGGTCGGTCAATATCCTCTCTAATTTCCTGGTACAGCTCATAAATAGCTGCTCTTGATAAGCGGTAGTCATCTATAATTTTCCTGTCCGATATTTGTTCTAAAACCAGCCATGGATGAAACACACGTGGCCTGGGCAGCTGGCGATGTGAAACGTGGGCTGGTTGTTCAGGGTTGGCTTCCCATGGCTCATGTTCCTGCCAGTCTGTGACAAGGTCATATTGCATGTCAGGGCAAAAGTCCAACTGTGCCAGGAAAAACCCACCATCCATTTCCTTGTTGTAACGATTCATGAACAAGGCTAAATCGAGGAAACACGTTTGTTTCTCGTGCACAATACGAACGTCATATACCTGCTCAACCAACCGGGGACAACACAGATCGCCAGAAAACAATCTGATTCGCTATCCTGCGCCACAGCGCTTGTTGACGGCGCAAGATAAGTACATAAGTACATAAGTACATAAGTAGTGCCATACTGGGAAAGACCAAAGGTCCATCTAGCCCAGCATCCTGTCACCGACAGTGGCCAATCCAGGTCAAGGGCACCTGGCACGCTCCCCAAACGTAAAAACATTCCAGACAAGTTGTACCTAAAAATGAGGAATTTTTCCAGTCCATTTAATAGCGGTCTATGGACTTGTCCTTTAGGAATCTATCTAACCCCTTTTTAAACTCCGTCAAGCTAACCGCCCGTACCACGTTCTCCGGCAATGAATTCCAGAGTCTAATTACACGTTGGGTGAAGAAAAATTTTCTCCGATTCGTTTTAAATTTACCACACTGTAGCTTCAACTCATGCCCTCTAGTCCTAGTATTTTTGGATAGCGTGAACAGTCGCTTCACATCCACCCGATCCATTCCACTCATTATTTTATACACTTCTATCATATCTCCCCTCAGCCGTCTCTTCTCCAAGCTGAAAAGCCCTAGCCTTCTCAGCCTCTCTTCATAGGAAAGTCGTCCCATCCCCACTATCATTTTCGTCGCCCTTCGCTGTACCTTTTCCAATTCTACTATATCTTTTTTGAGATACGGAGACCAGTACTGAACACAATACTCCAGGTGCGGTCGCACCATGGAGCGATACAACGGCATTATAACATCCGCACACCTGGACTCCATACCCTTCTTAATAACACCCAACATTCTATTTCGCTTTCCTAGCCGCAGCAGCACACTGAGCAGAAGGTTTCAGCGTATCATCGACGACGACACCCAGATCCCTTTCTTGATCCGTAACTCCTAACGCGGAACCTTGCAAGACGTAGCTATAATTCGTGTTCCTCTTACCCACATGCATCACTTTGCACTTGTCAACATTGAACTTCATCTGCCACTTGCACGCCCATTCTCCCAGTCTCGCAAGGTCCTCCTGTAATCGTTCACATTCCTCCTGCGACTTGACGACCCTGAATAATTTTGTGTCATCGGCGAATTTAATTACCTCACTAGTTATTCCCATCTCTAGGTCATTTATAAATACATTAAAAAGCAACGGACCCAGCACAGACCCCTGCGGGACCCCACTAACTACCCTCCTCCACTGAGAATACTGGCCACGCAATCCTACTCTCTGCTTCCTATCTTTCAACCAGTTCTTAATCCATAATAATACCCTACCTCCGATTCCATGACTCTGCAATTTCTTCAGGAGTCTTTCGTGCGGCACTTTGTCAAACGCCTTCTGAAAATCCAGATATACAATATCAACCGGCTCCCCATTGTCCACATGTTTGCTTACCCCCTCAAAAAAATGCATTAGATTGGTGAGGCAAGACTTCCCTTCACTAAATCCGTGCTGACTTTGTCTCATCAGTCCATGTTTTTGTATATGCTCTGCAATTTTATTCTAATAATAGCCTCCACCATCTTGCCCGGCACCGACGTCAGACTCACCGGTCTATAATTTCCCGGATCTCCTCTGGAACCCTTCTTAAAAATCGGAGTAACATTGGCTACCCTCCAGTCTTCCGGTATTACACTCGATTTTAGGGACAGATTGCATATTTCTAACAGTAGCTCCGCAAGTTCATTTTTTAGTTCTATTAATACTCTGGGATGAATACCATCAGGTCCCGGTGATTTACTACTCTTCAGCTTGCTGAACTGACCCATTACATCCTCCAAGGTTACAGAGAATTTGTTTAGTTTCTCCGATTCCCCCGCTTCAAATATTCTTTCCGGCACCGGTGTCCCCCCCAAATCCTCCTCGGTGAAGACCGAAGCAAAGAATTCGTTTAATTTCTCCGCTACGGCTTTGTCCTCCTTGATCGCCCCTTTAACACCATTTTCGTCCAGCGGCCCAACCGACTCTTTGGCCGGTTTCCTGCTTTTAATGTATCTAAAAAGTTTTTACTATGTATTTTTGCTTCCAACGCTAATTTCTTCTCAAAGTCCTTTTTTGCCCTCCTTATCTCCGCTTTGCATTTGGCTTGGCATTCCTTATGATCTATCCTGTTACTTTCAGTTGGTTCTCTTCTCCACTTTCTGAAGGATTGTTTTTTGGCTCTAATGATTTCCTTTATCTTACTGTTTAGCCACGCCGGCTGACGTTTAGTCTTTTTTCCCTTTTTTCTAATACGTGGAATATATTTGTCCTGAACCTCCAGGATGGCGTTTTTAAACAGCATCCACGCCTGATGCAAGTTTTTTACTCTGCGAGCTGCTCCTTTCAGTCTTTTTTTCACCATTTTTCTCATTTTGTCGTAATCACCTTTTCTATAGTTAAACGCTAGCGTACTTGATTTCCTAGTTTCACTTCCTTCAATGCCAATATCAAAACCGATCATATTATGATCACTGTTATCAAGCGGCCCTCGTATCGTTACCCCCTGCACTAGATCATGAGCACCACTAAGGACTAAGTCTAGTATTTTTCCTTCTCTTGTCGGCTCCTGAACTAGCTGTTCCATGAAGCTGTCCTTGATTTCATCAAGAAATCTTATGTCCCTTGCGTGTACAGATGTTACATTACCCCAGTCTATATGCGGGTAATTGAAATCCCCATTATTATTGTGTTGCCCAGTTTGTTTGCGTCCCTGATTTCCTTTAACATTTCCGCATCCGTCTGTTCGTCCTGGCCAGGCGGACGGTAGTACACTCCTATCACTATCCTTTTCCCCTTTGCACATGGAATTTCAATCCACAGTGATTCCAAGGAGTGTTTTGCTTCCTGCAGAATTTTCAATCTATTTGATTCAAGGCTCTCGTTAATATACAATGCTACCCCTCCACCAATCCGATTCACCCTATCACTACGATATAATTTGTACCCCGGTATGACAGTGTCCCACTGGTTATCCTCCTTCCACCAGGTCTCAGAGATGCCTATTATATCTAATTTTTCATTTAGTGCAATATATTCTAACTCCCCCATCTTATTTCTTAGGCTCCTGGCATTCGCATATAGACATTTCAAACTATGTTTGTTGTTCCTAAGTACATCATGCTTAGTACTTGACAGTATTAATTGGCAATCTTTTGTCTGATTTTTATTGTTATTTAAAGATACCCGATCTACTACAATCTCTTTTGCAACCTCACTATCAGGATACTCTATCTTCCCTGTTATGGTGATATCTTTGAAAGATACCTTATCCCGAACCCTGCTCTTTTGAGCGACTGTCGGCCTTCCCCCCATTTCTAGTTTAAAAGCTGCTCTATCTCCTTCTTAAACGCCGATGCCAGCAGCCTGGTCCCACTCTGGTTAAGATGGAGCCCATCCTTTCGGAATAGGCTCCCCCTTCCCCAGAATGTTGCCCAGAATGTTGCCCAGATATATATTCCATATTTATTTGCGCCGAATCGCTGCACACCAGGCATTTCGTTTACCATTGATCTGGAAGCATAATTGGCAGCATATGTAGCTTGTTTTTAAATGGCGCTTTATATATACGTCATTGTTATGCTCCATCGTAGAATTTATTTTCCCAAAAAACACACAGACCACCCGTTAACACCTGTTATACCCCCCTATTACAACCCCCCACAATATGCTTTTGTTAATCATGACACAGAGACAGGTTGAAACACAAAACTTTATCAAAATTGCAAAAAATATATAACTGTTTTACAAAATATAAAGTAGAAATTGTGCTATATATACAATGGGGGTGGCAAAAGGGGTTGAACATTGAAAGAGGGGAGGGGAAGAGGGGATCAAGGACGCTGCACATTGGAAGCCAGGTATAGGACAACCTGGGAAAGGTCCTCCAGTGCCTGGCCTCCCATGTGCAGGGTATCGGTCACCTGCTGAAGCTCATCGGGGGGTAGGTTTATAAGGGCAAGAGGGAGATGTGGAGATGTTGCGCGGTCCTCAAGTGTGGGAAGAACAGTGGAGGTGCATCGGTCGCGGGTGGGAGGAGGGGGGATGGTAGAGGTACCGCGGTTCACTGTAGGAGCGGGAGGGATAGGGGAGGTTGATCTGCAGATGGTGTGAGCAGGGGACATGGGCGAGACGGTGCGGTCAACTGGTAGGGGGGGAGGGGTGGTGGTTGGAAGAGATGGGAGTTCAGCAATGTCCTCCCCTGTGAGGTCTACTGTGGCACCTGTCAGAAAAGACAATAGAAGGACATTCAGAATGTGTCACCACAGAAAGCTGTAAAACGCAAAAGACAGTTATATGCAATAATAAGTATCATTAATACTATCAGCATAATTTTGCGCGACCAGACCCACGCAGCGCTGAACCAGGGGCGTATCTGCGTGGGGCCACAGGGGCCTGGGCCCCCGCAGATTTCGCCCTGGCCCCCCTCCCCGCCGTCAACCCTCCCCCGCTGCTTACTTTTGCTGGCGCCGAGGTCCGACCCGCAATCTCCGTTTTTCGTCTTCCTCCGTGGCCATGCTTCCAGGAAGTAACGCTGCAGTGCTGATTCGTTGAATCCAGTTCGGCGTCTGACGTCAGACGTCGAACTGGGGTCAACGAATCAGCACTGCAGCGTTACTTCCTGGAAGCATGGCCACGGAGGAAGACGAAAAACGGAGACTGCGGGTCGGGACCTCGGCGCCAGCAAAAGTAAGCAGCGGGGGAGGGTTGACGGCGGGGAGGGGGTGGAGAGAGGCGGCGGCGGCGGGGGGGGGGGGGGGAGGGAGGCAGGCAAAAATGTGCCCCCCCTCTCTGGCTCTGGCCCCCCCTACCGCCGGATTCCAGATACGCCCCTGCGCTGAACACCTGAAACAAAGATACTAGTATAACGATTCTGGCTTAAAAGAAGTTGTGCCACTAAACTCAACCTGTGCGACCAGTACATCCATCTGGAACAGTTCCAGGACGGGGGTGACTTCCCCTGCAGAGGTGGAGGCACTGGCATGGCCTTGGGAAAGGGGTAGGAAAGTCGGACAAAGAGCATGGGAGGGGGTAGCACAAGGCCCAGTGGTACTTAGCGGCCGTGGGGGGGGGGGGGGGGGGCGGGGGAAAAAGGAGGACTCGCGGAAGATTGCGGCAGAGGGTGGGAGGCGGGGGAAACAGGAGGGCTGGTGGGACTGTGCGGCTGTAGGGGAGGCAGGGGGGCTCGAATGTACTCGGGGAGGAGGAGAGGAAAGGTGGGATGGGCCATATCTAGGAGCAGGGAGCCGCAATATAATGTTAGGGCGAGATCTCTTTCATGGGGGGAGACCAGAGGAGGGGCCAGGACGGATACGGGCATAAGGTAGGAGGTGGGGACCAGGGGTGGGAGCTGAAGGGGGGGGAGGAGCCAGTGGCGTACCTAGGGTAGTTGACACCCGGGGCCGGTCATTTTTTAACACCCCCCCCCCCCCCCCCCCAAATCCAGTACTAGGCATGCCGAGAATACAAAACACTCAGGACCTATAGAGCAATTCTACCATACCATAAGCAGTCATTTCTACAAGTCACACAAGGAAAAGGAAAGCATCTTAAACACTACAGTGAGCACTAGAACATCAATTCACCTATTGTAAAACGAAACCAGACAGAATAGTACAGATCGTAGATCCTGCACAGTCAATGCCAACTGAAAGCCATGTCTTTTTCACAAATACAGATACACCCTAATCCACTATAGAATAAGTAATCATAAACTTTCTATTTAGACAAAAATTAAACTGAACCCCCAATGCCAGACTCTGCATACAATGCAACACCACAGAAACAGAAACTGTCCCCTAGTACTGTGCAAAATATAAAGACAGCAGATGTAAATTTGAAAAAAACTAACAAGTACCAATCACCACTTTACAAATTAACAAATAGAAATAAAACAAATATAGAAAGTAAAATAATACCATTTTATTAGACTAATACATTTAGCTTTCAGAGGCCAAAACCTCCGTCCTCGGGTCAGTACAGTATAGTGCTGTTACAGTATCCTATCCTGACCTGAGGAAGGGGGTTTTGTTCTCTGAAAGTTAGTCAAAATGTATTAAAATTAGTCCAATAAAAAGATTACCTTATTTACATGTTCTATTATAAACCTTTAACACATCTACAATACTTTATCCTAAAGCAAAAAAAATAAAAAAATATATTTTATTTACAGTTTGTTGTCTCTGGTTTCTGCTTTCCTCATCTTCTTTTCACCGTCTTCCTTCCATCCAGCATCTGTCTTCACTCTCTCTCTCTCTCTCTCTGCCATCCAGTGTCTGCCCTCTCTGCCGTCCCTTCCATCCACTGCCTGCCCTTTCTCTCTGCCCCTTCAATCCACCATATGCCCTCCCTCTCCCATCCATCCAGGGTCTGCCCTCCCTCTCGCTCCCCCTTCCATCTAGGATCTGTCCCCTCTCTCTGCCCCTTTTTTCAGCCCCCAGTTCCAGCCCCCTTCTCCCCTCAGAACACCCCCACCCCAGTCCCCTTCTCCCCACCCCAGTCCCCTTTTCCCCTCTGAACACCCCCACCCCAGTCCCCTTCTCCCCTCTGAGATCCCCACCTCAGTCCCCTTCTCCCCTCCCCTGTCTGAGATCCCCACCCCAGTCCCCTTCTCCCCTCCCCTTTTCCCCTCTGAACACCCCCACCCCAGTCCCCTTCTCCCCTCCCCCTCCCCTGTCTGAGATCCCCACCCCAGTCCCCTTCTCCCCTCTGAACACCCCCACCCCAGTCCCCTTCTCCCCTCCCCCCGTCTGAGACCCCCACCCCTGTCCCCTTCTCCCCACCCCAGTCCCCTTCTCCCCTCCCCTTTTCCCCTCTGAACACCCCCACCCTAGTCCCCTTCTCCCCTCTGAGATCCCCACCCCAGTCCCCTTCTCCCCTCCCCTGTCTGAGATCCCCACCCCAGTCCCCTTCTCCCCTCCCATTTTCCCCTTTGAACACCCCCACCCCAGTCCCCTTCTCCCCTCCCCTTTTCCCCTCTGAACACCCCCACCCCAGTCCCCTTCTCCCCTCTGAGATCCCCACCCCAGTCCCCTTCTCCCCTCCCCCTCCCCTGTCTGAGATACCCACCCCAGTCCCCTTCTCCCCTCTGAACACCCCCACCCGTCCCCTTCTCCCCTCCCCCCATCTGAGACCCCCACCCCAGTCCCCGTCTCCCCACCCCAGTCCCCTTCTCCCCTCCTCTTTTCCCCTCTGAACACCCCCACCCCAGTCCCCTTCTCCCCTCCCCTTCTCCCCTCTGAGATCCCCACCCCAGTCCCCTTCTCCCCTCCCCTGTCTGAGACCCCCACCCCAGTCCCCTTCTCCCCTCTGAACACCCCCACCCGAGTCCCTTTCGCCCCTCTCCTTCCCCACCTCAGTGACTCCCGTTAAAACCGGCGAAGCAGCGTCGCAGGCAGCGCCTCGTGCCCTGCTTGTAAAAAAAAAAAATCAAATCTCCTTCCTTCTCCTCCTCTTGACGTCTTGACGTCGACTCGGGCCTTCCAATCAAATTGATTGGAAGGCCCTAGTCGACGTCAAGACGAGGAGGAGAAGGAAGGAGATTTGATTTTTTTTTTTTACAAGCAGGGCACGAGGCGCTGCCTGCGACGCTGCTTCGCTGGTTTTTTTAATGTGCGGCGCCGCGGGAACGGCCACGGGAGGCGGCAGGAGCGGAGCACCCCCCACCCACTGGCACCCGGGGCGGACCACCCCCACCGCCCCCCCCTTGGTACGCCACTGGGAGGAGCAACACCCGCCAGTGACCCGCTGTTGTCTTTATCATCATCATCATCATCCTCCCCCTCCTCTTCCTCAGAAGATGACAATTCTGCAGGGACAAACATCGTTTGTCAGGTAAAAGCAGGAGGGTATTACCAAACCTCATGTGGCAGACACACGTCAATAAACAAATACCTGGGCTGTTGTCAAGATTTGTCTTGACCTCATGTAGCCAAGCAGGGTGGTCCTTTCTCAAGGCCCGGGCCCATTTTTTCAGCTCCTCAACCTGCCAAAGAAGAAGAAGGGCAAACAGATGTCAACCAGAGAACACCACGAAAGAAGACACTGCGTAGAACTGCATAAAACAGAAGACAGCGGTGGTACCACAGCGAGTATAAATAGTAAAAGATAGGACAACAAAGCTAGAAAAAATGATTGATTAAGAATTTCTTCCATGGAAAACGCCAGCTTTTAGAAATGTGCATCTGGCATATTTTGCATTGTAAGTTTCAATGTTTCTAGTATTGCTGCGTGCTGAGTCTGACTTCTATTTATTTATTTGTTTGCATTTGTATCCCACATTTTCCCACCTATTTGCGGGCTCAGTGTGGCTTACAATACTTTGAGAATGATGGAAGTACAATTGGTTACAGTACGATTATGGATTACATTATGATAAGTTATAGAAGACAGAGTAAATACAGGATATCATTTGGGAATAGAACATCAGAAGATAACAGTGGTGAATTGAGAGGGGGACAAACAATATCGAGGGAACATAAAGGTCTAACATTCTTTTTGTGGGTAGGGTTTTAAGGGTGGTGAGGATACGGGAGAAGAGACTTCAGGATAGAGTGTTTTGGTGCGTATCTATTGGTTTGTATGGACTTCATGTGTTTTGATCCTTGCCGTAGATTTTCTCAAAGAGATAGGTCTTCAGTAGTTTGCGGAAGTCGGTCAGTTTATAGATCGTTTTCAGATTGTGTGGTAGTGTATTCCAGACTTTTGTGCTCATGTATGCGAAGGTCGATCCATGCAATGCTTTGTATTTTATTCCTTTGCACTTAGGGAAATGGAGATTGAGGAAGGTTCGGGAAGATCTTTTAGCGTTTCTTGGTGGTAGGTCTATTAAATCAAACATGTATGCAGGGGCTTCCCCGTGAATGATTTTATGGACTAAAGTGCATACTTTGAAAGTGATGCGTTCCTTGAGTGGTAGCCAGTGTAGTTTCTCCCGTAAGGGTTTTGCACTTCTAGAGGTAACCATCACAGCAATACCCATTTTTAAAAAACAAATGCATTTGTCGCATATATACTGCCAATACTTACTGATCTGGGGTACGATGAACGCTGATTGAATAGGCGTTGCAGAGTTTTCCAGCCCATGTCCATGCGCTTTATATTTCGCCTTCTCCCTGCACGTGGGAAAAGGCGCTTCTCATTGATTGTGAAAAGCTGGGCAAGCCTTAGGACGTCCATGTCCGAAAAGTTTGGCTTTCTGCCTCTTGCAGCCATGACTCCCCCGTCAAATGTGCACACGCGCGTAACAACACTTATATAGTGCGTCGGCAAGCACGCACTACATTTACGTGGTTATGACAGGATTCACGTTTTTTATATAAGCTTTATTTAAAAAATACAGGCTCCGACACAGCTGCAAGTTGTTTTATGGCCAATCACAGCGCTTTCTGCTCATCTGCAGCGCTGAGATTGGCTAGGTGTTTTTTTTTCTTTTGACAATTGTCTTTACGAGTCCACACACAGCCACAACGAGAGGTACATACCTCTCATTGTTTTTCCGGCGTTTTTCTTTCGTAAAGGCATTCGGAAAAGGTTGGTGCATCTCGTTACAATAGGGTTTGGACAGGAATCGCTCATCTGCATTCCGTTTTCGTTAGCTGCTAGCATCGTTGGAAAATGGCCTTTAATGCATGCTACAGTTGAAATTTTCTTCATTAAAGGGTCGTTAAAGGGTTGTTAAAGTTTTGTGCATCTGGGCCTGAGTCATTACAGGAAACAATAGGGTGACCCGGTGGGTCATTTAATCGTTTGTGAATTTTTGGTAAAGTGTAGAAAACAGGAATACGTGGTGTTTTCTTGTTCAAAAAAGCAAATTCTTTTTGAGTAATATAGCTTTTTGCAAAGCCTTTTCCTGTTACTGAAAAAATTAATTCTTGCAGATAAGCCTTGGGATCTTGTAATAATTCTTCATAATCATGACGATTGAGTAGTTGTCTTAAAACTTCATTAGTATATGCTTTTCTATCTTGAATAACGATCGACCCTCCCTTATCAGCTCTTCTAATTACAATTTGATTATTCATTTTAAGGGAGTTGATCGCTGGCCTTTCCTGTATACAGTTAGAGCCTTTATTCTGCGGACTAGTTTCCATCTTTTCGAATTCTTTTCTACAGATTTTAGCAGTTGGACACCACGGACCCTGAGGCAGAATGTGAAACTTGGGCCGAAGTCAGACTGTGGACGGTGTCTTTTATGATTGTAAATTTAAAGATAAGTGTATGATTCTTTACAAGCATTGAGCAGTCGCCAGATTTTACAAGTATTGAGCAGTTGCCAGATTAAAAGAAGGAGGTTTTTTACCCGTGATAATTTAAGGGTCCTCGCTTATGTTAGTTATCGAACGACGGAGTGTTCCCTTTTAATTTGAGGTGTTTTCCTCCTATTAAAAAACATACATCAGGATTATCTTGGGATATCACAAATTGCTAATTGTCATTATTTATGATCTGATGTCCAGGACAGCTCTATTCTGAGATTTAGACAAAATTTAGTACCTCTGCCAATATAGGCGCTAGTTGAGGGGCACATTTTTTTATAAAATTCGCTAGTATATCCATCCATTCCTGGCGATTTTACATTTTTCAATGTTTTAATAGCATTAAGCACCTCCTTCACTTCAATTGGAGCTTCCAGCAAAGCCAGATGCTCCGGAGTCAAAGTCGGCAAAGGCATTCCCTCTAGATATACAAGTAAAATACAAGCTGATGCATGATACCACCTTCTCGTACATGGGAACAAAGTTGTGGAACGCATTACCTAGAAACCTGAAAACAATCAACGAAACAACTATCTTTCGTAAATCCCTCAAGACATATCTCTTCAACAAAGCATACAATGAAAACCTAGAACCTTACTAATCCACTGCTGAAAACCTACCGTTCACTATACCTAATAAATACCTCCCTTCTACTCTCTACTTCTTCCCTTAACTAATCTCTGTACAACAATAATTGTACTTGACATCCAAGAATAATTGTGTTAACAAAAATATGTAAGCTACTTTGAGCCTGCAAATAGGTGGGAAAAAGGTGGGATACAAATGCAATAAATAAATAAATAAATAAAATAAATATGACCGAATATTCTCTTCCTGTATTAAGCCATCCCTTTCATACAGTGCTGCGTAATCCTATATAATAAAACTCACCCTCAACGTTCTGAGGACACTGACGTCACTGTCAGGTCCTCCGGGCACTTCCTTCCAGTTCGAAGCCTTCGTGGTGGTGAAGCCACCGAAAACACTGTGTTGGGGCCCCGCCCTCGCGTCAAACGTGATGACGTCGAGGGCGGAGCAATGGCACCAGTGGCTTCACAACCAACGACTCAGCAGATTGAAGGTGGCGTGCCAGGTCCGCAACAATGGCGGTCAGTGCCTTCAGAACACCGAAGGGGTGAGTTCGGAGGAGGGGAGGTTCGGAAGGAAACCGTGCTAGCGCCCGTTTCATTTGCGCAAGAAACGGGTATGTTTTACTAGTAGCTCATAAATCTATTTCTAATCTCCGGGGATGTTCGAAGAGTTTCCCCTTTATTTCCCTTAATACAAAAAATATTACGCTCTGCTCTTAACTTTCGCAATTTAAGTGCTAGCTGTCTGTTTATCTTATTTCGTTCCGTATAGTTATGGAGCTTTAACTTCTCATTAATGAATTCAAGGTTCTGGGACAACAGTGCATCTAATTGTATTTTTGCTACCTGTAGGGCTCTGTAGATCTTGAGGGAGCCTGTACTTTTATGCTTCTTTTCTAAACTCTCAATCTGATATCTCAACTGATGCATCTCTGCGGTGCGCTTTCGCTTAAGCCCTCCGGCGACTTTCATAAAATGACCCCGAGATACGGCTTTAAGCGCATCCCATATGATTGCCACCGAGGGTACCGAGTTTAAATTAAAGGACAAGTACTCCTCAAGCACCTTAACATACTCCTGACAGACCTCCTCCTGTCATAGCATCACATTATTCAGTGTCCATCGCCCTTCCCGATTATTTTCCATAGGCCAATCAAGTTGTATCATACATGGGGCATGATCTGATAGCGTAATAGTTCCAATTTGGGCCTTGATGAGTTGACTTCCCAATAATTTATCTATAAAGAGATAGTCTATCCAGGAATATGAGTAATGCACCGGAGAATAGAAGGAATAATCTCGATCTGTAGGATGCAGATCCCTCCATGAGTCGCAGATCCCTCCATGAGTCAAATAACCCCATCTCACTCAAAAACATTTGACTTATGTTTAGCTATCACTTGATCTCCACTAGAAATAGAGCCAGATCAATCCATTTCTGGGTGTAAGGTAGCATTAAAATCACCTCCCAGTATAAGCTGGCCCCCTATCATAGTTTGTATTTGTTGCTTAAGCAGTTGAAAAAAGGAGGGTTGACCCGTATTTGGACTATATACAGATCCCCATGTAACCTCTCTGTTTTCAAAGGTCCCCGGAATCAAAATATAGCGCCCCATTGGGCCCCTCTTTACCTGATGTATCTGTATGGGAAGATCAGTCTGAAAAAGTACGGCTACCCCTCTTTGTTTTTTTATCTGAAGTGTCAGATGCAAACATCTTCCCTCTTTCTGACACTATTCTTGTTTTATACAACACTAGTAAAAAAGGCCCGTTTCTGACACAAATGAAACGGGCGCTAGCAAAGTTTTCCTCGGAGTGTGTATGTTTGAGAGAGTGTGTGTGAGACAGTGGCGTAGCCAGACTGCCAATTTTGGATGGGCCTGAACCCAAAGTGGGTAGGCACAAAATTTTCTCTCTACCCCCCTCCCCCAACAAAATTTAGTCACGCTAATCAGATGCATTTGTCACACAGGGTAAAGTGCTGCTTTTCAGTGCATCAGATTTCAGAAAATTTATTTAATAGCCTAACACCCTTTTCCATGAGCTTTCAGAGGCCAAAACCTCCTGCCTCAGGTCTGCGGGAGGAGCCTGCGAGCCAGCAGCCAATGCCTCAGCAGCCAATGCCTCAAGGCTGCCGAGACAGTGCCTGCCGGTGCCGCGCTTTTTTTTTTTTAAAAAACATTTCTCGTGCTTAGCGCCGTTAGCGCTTCTTCTTTTTGTAGCGCCGGCCCTGCTGCTCAACAAGAAAAGCAGCAGTGGCCGGCAATGGGTGCTGGGGCTGGCGCTGGGCGGGCCTGGGCTGAAATTGGGTGGGCCTGGGCCCACCCAGGCCCACCCGTAGCTACGCCCCTGGCCTGAGAGTGACTGTGTGAGAGAGAGAGAGTGAATGCGTGTGGCTGCGAGTGTGTCTGTTAGAGACTGTGTGTGTGAGATTGACAGTGTGTGTGAGTGCGTATGTGAGCCACAGTGAGTGTGAGAGAGTGTTTAACACAGATACAGTGTATGAGAGAGAGTGTGTGTGTGTGTGAGATAGATAGAGTGTGAGAGAGTATATGTGCCATACACAGACTTTCTGTGAGATCGAGAGTGTATGAGATTGAGAGAGTGTTTGAGAGTGACTGTGTGACACATAGAGAGTGAATGTGATACAGTGTGAGACATAGCATGTGTTGTAGACAGTGTATGAGAGTGTGAGAGACACTGACTGTGAGAGAGAGAGTGTGTGTGAGAGACTGTGTGTGTGACAGAGATACCTCCCCCCTCTCTCTGTGTTTGCAGGACCCCCTCCCCCTGCCTCTCCTGCTCTGTTGTCGCAGGACCCCTCCCCCTCCCTCTCTGGTCAGTCTCCTCCCCTCCTCTCAGGTCTCCCTCCACCCCTCTTCTCAGGTCTCTGGATCCCCCCTCCCCCCTTCGTCTGTGCTGTCAGGTCCTCCTCCCTCCCTCCATCTCTGGTCTCTGGACTCCTTCCTGCCCTCATCCTCCCCCTCCTTGTGCCTTAATTGTTGCTTAGCCTTGGGCTACAGTGGAGACAGCTGTGCAGGACCTCCTCTTCCAACCCCTTCCCCATGTTTCTTCAAAAAGAAAACCAAAAAAAAAGGAAACCTGCAAAAATGTTTTTAAAAAGGAAGCGGGGCACCACAGGCAGCCATCGGCTGTCAGCTGTGCATCTGCTCCTCCTCTCACCTCTCACGTCACAGCGCTCTCCGGGGTTCTACTCCAGGGGCAGTGACGTGAGAGCTGAGAGGAGGAGCGGATGCATAGCTGACAGCCGATGGCTGCCTGCGGTGTCCTGCTTCCTTTTTAAAAGCTTTTTTGTAGAGTTTTGGGTTTTTTTTTATTTGTACCAGCCGCAGCTGATGTCGGATGGAGGGGGGGAGCGGTGGCGACCTGTGGTGGA
Source organism: Microcaecilia unicolor (assembly GCF_901765095.1). NCBI lineage: Eukaryota > Metazoa > Chordata > Amphibia > Gymnophiona > Siphonopidae > Microcaecilia > Microcaecilia unicolor. The sequence continues at coordinate 222,493,652 of NC_044035.1, forward strand.
GGGTTCAGCATTGTCTGCGGCGATCTTGTGGGGGGGGGGGGGGGGGGGGGTTGGAGGGTGGTAGCGGTGGCAAAGCTGACAGCCGATGGCTGCCTCTGGTTCCCTTTTGGAAAGGTTTTTTGTTGGGTTTTTTGTTTGTGTTGTTTGTTTCTGTACCGGACGTAGCTGACGTCGGACGGAGGGGGGGAGCGGCGGTGGTCACCTATGGTGGAGGGTTTTGCAGTGGCAGCGGCGACCTTGTGGGGGGGGGGGGGGGGGGTGGAGGGTGGTAGTGGTGGGAACCTGGGAGAGGAAGGAATAGTGGCCGAGGCTGACTCCAAGACTGGCATCGATGTGGGAATATGCGACTGATGGGTGGGACACTCTTGTCTGGTGTGCGGGGAGGCAGAGTGTAGCAGAGAGGGCACCCCTGCCATTTCCGTGACTCTGCATCCTTGAAAAAGGCTGGCACAGGGATTGGGGTACGACTGAGAGGAGAGTCCCCCATGGCATCCTGTGATAATGGCATGGCGGGCCTTGGGCACCCTAGCAGCAGTGGACAATAGACTCACTCAGTTCCATTCTGACTGTCACGTTTCATCGCTTAGCAACGGGTGAGCGATGCGATTGGCTGAGTGTCAGTGCTCCGCCCTCGGCGTCATCACGAGGGCGGGGCAGACACTCATGGAGAAAAAGCGATCTACACCACCACAGATTTAGAACATTGGGACTTTAGGAGGCTTCATTAGAACGTTGGAGGTGCGTTTTATATAGAGAGAAGATAATTCTTCTCTATTCCTTTCTCCTCCCCTCCAAGTGCCAGCATCTTTCCCTTTATCTATCTTCCATCTTGTCCCCCCCCCCCCCCCAGGCCACAACTCTCCCTCTCTCTTCACTTCCTCCTGCCCCTCCCCCTCCCCAGGGGTTCAGCAATTGTTCATCTCTCTTCTTTCTCCCCCTTGGGGGTCCAACCACTTCCTTCTTTCCCCACAGGTCATAGAATCCCTTCTCCCCCCCCCCCCCCCCCCCTTCGATCCTGGCATCTTTCAACCATCCATCTTCCCCTTTTCTCTCTCTTTCCTTCCCTTATTCCTGAAACCCAGCATCTCTCACTTTCTCTGTCCCTGCCCTGTGGTCCTTCAAACCAGTGGCATAGCCACAAGGTCTCCTCAACTTTCTCTCAGAGTCACTCTGCTTTAATGGCTGGCAGGGATACCAAGTCTCGCCAGCCGAAGAGGTGTCCAGCACAAGTCCTGTCTGTGTAGCACTTTAGTCAGCAGGTGCGCTTCAGCTGCTGATGTTGGCTCTCTCATGCATGCTCAGGTTGTTGTGGCTGAAATGCTTCGCCGACCTGAGGACTGCTCCGGAAGCACAGGCGGGACTCATGCAGGACACATCTTCGGCTGGCAGGGCTTGGCATCCCCCCCAGCAAAGGAATGCTTTAATGTGGTGGCGGTGGAGGGGGGGAGAATACCTGCTGTCCTCAGTCCACCTTTGGGTCCCCCATAATGGGCTTCTGGTTATGCCCCTGTTACAAACTTGCTTCTTCTTGTAGCGCCGAAGAGACTCTGGTTCCTGCTGGCCTAGGATCTTCCCTCTGCCTTGCCCCGCCCCCCAAAACTGGAAGTAGCATCAGAGGAGGTGCAACATGGCAGAAGAAAGGCCCTGTGCTGTGCCAGCTGGAAGTTGTGTTTCTGCAGCGCTACCAGCATAGGCAAGTTTGGAGGACCATAGGGGCAGGAGGAGGAGAAAGTGAGAGATGCTGGATCACTAGTTTGAGGACAGAAATTGAAGATGGCTCTTTGCTCCTGCCGGCGATCTAGCAATATGTGAGATTGTGGCACTTAGGCTTGTGAGCTGGAGAAGAGGCCTGAATTTGTGTGTCGCATGCCAAATGTGTGTGACTTGACATGTCTGCCCCCTCTCCCAAGTGACATCATTTTTTGTTACCCTACTACAGTTGCAGCACTTATCCTCACTATCCTTACAGGCAATTTTTAAGCAGGTTTGCTACCTGTTCTGGGGTGCACAAGAAGCCTTTTTGTACCATTGGCATCTGGAGCAGGAGGCCCAGGCTTAAAAGGGGCAGCAGCAAGCAGGGGGCCTTTTGCTAAGCGTGGACAGCTTGTAGCAGGACTCAGAGGCTGCATGGGGGCATAGGCTACAACAAGCAGGGGGCCTTTTGCTGAGGGCGGATAGCAGGAGGAGGACCCAAGTCTTTGCAGCAGCAAGCAGGAAGCTTTGTTTCAGTGTCAGTACAGAAGCAGCTGTATAATGGCAGCGAGTCCTTAAAAACTGGCAAAGCAGCCCATTACTGAGCATGCATCAGAAGAAGGACAAAATCTTCTGTGGCACACCTGTTAAGAAGTACTGCCTTAGGAGAAAGAGGTAGCTGTGGCACAGTTGCTAAAGAAACTCTCCTGGCTTCTCCTCCTTCCTCTTTCTGGTATCTCTCTGCTTGATTGGAATCAGCCTGACAGGAATGCTGAGAGACTAACTCTGCCACGATGAATATCTATGAAATAGATTTGCATAGAATGTACAGCGTGCATATTTATTGTGGATATCCTGAATACCTGACTGGCTAAGTGTATCCCGAGGACTGGGTTGAGAACCCCTGGTCTATAGTGTACAAAGTAAATGGATAGCGAAGAGATATTGCACCGTTTCTCAAAGGGAACAGGTACAAAATATGCATACTAACCCCCCTGTTTACTAAGCTGCACTAATGGCTGCCGCATAGCAATGCCGACACAGCCCATTCAAAGTGAATGAGCTGTGTCAGCATTAGCACACTGCAGCCGCTAGTGTGTTTTAGTTAACGAGGGGTAAATATGTCCGTGTACTTTGGACTTGTAATTAATGTGCATGACCAAAGAGAAGCAAAAAAGCACATGTAGCTTTTGAAATTTCATGTATGAACACTATTTTCCTCCCTAATTTAAACATGTCTACAGAGGGACACTGTGCAAGTGCTTAGCCACATTTGAGGAGGCATTTTTTATTCAGTCATGTTACCTTGGTAAATTCTTATTTACCTGTATAAATGTATTTGAATTATGCTTTCCTACTGCTGTGAAAATAGTGCACATACTACATTTTCCATCTCATATTGATGCCTTTCATACCATTTGAATTGTCCCACTGGTGATTCTCTAAGCCCCAAAATTTAAACAGCTGAACAGAATAACTTTCTGTTACTATTGGGCTCATTTTCGAAAGAGAAAAACATTCAAAAAGTGGTATAAGTCTACATTTGGATGTTTTTCTCACAAAAACGTCCAAATCAGCATTTTTGAAACCTATTTTTAGACGTTTTTCTCTGAAGTCCACCAGAAGTATGTCCAAATCTCAAGGGGGAGTGCCAGGAGCGTTTTCAGGGCGGAACTTGGGCGTTCCTAAGACTTAGACGTTTTTCAGACATAATGGAACAAAACAAAATTGTTGAGGACTAAAATTTAGATGTTTTGAGCTAGACCTGTTTTTATAATGAATAAGGCACAAAAAGGTGCCCTAAATAAACAGATGACCACTGGAGGGAATCAAACCAGCAGATCAGTATAATATCCAAAAAGACTTTATTGAGGATACCGTGTATGAAACAAATGCCTGACACAAGCCGTGTTTCGCCCAACAATAGGGCTGCATCAGGGGCTAGTCTGTATCTTTCTTAAATAAGATCGGTACAAATTATATGTCAAAGCAAGGATATAAGGAACCTTCTTCATAAAAAACCAGCATGAGCAGCATAAAATAGAATATCCTGGATGACGCCAGATAGACAATGAATAGTCTTCGTTAGCAGGTTCCTTATATCCTTGCTTTGACATATAATTTGATACCGATCTTATTTAAGAAAGATACAAACTAGCCTCTGACGCAGCCCTAGTGTTGGGCGAAACATGGCCTGTGTCGGGCATTTGTTTCATACACGGTATCCTCAATAAAGTCTTTTTGGATATTATACTGATCTGCTGCTTTGTTTTCCACATTGGATTTTGCAGATCATTTGCCTTGTTGTTTTCTGGGACACTGGAGGGAATCAGGAATGACCTTCCCTTATTCCCCCAGTGGTCACTAACCCCCTCCCACCCCCCAAAATGTGATGAAAACATTACTTGCCTGCCTCTGTGCAACCCTCAGATGTAATATTCAGGTCCATCAGAATAGCATGCAGGCCCCTGGAGTAGTCTCGTGGTGGGTGTGGTGCACTGCAGACAGGTGGACATGTTCTGAGTGTGGTAAAAGCTTTGGTTGGAAAGAAACCCTCACAAGGCATCAGAGAATCCACACAGGAATGAAACCATTTACATGCACTGAGAAGGTAAAAGATTCAGTTGCATTGGGACAGATAATTAGGGAATGTACACTCTTGCTATGAAGTATGGATAAATAGCACTCTGTTATTTAGATATATGTAATGAGACCTCCTTTTCATCTATAGATCTGAATTCAAAGCCAAAATCTAATGATAAACAATAGACACAAGGCTCAGATGTTATAAAAAATAGAAAGCTTGGAACAACGTTGAATAATGGAAAAGTGACATCCCTGGAAAGCAACAGGGCACCATAGGGCGCACTGCAGTGGACTTCGTAAAATGCTCCCAGGTACACATCTCACCATTGCTCCCTTACCTTGTCTGCTAAGCCCCCCGCAAATCCACCCAAAACCCACTACCCCCAACTGTACAGCACTGCCATAGCCCTTACGGGTGGAGGGAGCAACCTATATGTGCCTACAGTGGGTTTCATGGTGAGTTTTGGAGGGTTCACAGTTTCCTCCACAAATGCAACAGGGCTGATTCTACAGCAGTTTGCACTTTGTTATCCTCTATGAATGCTTTCCTGTGACTGAAGCTTTTCTTATGGTCTGCATTCTAATGGTTTGATTTTGTGTGTTTTGCATTTGGACGTTTTTTGTTAAAAAATGGACTGAAAAACAAAACGTCCAAATCACAAAATGTTTTTCAAAACAGTATTTTCAAAAGAAAAAGATAGACTTTTTTGTTGTAGAAAATGACATTATTTCCTGTTCAGAATTTGGACATTTTGTGTAAAACGTCCAAATTCAGATTTAAACGTCATATCGAAAATGGCCCACCATATATTCTAGAAGCAATTTGCATATGAACATAAAGGAAGCGTAACTGACTTGCTGCAAATGATTTTATTGTGATTTTGATTTAATTTATGTTTATTTTTTAACTTCTTGATCAGGAAAGTTTAGCTTCTCTTCAGATCTCCAGAGGATTGACAGGACTTCTGACATGATGGATGCATCAGTCATTCAGCAATGGGCTCTTTAGGATCATCCTGTGAAAATAAGAGAGTTACTAGTGACAAAAGGGGTAACTATGACTGACTGTTTTGGTTATAGCAATTTAGAAGATGATGATGGTACTGTATAAAGATTGCTTCTGTACAATTGACATTGACCCTGAGACCTTCTGAGACCCTGGTGGTCTTGCCCAATTTTTATTAGCTAAGCATAGATATGTGCGGTCTTGGCAGAGAAAGACTGAAAGAAACAAGAAGCCCTATTTGGAGATCTGTTGCAGAGGATGAGTGTGGACGCCTTCATTACCCCTGAATGTTATGAGTGATGAAGGAGAAGACACAGTATCATGTGGCACATAGAAACATGCTATCTCCAGGGCTTGGCTGCCAATATCTGATTGGTGGATTATGGAATCTGTCATGTAACATCTTCTGTCTGACGTTTATCTTTTGTGTAGTGGAAAAACTGCATATCCCAAAAATCTTTAAAAAAAAAACTCATGCAGAAGTACCTTTCACAGGTGTTATGAATGTGTAGAAGCTAACCTAGCCCTTTCATTATAACCCTTGTCAAAGAAGGTAAAGCATAAATCATTGATGCAGTAGAATGCTTTTTGATGATGAACTAGATCTCCTAACATAATTCTGTTGCTTTTTAAGATAGTGTAAAACAATGACCTATGAATGCCAACAACATATCCCATGTCGTTGCATATTAAATGAAAATGAGCAGAAAAAAAACACATTTTGTATTTTTTATATGCTGATAGTCATGTGCACTATTTCAGAATAAGTGTGGTCTCTTTGCAAATAATGTGTGCATAAATGAACCTTAATGTATGTGTGAGTTAGTGCATGGTTGAGCATGAGCATGAGCACATTAATATAAAAGAGTGCACACTCTTTCCAAAATAGTGCACCCTATTTACAAATAGTGCATCCTCTATAAAGAGGGGCACTCTTAATTACATTGCCCACAAAACAAAAATGAAAACTAACCAACACAAAATAAAATAAACAGTGTTGCAAACAACATGAGAAGCAAAATGAAAATTATTGGGCTGCCCACCCCTAATGCATGTGCCCTAAAACATATATAGCAGAGAGCAGGAAGGCATGTTTAAGTTGGGGAGCAATACAGCACATATACATGCACTGTGTAAAATTCCTCACTCATCTATTGAAAGAGAAGGTGTAAAGTACTTGAGCACCGTTAATATGAATACATCATGCACATTTTCAAAGAGAAAAGGCACGGGTACTTTGAAGTTGTGACTTAAATCTGAGCTGCTAGGCATCCCCGATATTCACAACCTCCCCTCTCCCACCCTGGCTCTGTTGACTTACCTATGGGATCTATGCCTAATACCATGAAGCTGTCTACTCTTCACTAGGTCTCTTTCCCTAATCTTGTTTCCACAAATCTATATGTTCACTGCCCTATCGTGCATCCTTGACCTGTATTTCTATATCTGCTTAATTTTATGTAAG